>NC_064854.1:1042321-1351476 GCF_024139225.1 Suncus etruscus
AGTCTTATAAAGCTATAACTTTTCTTTTTGGTACTGCTATTGCTTTGTGTCACATATTTTTATAATTTGTGTATTCATTTTCATTTGTTTCCAGGAATCATTTGATTTCCTCCCACTCATTGATTGCTCTCCCAGTAGTGAGCTGTTTAATTTCCAGGTGGTAAGTTATTTCTCCATGTCTTTTTATAATTCACCTCTATTTTCAGTTCATCATGGTTCAGGAAGATAGTTGATATATTTATATTCTCTTAATTTTATAGAGGTATTTTTTATGGCCCAGCATGTAGTCTATCTTAGAGAACGTTCCAAGTGCCTTGAAAAAGAATGTGTACTCAGTTTTTAGGGAGTGAAAGTCCTATATAGATTTACTAAGCTCCTTTCTTCGTTTTAGCCTGGTTGAACTATCAAGATATGACAGTGGTATTAAAGTCTTGCCTTTTGTGTTACTATTGATGTCTTTCTTCAAGTTTATTAACAGTTGTTTGAAGTATTTTGCTATTTCCTTATTGGGTGCATATATGTTTAAGAGTGCAACTTCTTCCTGATGTACACATCCCTTGATTATTAGAAATGACCTTCTTTTCCTGAATTTCATGTTGTCTGAAATTAGTATGGCCATCCCTTTTTTATTTTGAAAGAGAGTTGTTTGCTTCAAGAATTATTCTCTAATCTTGCCTTTGAGTCTGTTTTTGCTTTGACTTTTCAGATATGTTTTTTGCAGGCAACAAACTGTCAAATTCAATTTTCTGACACATTTTGCCTCTCAGTGTTTCTTAACTGGTGCATATAGCCCATTGACATTAAGAGAGATAATTTTTATGGGAATTTGTGCCATCGTTTTTATTGTTTGTTTGTTTTGGGGCCACATCCAGTGATGCTCAAGGGTTACTCCTGGCTATGGGTTCAGAAATTGCTCCTGGCTTGGGGGATCATATGGAAAGCTGGGGGATTGAACCATGGTCCATCCTAAGTTGGTGTGTACAAGGCAAAAGCCCTATAGCTTGCACCGCTACTCCAGCCTCTGTGCCATCTTTTTGTAGAAGTTTGGTGTGTTTGCGAGATTTGTCTTGCCTTAAAATATATCTTTCAGTACTTTTTATAAGATTGGCTTTTAGTCTATACATTTCTGAGTTTATTTTGAATTCATGAAACTGTGTATTCTTTCAGACCTGAATAAAAATCAGGCCGAGTAAAATATTCTTGGTGAAGCACTCTTTCATTGAGTTTTTTTTTTTAAACCCTATTCCACCACTTCTTTTGACCTACATGGTTGCTTGTGATAAATCTGCTGTCAATCATAAGCTTGTCTTTTTTTAATGTAATTTCTCCTTTTGAACTCACTGTTTCCAGAGTTCTTTGTCTATAGTTTTCATCATTGTGACAACAACGTGCCTTTGGGTGCTTTATTTGGATGTCTTTTATTTAGTACGTTTTGGGCATCTAGAAAGAGCTTGCAAGCGTGTTCATCTCTGAGAACTTCTCAACAACGATATCTTTAACTGTTGCTTCCTCTGGGACCCAATAATTCTTATGTTGTTCCTGTTGAATTTGCCCCAAATGTCCATTTTGTCTATTCATTTATTTTGAAAAATTTCCCCCACCTTTTATTTGTTTATTTTAAGGCTCTTTTCTAACTGCTGTTGGATTCAGGTATTCTACAGCACATTTTTTTCCAGCTCACTGATTCTGTCCTCAGCATTTGTCACTTTGCTGGTAAAGCTTTCCAGTGAATTTTTCATTTTGCCTACCAAGTGTTTGAGTCCTAATATTTCTGTTTGATGTTTTCTCATTTCTACTTTCAATTTTTGTTGCATTGTGTTAGCTGTCTATTCCAAGGTTTCTTTGATTTTTTTGAATATCCCTAACAGTTTCTCTCTGAAGTCCTAGTCAGAGAGGCTATATAGGCGGCTGATATTAGTTGGGTCTTCAGAACTACCATCTTCATTTACCAATTTTGTTAGATTTCTGCTTTACTTTCTCACCATGACCTTTGCAATGTGGTGGCGTTTGTGTTGTGCTGGGGTCCTTGACTAGGAGAAATGTGCAGCCACAGAGAATGTGGAGTGGCCACACTAATGTCTGGCTCACTAACCTGATTTCAGTTCATAGTGGTACTTTTGTGTGTGTGTGTGTGTTTTGGGTCACACCCGGCAGTGCTCGGGGGATACTCCTGGCTCCATGCTCAGAAATTGCTGCTGGCAGGCACGGGGGACCATATGGGGCGCCGGGATTTGAACTGAAGACCTTCTGCATGAAAGGCAAACTCCTTACCTCCATGCTATCTCTCTGGCCCCCATAGTGGTACTTTTTATATTATTTATTTATTGTATTTTTTTGGCCACACCTGGCAGTGCTCGGGGATTACTACTGACTTTGAGCTCAGAAATCACTCCTGGGTTGGGGACCATATGGGATGCCTGGAATTGAACTTGCATCCATCCTGCGTAAGCCATGTGCAAGGCAAATGCCCCACCACTGTGTTACTACGCTGGCCTCATATGGTACTTTTTAAAAAATACTTCTTTAAATATTATCGACTGCCAGCGATGGCCAGGTATGGGCCCGATGCTCTAGTGCCACCCATTTTCAGGGCTAGTTAATTTGGTAGGTGAGTTGTTACACACTCCTTAGTGGATTCCGACTTTCATGGCCACATTCCTGCTCCCATATGGTACTTTTTTTAGTCCACACTCTGTCCACAACCCACAATCACTCCCATGGCTACTGGTCAACAGTCTATTTTTTCTTAGCTGGGCTCTTATTTGAGATCACTCACCTCACTTCAGTCCAAAAATTTAAATAAATATTTTAAATAACTACATTAAATGAAGAACTTAAATACTGCATAATAATACTCACATTATGTTAGTAAACAAATTGAAAGGTCATCTTTCTTTCAAGACAACCATAGCTCCATCCCTCTGCTCAAATCTTTCTAATATTAGGCTTAAGTTTGTCTTAATTATCTAATTCCAATGATAAATACAACAAAACAACAATAATAATTAAATGGGACCACATAAAATTAAAGAGTTGCTGTTGCATGGAAAAAAGAAACACAGCCTAACATTTAAAGACTCCTAACTGAATGGGAGAAAATATTTGACCTCAACACATCAGTTAAAGGTTTGATATGCAAGATATACAAAATACTAATAAAGCTCAACTATAGCAATAACAAGAAATCCAAAATCCTGTAAAAATGGTGACAATAAATGAACATTTTTCCAAAGAAGAAAACCAGATGTAGGCAGACACATAGAAAAGTTTTCATCAGTTATTATCAGGAAAACCCAAGAAGATGATTATGCTAATCAAGATAAAATAAAATTCCGTGCAATCAGTGTAGTGAATATGTGGTTTTAAAAAAAAAGCAATTCTTATTTACTTCTGGTAAAGTTTGTTTGGTTTCACCACTTTGGAAAGAAATTTGGAGATTACTCAGAAAAGTCAGAATTGAGCTGCCACAAACCCCAGCAATTCTACTTCTGGGTATCTACTTGGGACACACTACTCTCCACTCAAAAGGACATATGTCACCATTGCAACACTTAGCACAATAGCTGGGCTGTGGAATCAACCTAAGTGTCTGAAGCCAGGCAGATAAATAATTAAGGTGAAGTAGATATACTCAGTGGAATACTGTGCAGTTGCCAGAAATGGTGAAATCATATAACTTGCTGACAAAGGCTGGAACTGGAAGATATCATGTAAATTAAGTAAGTCAGGAAGACAATACGGGATGATATCACATCTTGGTGGCATATAGAACAACAGGACAAGAGAACACAAGGTATACACACTATACACTTGAGCCTAGTGTATAGGAAGGAAGAAAGAAAAGAAGAAAACAAGGACAGGCAGTGAAGTAAAGAGAGAAGTAAAGAGGGGTCTCAGCACATTGGCTGACTGCACAGAAATGTAGGGTCCATACCTATAGAAGTCCCCAAGCAGGAGATGTAAATACAACTGTCAAAGCTAATGTTCTTGTTTGAGAAGGCATTTGGGGAGTGAGAGGGAACTTGTGACATTGCTGGGCAGAAGTTGGCACTGGTGGTGGGATTGGTGATGAAACAGTCTATGCCTGAAACTCTACTATGAATAACTATAAATCAGGGTTCCCTAATACATTGAAAGCTGTAACTGGCCCCTTGAGAAGAGGTGAACCAATATATAAAAATAAAATATGATTCCCCTCCACCCAGATAAATATATGAACAATACACCTTAGGAAAAGATTCAGACCATTTTAAATTATAACAGATAAACAAACAAACAAAAAAAGAGCTTACCAAGGCCTTTCAGTCATTGCCTTTCCCTTCCAGAAAAGAATTTCAGGAGGAGACAAGCAGTAAAGTAAAATCAGGTTTTATTTGGAAGTTCTGAAGAAGGAACGAGAGACAGAGAGAAACACAGATACAGAAATAAATCTAGATCTAGAAAGGTAGATAGGAAAATGGATAGATAGACAGATAGATGATAGATGATAGATAGAGGTCAAGCATATTACATTCAAGGTACAGAGTGTGCTTCTCCAGAGTGGAGAGAGGGCCCCAATATACCTCCAATATTGAAATATGAAATGAAAGTACACATCTCAAGCTTGGAGATTTGAGTGACAGGTGCAAGGGAAACGTATGTGCTCAGGCTACACATTTGAAGGCCTCTTTTGTTCCAAGTGTATTATATAGAGTTCTTGCTATGGGTAGAGATGGGAGCAGATCACAGTCTTCTTTGCTGCACTTTTTAAAATTTTGTTTAGTTTGAGGTCATACCTGGTGGTGCTCAGGGTCACTCCTGACTGAACTCAGGAAACAATCTTTGCTGAATAAGGGGGAAATATGTGAGGCCAGGGGTTGAACTCAGGCCAGTCATGTTGAAGGTAAATACCTCACTTAATTTTCTATTCATTCTTCATCTTTATTTCTGCTAGAGCTTTTCTCCAAATGGAGTCCAGCTTTCTCTGGGCCTCTTATGGCACCAGTTAAAGGTCTTCTCAGGCCTTAATTCCTGCACCCACAGGTGAGTCCTGCAGCCTTAGGGCTAGTTGGTTTTATTAGATCCACCGAATTCTTAGCCATGGGAGTGGTCCTTTGCCTATCTGCCTGCCTGCCTGATTCAAAATGTAATTCCCAATTTTGTGAAGGACCCCAAATTTAAAGCAGGAGTCCTGTTGAGTTTGCATCATTATACACCTGAATTCTTCAAATGCTCAGAGTATTTAGCTTGTTTTTTTTTCCTCCCTGCCTCAAAGTGAAAATTTGCACAACACTAGGAGATCCCCAAAGACACATTCTAAGGCTTCTGAACCATGTCTGTTAGTCTCCAGGACCTGGGTTACCCCACAGTGTGTCAGGGTCTGTAGCTTCTCAGCCATGGGGGGTCTCTGCCTTTGACTGTCCCAATGATACCTGACAGCACTCAAGGAGGCTGTTAGATGATGGAGATTAAATTCTGGACAAATTGCATGCAAAGCAAATACAAATGTGAACAAAGTTTTTTTCTGACACCACGCACAGTTTTTTAAAAAAATTGCGATGTTACCAAATTACAGTAATAAAAAAAGAAGGAAAGAAAAACACTGAAGAACAATTGTGAAGAATGTTTGAACATCTTGAAGATTGATTACTCCATTGGAGGATGGCTTCTCTTTGAAGAGATACACGAATAAGGATCACCTATAAGGATATAGAGATATATGCTTGATATTTAAAAAAATCGTGAAAAATTGGCCTTTGTTTCTCCCTTTGCAGGCAATCCCAACCAGAGGCAACTCTGACCCTAGGGGATCCAGGTAAGATTTGGCGTAGCTGTGGTCCTCACACTTAAGATTTGGGTGCTGACATCAGTGGCTGGGACCAGGCAGACTGTTCAAACACTCTTGTGCTCTTGGGGACCTCTCCTACTGTTCTTGGGCACCATTTGCTGTATTGGAGGCCAGGGAGGACTTAGATCAGGACCTGAGGGTGTCAAGGATGCTTTGTTCGTCTGGGGTTCTGGTGATCTGGGTCTGGGTCATGGGTCATTTCCTTGAATATGTCCAGATTTTGAGTGAGCAACTTAGTGTTGGCTCAAACTTTCCCTCACTCCATCAGAAAGTATGTCTTCAAACCCTACTCCCAAACCCTTCAGTTGCTTCATTTAGGCACATCTTTGTAGGGAAACCTCAAGATGTGTCCCAGGGTGTCAGCTTCATGTTAATGAATTCCTTTGTCCCCAATTCCCTCACATCGTAGTGGGACTGTGGGTGCTCAGAATCTGACCATTTAGAAGCTGTTTCTATCCCATGGGACAGGGATGAAAGAAACCAAGGGTGTGGAGTAAGATGAGGTAGGTCTTCAGGGAGGAGGTCAGGTATCAAGGACCGCTGGTACCTTGGTGGTGTGGGGTGTGTGATATGTGCTATCTGAACCACAGAGTCAACAATAGCAAACGCAAATGATCCTAACAGCAGTCACAGTTTATATTATGCCTTTGAAGGAGGCAAGCAGAGGGGTGAGAGGGAACTTGGGGTCACTGGTGGGGAAAGTAGACATTGGTGATGGGATTGGTGCTTAAACAGTATATGCCTGAAACTCAACTATGAAGAGCTTTGTGACTCATGGTGCCATAATAACACTTTTTTTTCTTAAAAAACAAGGAACACTTTAAAAAAAAGTAGCACAGTGGGGGGTGGCATGGGCAGAAAAATAGCACAACAGTAGGGCATTTGCCTTGTATGCAGCAGATTCAGGATGGATGGTGGTTTGAATCCCGGCATACCATATGGTCCCCCAAACTTTTCAGGAGTGATTTCTGAGCACAGAGCCAGGGGTAACCCTTGAGAGCCACCGGGTATAACCCAAAACCAAAAATTAATTAATTAATTAATTAATGAAAAAGCAGCACTAAGAGGGGGGAAGATGTATAAATAAATAACTATACCCCAAATTAAATAAATCACACCATTTCAGAAAATATATAAATGAGTTTAATTGTGTTATGGCCAAAAAACATATAAAAATGCTCTATGTCACTAATCATCAGAAAAATGCAAGTCAAAGCAACAATGAAATGTCACCTCATACGAGAGATGAGCTCTCATCTAAAGGAACAACAAATGTTAGAGTGGATGAAGGGAGAGAAAAGGACCATCATTCACTACCTGTGGAAATGTTGACTGGTCTAGCCTTTTGGAAAATAATATGTATATTTCTCAAAAGTTAGGTCTTGCAGCTTCCATGTAACCCAGTAATTTCATTCCTTTGAATGTACCCTGTAGGGCCCAAAGACACAAATCACAAAAGGTATTTTCACTCCTATGTTCATTGTAGTACTATTCAGAATGTCCAAAATCTGAAAACTACCCAACTCTCCAGGAGAGATGAGTGGATAAAGAAACCAAAGTACATCTATACAATGAAATACTACTCAACCATATAGAAGATAAAATTTTACCATTTGCTGCTAAGTGGATAAATCTGGGGAGTGTTATGATGAATGAAATTTGTCAGAGGGAGAGAGGCAGATACAAAAATATTTCTCTTTTATATGAGACATAGAAAAACAAAGTAGAAGAATAATAAATGCCAAAAGACCACAGAAACAATAAACAAGATCATTGGTTTTCAATAGGAAGCTTGCAAATATGGGTGAGAGTTAGCAGAAAAAAATTGGTGGTAGGTCAGGGAAAGGTAAAATATGCATTGGTGGAATGAAGTAATCATTCTGCAGGATGGAAAGATAAAAACAGGTATAAAGTGCCCGCAGTAGAGACAGGCATGGGGTGGGGGAGGCTGGGTGAAAATTGGGGACGGTTATTAGTGGAGGCAAGTGGTCACTTGAAGGGAATGTTGTTGGAACATTGCATAACTGGCACTCAACCAAGAATAACTTTATAACTGAAAGAAAGAGAAAAAGAAAGCAGAATTAAGAAAGACAAAGAAGCAGAGAAACAAAGGAAGAAAGAAAAAAGGAGGAAAAGAGGCTGGGAGGGAGGGAGGGACGAAGGAAGGGAGGAAGGAAGGAAGAAAGAAAGGGAAGGAGGGAGGGAGCGAGGGAGGTGAGAGGGAGCGGGGGAGGGACAAGGGAAGCAAAGAAACAAAGAGACAAGACCACCCATGGTCGTGCTTCTACCTTTCCAAATGGGAGGGTCCCCAAGCAACCAGACCCAGAGGGAATCTCATGCCCTTTAGGTCCCCGACCTTCCCCCAAACTGGCCTCCAGAGTCACCTTGCACTAGGGGCTCTTGGCAGCCCATGCCTGGGCAGCAGATATGACAGCACCCCCTCTCCAAACGTGCATCAGAGGTTCCCTCAGTAGCCAGTACGCACATTGCCCACTCCTGGGACCCCAGAGAGCCTCCAACCACTTCGCCCTCCTCCAGGTGCGGCTGGTCCTGCGCTGCCCAGATGGGGCCACACGGGGGCGCACGGGCACCATGCCTGGCCCCATCTCAAAAGCCAGTTGGAGGTCTGTATTCAGCATCTGCCTTGTTTCCCTCTCACCTGCTTTAGGTCTTTTTCCTTCCAGCAGGGTTTCCTGGCAGGGAGCTCTGAGGACTCTGAGACCGGACTGTGTCTCCTGGGAAGAGTCTGGAGGCCCTCCTGGCTCTTCTGGCTCTGGCCATGGGTCCCAGGGATGGCAACTTCCACACTAGGGCACTCAGGAGCTCCCATCCCTCCACACAGCCCCTATTGTTCAGAACCTGGGGAGGCATTCAGGGGTCACCTCTACCCCTGACTCACTTTGTTTGCTGGACCACCCGTGGCATTGCTCAGGGGCTGCCCTGGCTTTGAACTCAGGGGACAGTGCATTGTGGCAGAGAGTCCAGGTGCACGCAGACTCTTGAAGCCCTTGGAGCCCTGTCCAGGCCCCTCCATCTGGCGAGTGGACACTCATGTAGCCTCTATCCTCAGAAGTTTGCTCATAGTTTTACTGGTGCATGGAAACTGGGAAGTTGGAGCCAGTCAACCCTTCCCTCAGCGAGTCCAGCTCCATCAGAATAGCAGCAGCATCTCAAAGATTTTCCCAAGCATCTCGAACTCTGAACTTGAGGCCTTTGATAACGAAGCTGCCTTTGATCAAGTCTAGGAACCTTTCAAGAGTACTGGAAGAGTTGTTGGCGCAGATGCTACGCAGAGCCCACCAAACCATCTGCAGGGCAGCTCAGTGGACCTGCTCTATGAGAGACAGAGTTACTCTTTGGCCTCTGTGAGATTTGGTCTCCTTCAAAACACCGGTGTTGTCCCCGAGTCGGGAAACACCCGACAACTCCCCATGAGGGAGAAGAATGTTCCTGCTGGCAGGACTGGCTCTCACACTTCTCACAGCCAGTCTACTGAGAATTTAGTTTCCCTCTTGTCATCCCCAGGGCTGGTGGACCCAGACCCAAATTCTGCTGGATAGATGGTCACACGGTTTACATTGTATATTCCATTTCTTTGTCACCTGGGTATGTGAGACTATATCTGACAGAGCCTAGCCCTGGTCCTACCTATCTCCCTGGGTAGTTCATTTGGTCCTTGTTTAAATTTCTTGTTTCGGGTGCTTTCTAAACATTTTTCTCTCTTCACTTTTTCTTCTCGGTGATAATTGTGCTCTACAAACTTTATGCAGCGCTCATACATCTGGGTGTACTCACACTGTGTTGAATTATTCCAGTGAGTTTGTAATTGGTGCTTAAAGACATTAATTTTAAAAACAAACAACAAAGTCATCAATTGGAAGCTAAAAAAATTGGTAACGGTAATCATTTTATTTGTGTGGTTCCAGCATCAGTGGCTTGGGCTGCACTCGTCCCATCCAGGCATGTTCAGGACGGAAGATTGGCCTCATCCCCGGAAAGGCAGCTTAGTCTACAGGAGAGATCCTGCCCCCTACTGGCCACTTTCTGAAACATGACATTCTAGAAGATGAGAAAAGTGGTATAGGCGCCATTTCTCTTTCCTTGGGTGTAAGGCAAACTTCCCGGTGTGGTTTGCCTTTCCAGATTCTGAATTCTTTTTATTAACTTGGATTTAGCCCCCAGAGGAGCCAGGTTTCCCTCATCTGTCTCGGGTGTCAACCTAGAACACACGTTCCTTGCCAACATCACGAATGTTTCACTACTCAAAGGGCTTTACATTTATATCTCACTGCTACATCTGGCTTTTCTCATTTAGGGCATATATTACGTGAATCAAACAAACCTTTAATTCATTCATTTAAAGCACAGCTGGGTGTGACACATCATCACTTCTGTGATCCCAGTTGTGGGAGATACGTAGAAGGACAAAGAGTGAAAACAGACTGCAGGAGCTGGGAGAAAATAACAAGAATTCTTCAATAGAATGCTTCCTATGGGGCCCTGAAATATTCTGAAAATAGTTTAAATGAAGGTTTTAAAACCCTGTCAGTATTCTACATCCTATCCCCAGAGCATTTAATTCACAATAAAAAATGAAAAGTTGATTAAAATAAAAACTATAATAATAAAAACAATAAAAATACAATACATATTAAAGCAAAGCCAAAGACGTTCTCTGCCTATATCTGTCAATATCCATAATGGATCCAGCAGGCGACACTGCTCTGTCTCACTCTGGTGCTGCTCTGCAGGACGGATCAGAACTGATCATCCATCAGCGAAGCTGGGATCTGTTCTCCAGGATCTGAGGAGTCTTCCAGTGAGGCTGCACAGTGCAACAGCACTAGGATCTAAAGCCTCAATTTTCTTTTTTTTTATATATATTTTATTTAAACACCTTGATTACCTACATGATTGTGTTTGGGTTTCAGCCATGTAAAGAACACCACCCATCACCAGTGCAACATTCTCATCACCAATGTCCCAAGCCTCCCTCCTCCCTACCTGACCCCCGCCTGTATTCTAAACAGGCTCTCAATTTCCCTCATACATTCTCATTATTAGGATAGTTCAAAATGTAGTTATTTCTCCCTGTTTATGGTGAGCTTCATGAGGTGAGCTGTAACTTCCAGCCCTTCTCTCTTTTGTATCTGAAAATTATTATTGCAAGAATGTCTTTCATTTTTCTTAAAACCCATAGATGAGTGAGACCATTCTGCGTTTTTCTCTCTCTCTCTCTGACTTATTTCAAACTCAGCATAATAGATTCTATGTACATCCATGTATAGGTAAATTTCATGACTTCATCTCTCCTGACAGCTGCATAATATTCCATTGTGTATATGTACCACAGTTTCTTTAGCCATTCGTCTGTTGAAGGGTATCTTGGTTGTTTCCAGAGTCTGGCTATGGTAAATAGTGCTGCAATGAATATAGGTGTAAGGAAGGAATTTTTGTATTGGATTTTTGTATTCCTAGGGTATATTCCTAGGAGTGGTATAGCTGGATCGTATGGGAGCTCGATTTCCAGTTTTTGGAGGAATCTCCATATTGTTTTCCATAAAGGTTGAACTAGATGGCATTCCCACCAGCAGTGGATAAGAGTTCCTTTCTCTCCACATCCCCACCAACACTGCTTGTTCTCATTCTTTGTGATGTGTGCCAATCTCTGGGGTGTGAGTTGGTACCTCATAGTTGTTTTGATTTGCATCTCCCTGATGATTAGTGATGTGGAGCATTTTTTCATGTGTCTCTTGGCCATTTGTATTTCTTCTTTGTCAAAGTGTCTGTCCATTTCTTCTCCCCATTTTTTGATGGGATTAGATGTTTTTTTCTTGTAAAGTTCTGTCAGTACCCTGTATATTTTGGAGATTAGCCCCTTATCTGATGGGTATTGGGTGAATAGTTTCTGCCTCTCAGTGGGTGAGCCTTAGTTTTCATTGATGATGTTACGGAAATCGCAGGAGCTTCTTTTGAGGGGTTACAGCAGCAGCAGGCTCTAGAGATTTAATGATTTCCCCACTGGCACCCAACTCTTTCAATAGAAGAGGAGTTGGAGAAGGAGCCATATCTAGTTCTGGAAAAGGCTCTTGATATGAAAGAGGAACAAAGATCGCCTATACACTGTTGGTAGAGGCCTTTGGATTGGTCCTCATATTGTCTTCTAATAAGATGTCTCTTAATTGGTTCCATTGTTTTACATGTTAAAAAAGATGATTCCTCATTGCCTCCTCATCTGCCTTTTCCCCTCACTGTTTCTTCCACTAAAAGCTGCTTTGGAGGTTGAAGGGGAAACTGCCATCTTGCCTGGTGGTTCAACGTGGTGGAGTGACAGTTTGCAGTATAAGTTTCTGGCCTGCTATTCCTTCCCAACTGTGTGTGGATTATCTCCTGCCTCGGAGTTGCTGCCGGACCTGCGTCTCTTGTCCTACCCGGACTTGGGGTATGGGGACCCCTCTCCATATCTGGGGATTGTGGAGCACACAACCCACCATTTTACAATACGCCTGCTTCCAGATGCTTCTCCAGAAACAGATCCTATCTCATAACCTGTAGGAAGACTGAACCCACATCCCACAGCATATTTCCCAGAGGGGGCTGAGGCCTAAGATTGACTCATTGGAGCACCAGGACCTGGGGCACCTCTGTGGCCTTCCCCACTCCTTCCTGTCCATATGCTCAGACACAGGATACTGGACTCTCATCTTTGTTTCCTGGTTCCTCCAAATCTAATTTGGATTTTCCCTCCAACTTGGGTATATTTGTGATTAATGAATTGTGCAGTTGTTGTTTTGGTACCTGATGAGAAGGCTCTCCCAGGCAATTTGCACTCACGGGAGGATTTCTCCATGTTCCAAGTTTCCATACACTGTGGTGTCTCCCACTGGAGAGCGATTGGGTGCCTACATTTATCAGCTATTTTATCTCTGTTTAGCACCGATGAGAAGCTCAGCACTCATGCCCTGTCACTGTCATCACTGCCACTGGTCTGTCCCCTTGACTGTTCGATCTCTGCATACCTGTATAAGGGTCCTGCAGGGATGGACATGATAAAGTTAGAATGGAAGACAGATCTTGGCTAAAAGACTCCACCCAGTATTCCCTGACTAATTAGTCAGCTTTGCTCTGTGTGATTTTGACCCACCCTCCTGCTCAGAGAAGGACCTTTACACATGAACACGGACAAACACACAGAAACTTAATTGTGAGCCCAAGTGCACATACATGCTGCATACTCACACACAAACACACTTACTTGGGGAGAGGATATATTAGTCCCCATTGATATCTGTGTTGTGGCCTGGCCTGGCCTCACCTGTGCTGCCTTGTCTGACCTTTGATATTCTCAATACAAAAGGCAGTGAGGGTCTTTAGTCTGTCCTCAGCCAGAATATTATTCTTTCCTCTCCACTATGCTTGAGGCTTTTTAGGCCACAGCTTGGAGATCTAGGAAAACAGAAAAAACATTGCTAGTTTCTCTATGTCACCACCAAATGACTAAGTAGAATAAGCTGTTATTTATAGAATGTGGGTGTCTGGTGGGGGTCTGTACCCCATTAGATGTACAAAGGGAATCACATTCTTCTGGGATAGGCTATTGAGAACAGTGTTTTCCTTCTCCTGTCCATCCTCAAAGTTGATAATATCCAGTCTTTGTGGCTAATGAAGACACTTTCCTATATAATTAATGATAATGAAGTGCTTTATGAAGAGTCCTTGGGTCTTTATTAAGTGGCTTGTACAGCACTGGAATTAGGGATGTAAGGCCAACACTCCAGTGCCCACCTTCTAAATCACAGCCCCTTAAATAACATTGAGATTGATGGAAACGTGTTGTACCTAGAAGCTGGTGAGCAGACTTGGTGAGCTCAAGGGGTTTCTTTCCAGCCACTCAGAGCCTATTAATAGGGCAGAGTTTCAGTCTTGCCCTGAAGATGTATGTGATCCTGCTAGGTTTGAGAGGTTCCAGGAGAGGAGGAGTGGGAGGCAAAGTAGTAACATCCCAGGTGCTTGGAGCACTCTGGGGATAAGCCTGATTACCAGAGGGATGCTACAAAGCATGCTGTGTTAATAATCAAAAGTTCAGTCCCCAAACGAACGTCCTACCTGCTTGGAGCTATAACCTCCTGTAAAATAGTTTTTACTCGTGGTGGAGCCCAATTCTCACTCACTCCCAGTCAGAAACTATATCTCTAGCTCCTGTTCCCCTTCTGAGTCCTTGTTCACCTCAGAGGCCTTCTCTAGGAACTTTTTTTTTTTTTTTTTTGTCACACCTAGCAGTGCTCAGGGATTATTCCTGGCTCTATGCTCAGAAATCGCTCCTGGCAGGCTCTGGGAACCATATGGGATGCTGAGATTTGAACCACCATCCTTCAGCTTGCAAGACAAATGCCCTACCTCATGCTATCTCTTCGACCCCTCTAGGAACCTTTTAAGAGAATCCTCAAGTTATGTGTCAGGGTGTCAGACTCACATTCCTGAATCTCTGTACCTCAGGTACACCCCATCTGTAGTGGGGTCCGGGTACCTTCCAATTCTGACTCTCTGTACCATGGGGTGCTTGTTTCTCTTCTGTTTCACTGGGGTCTGTATCCTGGAATAAAATCTTCATCTTGAATAAAAATGTTTCAAACATCTTGGGTGACAGTTTATTCTTCTTGTGGGAAAATATACTTGATGGCTAAAAAGAGTCAACGTTAGACTTTATTTTCTTTTCTATGTTCTTCCTTGGCAGGCAAGATCATGCATTGTAATTCAATAGTGTAGGACCTTACTCTATGCAAATGCTTGTCAAAAATATGGCGATCTTAGCTCCTTAACCATAAAAAAAATCGTATTTGTAATCTCTTGCTCTTTGTGTAGGACACCCCTGCATAAGGGAAAATGGAACAAATGTAGATAAATGCTACACAGTGGAATCCTATTCAGACCTAAGGATATCCTACCACTTGCCATTACTAAAATATGGATATTGGGGGCCTGAGCGGTGGTGCAAGTATTAGGGTACTTGCCTTGCATGCACTAACCTAGGACAGACCACAGTTTGATCACCTGGCATCCCATATGGTTCCCCAAGCCAGGAGCAATTTCTGAGCACATAGCCAGGAGTAAACCCTGAGTTTCACTGGGTGTGGCCCCCAAAAGCAAATATATATAGATATTGAAGGCAATATTCTCAAATAGGTTAGAAAAAGGCAATTATGGTAAAATATTATGAAGCTGTTTTCACAAAAAACAAGTTAGAAGGAATAATGCTGGTGTGAATTACATGAAATGGAGGAGAGAGGAGGAAGCTAGGAGAAGGGAATATGGCTTCCTCTCTCCTCAACTTTGCCACCAGTAAATAGCTGTGGAGACCTAGGACGGTGAACCTTGCTTTTTGTAGGAAAGAAAGGAAAGTTAGTCCTAGCAAGAACTTGGAATTGACCTAAATTGATATGAGTGATACCAACCACCTTAGTAACAGAACTGCAAACCATGCTACCTGAAAGGGAAAGAAGGGAAGAGAAGGGAAGGAAGAGAAGGGAAGGGAAGGGAAGGAGAGAAGGGGCCAGAGAGATAGCACAGTGGTAGGGGGTTTGCCTTGTATGCAGCTGACCTGGGGATGGATCCAGGTTTGATTCCCAGCATTCCATATGGTCCCCGGAGCCTGCCAGGAGTGGTTTCTGAGAGCAGAGTCAGGAATAATCCCTGAGCAGCTTTGGGTGGGACCCATAAACCAAAAAACCAAAAAAAGAAGAGAAGAGTTGTGAGTGTGTACGAGAGAGAGAGAGAGAGAGAGCGAGAGAGAGAGAGAGAGAGAGAGAGAGAGAGAGAGAGAGAGAGAGAGAGAGAGAGAGAAGGAGAGAGAGGGGTGAAGTAGAGAAAGAGAGAGAGAGACATTTTTGCCTCAGAGGCAGGCTGGCCACACAGGAAATAGGAGGCTAACCAAGGGAGTTTTGGTTGTGGAGAAAGGATGGGCATTGGAACATTCTTTTCGTCTCTAGCTGGGTTTTACTGGTCAAAACAATTGCTCACTCGAGGTTAATGAGACTTTATTTTGTTCATCTGCAAGGTACATAAAGTAGAATATTCCTTTCATCAAAAATAAATTTAAGCAGCTTTGCTACATTTAATCACAGCTCAAATAGTCAAGGTTTTCTACACTCTTTGATGCTGTACTTTTGAAATCAAACTTTGCAAGCATAAGCATACAATTTAAAGGAAAGGAACAATGTCTTCAATTTTCTAAGTTTATTTTTGATATAAAAATTTCTTTTGATTTTCTGTTTTATCTTTTATTTCTTCCTCTTTTGAGAAGTGATCAGTTTTATCTCGAAGCAGAATTCTTTCAACAATGTTTTCATTTATATGTCCCTTTTATCATAAATATTTATTTTGTTTCCTTGATAGTCTCTCATTTCTATTCATAGAACACTTAGAACTCTTAACCCTTTAAATAATAACTTCCTGACTTCAAAACTGAAGCCAGCATCAGACCACAGTGGTACTTATTATTTCTACTGTGTTTCCTCATATTTTTCAACTGCAGAACTGGTTGCAGACATGAAGGCAGCTCAGGCAGCTCTGATGACTGCTTAGGTGGCAGTGTTGAGGGTAAAGGGTAAAGGACCTATGCACATAGGAGTCATCAATTCAGATGTCTGTCTTATTTTTTATTTTTCAGATTTTTTAAAAAGTATTTATTGCTTTATTGCAAGATAAGTAAGCAAATTTTACAGAATTAGATGATTATTTAACATCAATGACCCTCATAGTCATTGCTCAGTATATATGCTTCCATTCTCACCTCCACCCATAACAATGCCAATTTAATTTTGCCTCCCCCCTTTTTTTCTTCTTTCCTTCTAAAAGAAGCACATAACTTGAACCACCTTGTTCTACCTCACAAATTGGAGGAGAAATAAGGGAGGATATCAAGACCAAACAGTCGTATGAACATCTAGTAGAAATAAAAAATGACCAGACTTAAACACCAAATCCAAGGTCAATGACAACAGAAACGATACCCAATCTACAACAAGCTAGAAACAGAAGGGACCACTTATACTAGCAGCCGGGGCACTAAGGCGGGGATCTGGGAGGCATGCCGGGAATAGGGGTGGAGGGAGGACAACTTTGGTGGTGGAAATACTCCTGATTCAATGTCACTATGTACCTACAATATTACTGTGAAAGCTTTTCAATCCACTGTGGTAAAAATAAAAATTTCTCAAAAAAAGAAAGCCAATTTAATACAACAAATACTATGGGCTGCTTTTCTATATGCATACTACTTATATATAAAGGATGAATATCACATATCTGAGTATTTTCCTTGCTCCATTTTTTTCCATGAAGGGTGTTCCTTCTCACGGACAAAACTCAACCTATGTATCTTGGATGCCCTTCTTTGTTATGATATGGCACTCAATCTAGGCAAAATTATTCTGTCCTCTTTACTAAACTAGCTACTACTTAAAATATAGTGCTTTTATTAATAGTTGCCTGCCCTTGAGTTTCAGAGTTAATGAAGGAAGGACAACGCATACATTAATATGTATATATATTATTTCTATATATAATATACTTTATAGTAGTATATATAATATATATTATTAATTTATTTTTATTTTTGGGTCACATCCAGCAGCACTCAGGGGTTATTTCTGGCTCTATGCTCAGAAATGGCTCCTGGCAGGCTCAGGGGACCATATGGAATGCTGAGATTCCAACCACTGTCCTGCATGCAAGGCAAATGCCCTATCTCCACTCTATCTCTCTGGCCCCATATTATTAGTTTTTAAATTTTATTTTATTATTTTTTTAGGTATTACTACCAGGAACAGGAAGGTACCATTCCTTTTCTTTTTTTAAAAACTTTTACAATTTTTTAAAATTAATATATTTATTTAAGCACCATATTTGTGCTACATACTTGTAGGTGAGTTTCAGTCATTAAAAAGTACACTCTCCTTCATCAGTTCACTTCTTTTCTCTATTTGTGACTTGGAAATTTGTTCTGAGAGGACTTTATTATTTGCCTGGACCTAACACCATTAGCCCTGTTTCCCTAATCTTGATCAAAGAGTTCCAATTTTGAGGGAGTATAGGCATTTATCGACCTCTTTCCGATAGCATCGCTCATCCAATTCCAGCAAGACAACAGACCAAACAATGTCAGTGACTAAAAACAACAAAATCAAATTCCAAATAATTTCAAACTTGCATTAGAGCCCCTAGGATGGGCTTGGATGGTGGTGGATGGTGATGGAGGCCTTTCTCCTCCAGCCCAGGCCACGTGTCTCCAACCCCAGCGGGTCTGCAGTTTCAGAGAGCGGCAAGGAAATGATCCACAGACAGGTTCCAGGAAATATCAGCTTCATTTATGCCCTAGCCACCACATGTGTGGTCTATCAACACAAACAAACGCTCAAACTTATCAAAAGCAAGTCATAACTGCTTCTCAACTTACACTCAGACAGAACAAAACTGAAACCCATGCCGAGGCATGAGCTGTGCTTCTATAAATCTAAATTCTTCCAAGAATGAAACAGACTCTAAGATGCAAGAAAAATCACTTCTTTTTTGTTTCTCAACAGGAAATTTAGATGGAGAGCTATTTACTGATTTCGAAGCTTTCCCATTTAATTGTGATCCGACAAAGTTACAGTAAATGAACAATGCACCTTGATTTTTAAGATAGCTAGGTTACATAATTTTCTCATCTCTAGTAATAATGAGGCTTGTCCTATTTGTTGTCTGGCTAGGTTACTTCTGTTGTTGAAGATTTTTTTACTTTAGATTTTAGCCCATTTTTAAGATCATAGAATTCCCCACACAGATAAATTGCCTATAACCCTAGGTGTGGCAATACACATGCTTGTTCAGAATCACACACACACAGCTGGTTTGTTTTTTCTTTGACCCATGTAGAGTGCGAGGTAGGAAGTCCAAGAGGCACTAAGTAAAAGATAATACCCCTGAAAACATCCCGGGGCGAAATTGCATTCCAGTTGGGTTGACTGGGACTGGCCCAATGTTTCAGGACCATGAGGCAGATTCTGCTTCCAGATTGCTTGATGGATGTGTATCTAGAGAATTCTATTGGTGCTAAGCTGGCTGTTGTAGTAGAATCATGCAATTGGAAAGCTAAAACTACATGATCTGCTTTAGCTCCACCATGGTCTAAGGGAGACGAGTGACATTGATTTCTTTGCTGATGCCAAGTTCTTGGCAGGCAGAGGTAGGCAGAGACATAACAGTAAATATAGGTTTGAGTTCAACTGCTGGCAGCAAGAAGCCCTGGACACTCTAGCCTCTCTGGAAGCCATGTAAATAGGATAAGATCCAGTAAGTTTTCTTTTCTACTGTGAAGAAAGAGGCTGTGACTCCGTGGCTCCCAGGGGAAATAAAAAAGTATTACAAGTATGGGAATGTGTGAGGGTGGGTGGGGATGAATTGCATTCTTTTCCCCTTTGCATTTCACCCTTAGAACTGGAGAAGGGGCATGCACCTGTCCTTTGGTAAAGAAAGCCACAATCAAGAACTATAGATGCTTTGTCCTCTTATTTGGCTGCTTATGCTGATGGACTCTCAGCAGCCATGCAAGACTCACAGGTCTTGAGAAATTGTATTATGATGGCAGACATATTTAACCAAGCATTTCAGTGTTACTTCAGGTATTTGGAAAATTTCTAACAAATTCAATGAATACAGGTGTTTTAAGTATGCTTTTATATTTTTATGTGTGGGAATATTATACTAAAAGAATCTTAGTTTGTTGTATCTGTTTCCTAGATAATAACTGTGTCATTTTAATTATTTCAGGTTGCTACTAGAAGTCTCATTTTTTATATAATAAGGAAATACCATTTAGAATGATTGAATTACATGAAGAGAGAGACAGACAGCAATTCTATCTCACTTTTTCTTGGACCTTTAATAGCTTTCCATCTAGAAGGTTTCACAATTTTTGTAGTACCACACACTGGGAAGAGATCCACATCGGAGTCATGCCCTGGGGTAAAATTAGAGTCCAGTGAGAAATGTCAGTAGAAGCCAGTGTTTGTTATGTTAAAATGTGGATTTGTCCTGAATAGAAGCTGTAACCCTGCTGTTGTTAGTTGCAATAATAGGATTATAAAAATAAAAAGAATGATTGAATTATAGAGTAGAAACCAAATTTGTGACATTTCTTTAAAAACAAATGCAATTTGTAAACATGTTATAGTTTGTCAATTGGTAAGTTACCATAGTTAAAAAAATAAAATGCGGGGCCGGAGAGATAGCATGGAGGTAAGGCGTTTGCCTCTCATGCAGGAGGTCATCGGTTCGAATCCCGGCGTCCCATATATGGTCCTCCCGTGCCTGCCAGGAGCAATTTCTGAGCCTGGAGCCAGGAATAACCCCTGAGCACTGCCGGGTGTGACCCAAAAACCACACACACACAAAAAATAAATAAATAAAATGCCTCATAAGTTTTTTTATGGTTTTAAATTTTCCTATAAAGCAAAACAGTTGAAGTAGAGACTTGTACCTCTTGTCTATCAGATGTTACTGCAATAACAGTATCAGGAGACCCAACCTAGTGTCTTCACTCCTATAGATAAATGATGATACATTAGTGAAATTAGAGTGCAGCCTAGTGTGTTTCTATACTGGTGTATGATATTAAAAGTAAGAACATTATATTTAATTACAGTGAAGATAGTGAGACAGCAAACCATTTTAGTAATGTCTTATTGACAAATGTCTGTGCAACAACTTTATATAAGATATCAAAATTATTGTTGAATATGCACATCTATGTTCATTGAAACACTATTTGCAATAGTCAGAATCTATAAACAGATCAAAGGCCCAGTGGCAGTGAATGGATGTACACGTAATGGAGACTACTGATCTACTACAAAATAAATAGAACTGGAGGGGGCCACGTTAAGCAAAAGGGGCCAGAGGGAGAAATACATGTGTGTATAGTGGATAATCTCATTTTTGTGTGGCTTGAATACACATAAAAAAAGGCAAGCACATCGTCCTTCTGCAGGAAGGACAGACGCCTTGCCTCCATGCTATCCCTCCCGGCCCCACTTTATTCCTTTATGTCTTTGATTTAATCTTTTTTTTTCTTTTAAGAAACTCTTTTTTCTTTAGATATGTCTGAGCATATATATTTTTAGTTTTTGTCATGGGTATGTTTTCTTCTGTCTCCACCCCCAAGTCCACCAGCAATATAATGTAGCACCACTTCTTCCTGCAAAGGCATATTAAAAATAGGGGAAATTTTACATGTAAAAACAAGCTCTTATCTACTAGGGATAAGAACTTATACTTTTTTACAACACAGGGACATCTTCCACCCTGAATGTATGTCATGTGGAACCAACCCAGACTCCAGGGAAATAGGCACCGATTGTCCAGCCTTGACTCCTGAATCCCAGACATAGAAACGACAGAGTTCTCTACAACTGCTCTAGAACCAAG
Organism: Suncus etruscus; assembly: GCF_024139225.1. Lineage (NCBI taxonomy): Eukaryota > Metazoa > Chordata > Mammalia > Eulipotyphla > Soricidae > Suncus > Suncus etruscus. The sequence continues at coordinate 1,063,614 of NC_064854.1, forward strand.
TCCCCTCAGGGCATTCATAATGCTGCTTTGACACCAGCATATGCCAGTTCTAAATTGATAACCTGACAATGAGGAAATGAGAACAACTAGATCTAAGAGCAAGTTATCCTTCCTCACCAACCAACGATAAGACAAACTCAGAAGACATGTCACCCTTTGATCTGTGCAAAAACCAAGATTGCTATATACAGATGACTGGTTGTTACAACCAGGACTAGACAGTATGCATCCCAGGACCAACAACAACAACAACAACAACAACAACAAAAAGCTCTAACCTAGCTTTTGCTCTACAATCTGTTCAACGAACAAGATCTCCAATTCCAGAGGTCTGACTGAGACAACCGCAAGTGAACGGGTCTTCTAGAAACATAACAAAAGACTCTATCCCAGGCTCCATCCTAGGAGCAACATAATGACCAAAAACCCCAACTACAGATGATGAATTAAAACAACACTAAAGAAGCAGAACTGCTAGAACCACAAAGAAAGCCTTCATCATAAGCTCCATTCCTTGAGCTACACAGTCACCAAGATCTCTGGATACAGAGGTCTGATTTTTACCATTCATGATGAAACAGAACTCTTCCATACACCACAAAAGCATGGAGGGGAAAGTAAATGATTATGCAAGGAGTCTATAGTTAATCCCATGACAGTATACTTCAGGGATGGAGAAACCCTGTATCTGCTAGGCCAAGGGAATTCCCTCTATAATATCCCCACTAGTTACTGTGCCTATGCAGGGGGAAAAAGAAAAAAAAGGAAAAAAAAAGCACAAAACAATAATTTTTCCACATATATATTTATTTATTTATTGATTTTTTTTGACGTCCTTATTTTGGTGTAGATATTGAAGTTGATGTCTCCCTTTTATTTTATATTATTTTATCTTATCTTTCTCTTTCTTTTTGCACTCCGGCATGATTTGATTTCAGAACCAGGACTATTGTGTGGTGCTTCTCTTTATTGCTGTAGGGCTCACTAGATATCTAATTTGACATTTATTTTTGTATTGTTATGGTATTTCAATTACCTTTTTCATGTCCTCTCTCAAACTGAGGTTGATAGCCACTAGAAGGACTCCACCCATTTTCATCATATTTTAATTATTTTTAAAATTTTTTCCTTATTCTTTACCCCATTCTATTGCTTTTCTTTCCCTCAAACAAAACCACATAACTCGATTTATCTAGCCTAGCTTCTCAAATAGAGGGAGAAAAAGGGAGGACACCAGGACCAAACAGATGTATGATCACTGATAGTAAGCTAGACAAAGAGGAGACCACCTACTCTTGCAGCCCGGGGGGTGATGGTGGGGGATATGGGTTGCAGAAAGGGAACGGGGAAGGGGGTAGGACAAATTTGGTGGTGGGTATTCCCCTGATTCAATGTTAATATGTACCTAAAATACTAATGTGAAAGATATGTAAGCCACTATGATCAAAATAAAAATTAAAAAAAAAAAAAGACAAGCAAACAGACAAAACCAAGTAAAAAAAAATAGTGGACCCAGATCACCTAACTTTATTTTCTAACAGGATAGGAAGTAAAGATTTGAAGGGGTGGGTTGGTGGAGGGTACTAGGAGAAATGTTTGTTGGGTTGTGACTGTTGTGTGGACTGTAATTTTTTACCCCTTAAAATATGCAGGCTTATAAACCATGGTATCAGTCAAAAAAGAAAAGAATTTTAAGATACTCAAAGGATCATTAGGGAGCTGCAAATCAAAACAACAATGAGGTGCCATCTCATGCCACAGAGAATAGCACACATCACAATGAACAAGAACATTCATTGATGGAGGGAATGTGAGGAGAAAGGAATTCTCATTCGTTGCTGGTGGGAATGCCATCCAGGCCAGCCTTTCTGAAAAACAATATGGAAATTCTTCAAAAAACTGGAAATTGAGCTCCCATATGACCCATCTATACCACTGCTAGGGATATACCCTAGGCACAGACCACAATAAAAAAAAATGCTCTTTGCACACCTATGTTTATTGCAGTGCAATTTATAATAGCCAGAATCTGGAAACAACCCAGATGTCTGACAACAGATGAGTGGCTAAAAAATCTGTGATACATCTATACAATGGAATACTATGCAGCTGTCAGAAAAAATGAAGTCATGAAATTTTCTTATACAAGTATGGACATGGAAATATTATGCTGAGTGAAATGAGTCAGAGAGAGAGAGAAAGAGAGAGAGAGTGCTGGACACAGAATAGTCTCATTCATCTGTGGAATTTAAGAAAAATAAAAGACATTACTGTAATAATACCTAGAGACAATAGAGCTGAGGGCTGAAAGGACCAACCCAGGATCTGAAGCTTACCACAGAGTGGTGAGTGCAGTTAGAGAAATAACTACACTAACGACTATCATAACAATAATCGTGAGTGACAGAAATAGAATGCCTGTCTTGAAGACAGGTAGGAGGTGGGAGAGCAAGGAGCTGGGGGGCATTGGGGATGGGAAGGTTTCACTGGTGAAAGGGGTGTACTTTTTTATGTCTAACACCAACCTACAAACATGTTTGTAACCATGGTGCTTAAATAAAGATATAAACAAACAAACAAAAGATACTCAAAGGGCACTTTAGGGTTCCAAAAATCATGTATGTATGCACATGTATACATACATACATACATACATACATATATCAGAAAAAATTTTAAGCAGGCCATACACATTTGCCACTTTGATTATTCTTTTCCCTCTCAATTCATTATTTTGATTATTTTTTTGGGTTTTGGTGTCCAGGAAACCTGCTTTTCTATGCTGATGATAGCATATATTGGAATGGGACCATAGATAGGTGCTGACAGAACAAGGCCAGAGATACTTTTTATTACTGCTGGCACCATGTGAGGAAAAAATGTATTTTTTAAAAACATTAACATCTATGAAAGTTTAGAACAATCTTCCTGTCTCAAAATGCATTTAAAAATTAGACTATGCTGTTGAAAACTGACATTTTATTGAATCACGTCCTATTTCAGGTGATGTGCTGAGAGGACACATTATTATATGCATTTTCTTAGTGTTAATGGTAGTATAGCTATGGAATAAATAATGAGAGTTTAGGAGCCATCTTGTCAAATTCCCTTCTTTTAGGAGAAAGCAGGCTCAGAGAGATTCGTGGCCCTGAGCAAAGGCAACTGGCCAAGACTGGAATCCCCCATTTGTCTCTTTCAATCTCTCTTTAGGACAACCAGCCTCTTGCATTCCCAATAAAGTACTGAAGGGAATCAGTCACATACATCAGCTCATAGAACTCACTTGTACATGGCACATGCTCGATTGACTGTTTCCCTTATCCTCCAGCCCTGCTTCCCTACCCAGTAACCTCCCCTTATTCATGGGGAATATAATACCAGATTCTCCTATAGTGCTGGAAAACATTAATAGTAAAACAGAGATATTTGTTTTTTCTATACCACGTTTCCTATGAGAACTTTGCATATGAATCAGGCTCAGAAAGAGAGTAATGAAAGTAATTAATGATGAAATTTAAAAATTATCATGTACTATAATGTGGTTTTCCTCTTAAAACATATTTTGTTCAGGAGCTGGAGCGATAGCACAGTGGTAGGGTGTTTGCCTTGCACTCAGCCGATCTAGGACAGACCTTAGTTTGATCTGCAGGCATCCCATATGGTCCTCTGAGCACATAGCCAGGAGTAGCCCCTGATCATCACTAGGTGTGGCCCCAAAACAAAAACAAATAAAAAAAAACTCCAAAAGACAAAACACAAAACAAAACTTAAAAAATATCTTATGTTTGTAACATTTCTTGGTGGTAGTTGTGGTTGGAAACTGGAAAAAATGAAAATTGAATCTACAGATGGAGGTTGTGTGTGGGGTTGTTGGGAGAGCAGTGTACTTTTGGTTTCCAAAAAATTTTAGTCCTAACTGCAAGTGTATAAAAACAGGAAAGAAAAAAATCACAAAAATGGCAACATGTTTCTGAGAGTCCAATGACATTAAATTGATAATAGAATTAATCTGACATATTCTTGTGTTGATTTTTTGCCACATATTAATGCATAATATTTGAAAAAAGGTAAATAGCATGTGGGTATCTGGGAATAAGAAATTATTTGTGTATGTACTTACTATTGTGTATGTATTATTTGGGTTGAAATAAAAATATTAGAAATTCTTAGTGAGAAATGAGTTGAGTCAATCTGAAACTTTTTGCCTCCTTTAAAAACCAAATTCTTTTTTTAAAGCAGTTTTAATTAATTAATTAATTGGGTTTTTTTGGGTCATACCCAGTGATGCTCAGGGGTTACTCCTGGATCTGTGCTCAGAAATCACTCCTGGTAAGCTCAGGGGATCATATGAGATGCCAGGAATCAAACCAGGTCTGTCCCGGGTCAGTTGCATACAAGGCAAATGCCTTACAGCTGTGCTATCTTTGGCCCAAAATCTAAATTTTTAAATTTCTTTTTTTTAATTTTTACCATGGTGATCACACTAGGTACTCGGAGGCTACAAAGGTCACAACCAAAAGTAAGGTGTGTGTGTGTGATCATGCATGATGGGATTTGAACCTTGAACCTTACATATGCAAAACATGTTTTATTTATATGTACATCCTGGCTCTCAAGTCCCAGGTAAAGATAAATAGAAGAAAAAACTGTGATGTGTAAATACAGTATAATATTACTGGACTGTAAAAGAAATCAAATCATGCAATCTGTAGTATATGGATGAAACTCCAGGAAATTACACTGTGTGGAGTCAGCTGGAGGAGTAGGACAAATATGGAATAATCTATATTATAGTTTGGATTTGAATCATATTAGAGGAGAGACAGGACATAAAGTAACAGCTAAAAGGCTGGCTTACTAAAGGTATCTTACTTTGGGGTAGAAATATTAAATGAAGGAGTCCTTATGGACACTGTTGGAGGGAAATCAGCACTCTTGTGGTGGGTGTGTTGTTGGGATGACAGTTCTCTAACAACTATCATTGACAGTGTTGTAAATCATGATGCTTATAAAAATATATACGAACAATCCAAATGTTGGTATTGTGTTTCAAATATGATCATATCAATAGATGCAAAGAAAACATTCTATAAAATCTAACACATATACATGATAAATTCTCCACAAAACAGGAATTGAAGGAATCTTCTACATAAGCAAAATCATTTACCACAGGCCCATAGTAAATACTATACTCGTTGGGAAAAGTTAGTCTTCCCCTAAGCTTAGACACAAGGCAAAGTTGTCCACTACTTTTTTTATTTACATGTGATAACAAAATTGTTCATGGTTCAGTTTCAGTCAAACACTGTATACCTCCCTTCACCAGTGCACCTTTCCTGTCACCAGTGTCCCCAATATTCCTCCTACCTTTACCCCTACCTGCCTCTGAGCAGACATTTTACTTCTCCCCCTCTCTTTTTCTTTCTTTTTCTTGTCTCCCTTTTGACATAGTGTTTGCACTATTACTAATTAAGGGGTATCAAGTATAACACTTTATTCTCTTTTAGCACTGTTTTTGTCCAGAGTGATCAGTTCCAATGATCTTTGTCATAGTGGACCCTTCTTACCCTAATTGCAATCCTGACCCTTCGTCACAAGCTTCCTGCCATGGATTTGTCCTCCTAGCCCTCATGTCTATTGTTTCTGAATATTATCACCAAACCATCTTTTGTTTTTCTTATATCCCGCAAATGAATGAGATTATTCTGTGTCTATCCCTCTCACCCTGACTCATTTCACTCAGCATAATAATCCATATCCATCAATGTATAAGCACATTTCATGACTTCATGAGTTGCTCACTATTACAACTTCTATTCAATATAGAAATGGAAATAGTTGCCATTTAGTTGAGTTGCAATTAGTTGAGAAAAAGATATTAAGAGCATTCAGGTGGAAATGGAAGAAGTCAAACTCAGTTTGCAGATGACATTACACAATATTTAGAGAACCCTAAAATCTCTACAAAACATTTCTAGAAACAATAAAAATTTGTATGGTAAAGTTGCAGACTACTATTTAACACACAAAAGCCCATATCATACCTGTATGTAAACAATAAAAGACAAGAGAGAGGAGAGATACTAAAAGAATCCCATGAACAATTATTACTAATAAAATCAGGCACCCAAGAATTAGTTTAACTAAAGAGGTGAAAGACCAATACAGAGAAAACCAAAAAATGGTTTTTAAATGAATAAAAGTGGACATGTTGAAATGAAAATATAAGATGCTTATGAATTGGGAAGATTAACATTGTCAAAATGGCAATAATGGAAAAATAAGATGGAGGCATCCCTTTACCAACCTCAAATTGTACTACAAAGCAGTAATAATTAAAATAGCATATTTTATAACAGGGGTCCTCAAACTATGGCCTGCAGGCCCCATGTGGCGTGCTGAGGACATTTATCCAGCCCACTGGTCCACTGAGCCGGCTGCTGCCTGGCATTTTATTATTTCTTTTACAGAAGGACAGTCATCCTTGTGAGAAGGGGTGGGGAATTATGGGAGTCAATGTCTGGCCTTCTAACTCTTCAGCTGTGACTTATTTGCATGACTGTATGCTGTGAAAGAATAAAATGGGCCTACTTTCTTTCACTGATAGCTATTTTCTGCCTCATCAAATAATTCCTACTATTTTTAATGAATGATGAGATTCATTAATCATGTAATAATGTGATTTATCATATATTTATTATTTACATTCATTCCCTCCCTCCATCTTTCCCCCAAGTAGATGAAATAGCAACTAACATTTACATCAAAATGTATGTGGATGACATGAGGAACTTCTGAGTGGGGAACAACCCAACATATATGTGCAGTCTAATTTTATTAATCAACTATTGAATTATAATCATGGTTAGGCTATGCATAGAGGAGTTGAGCAGAAGTCAGGTTAAGTATTATGTAAAAATAAAGTGTCTACATTCATTTACAAAAATATATTTACAATAATTTATACTATTACATTTTAGTTATTTTAATCAGTTTTGTGCTTTTATCTTTCTGTGAACACATGTACAGACTTTCCTCTGCCTACCCACAAGAGCAGGCTTTTAAACAGTCTTCAGTACAGCATTGGATATATCAGAACCACTGCCGTTTTTACAATGGCTACCTGAGCCTGCAAGGAGCAGCATATAACATAATCATAAAAGGAGCTAAAGGATGAAGGGAAAGAAGGCTATGCTGAGATGACTAATATATTTCAGGTTATTCATTTTCTCTTTTTTGAGGGGGTTTGTTTAGTTAAGTTTAGTTTCTGATTTTTGTTTGTTTTGTTTTTTGGAGGTGTTTTTTGTTGTGTTTTTTGGGGGAGGGTTTGTTTGTTTGTTTTTGTTTTCTTAGGAACAAGCATTCAGAAAGTCTAGAAAAATGACTTTAAGTGCCCCCTAGAAAAATGCCATCCCGTTGTTGAGACCTTGGGCAGTGCCTTGCTACAGAGCCCTAAGGAGAGTGGAAATTCGTGTAATTAGTAGAAATCACAACAAAAACCACATTTTCCTGGGACTCCCTGGTGGGACCCCAGCCACCTGTAGCCCTGAACTTCTTCCAGACTGTAGGAATTCCGGGGAAATGTTCTCCGACTCTGGCAAGTACATCAGTATTCTGATATCTCCTCTAAATGTCACTCCAGGGTAGGTGACTATCTAGGAGAGGAGTTTTGTGTACTGTCTCCAGTGCGTCTACACAGCAGAACCTGCTAACATATCTCACAAAGGGGAGGCTCTGTCTGGCCACAGCCCTCGTCTTCATCGTCACCGTCATTGTCACCGACCTACAGACACTTCCCAAGAGCAGCAGGGCGCTGTGTGGGACACGATGGGCAGCATCCGGGCAGGGCTTGCTCCCAACTATGGAGGCACCTGTGAGCAGCAAGCCTGAGAAGGACACTGGCGCTCCATGCAGGGCCCTCTTCCCCTCGAATGTTCTTCACATCTCCACTCTGCACAGTCCCGGGAGGCATTGCTTCTCCCCTCTCCCCTTTGGGACCCGAAGGGTAGGTGGCCATCCAGTCAGTGTTTCTTCCCAATACCTCTGTTCAGCATCTCCTCTTGGAGCTAGCGATTGTTCTAGGAAGGGCCTCACTATTCATATATCCTCTCCAGAGGAACCAATGAAACAGACCCTCATGCTGCCCACACACATTCAGAGACATCTGTGTCCACCTCTGGTTCCTGCCTTCCTGTTAATCAGGTCACACTTTCTGCTTCTGGGGGGCAACTGAATCCTCGATTCTCTTCATGAAAATGCTCTAGATTGACAGGGCAAGGGGCTGCTTATAACTTCCTAAACACTGAAAGCCACTCAACCTTGTTCGAGGAGGTGAGCGTAGTACCAGATATGTGCTCCCAGAGGAGTTCCAGGAGGTGGCAGAGATCTCTAAAAGCTGTGTCACACCCCCATCTGCCCCCTGATCCCCACCAGTGACAGCATCAGGAAAATCAAGAGTCAACAAAACATTGTTTTATTCATTGGATTATTCCTCTGCTGAGGCCACACAACAGAAAAGTGTCTGAACGGTGCTACAATTCTGTTTCAGGGCAGATGCAGTGATCTGATGGAGCCTAGCATATTGGGCTCGAACTCCAAGAGCTCTGGAGCCCCTTCCTCCCTGAGAGCCTGCAGTCCCCCTCTAGACCCTGTGTGGCTGTTACAGGTGCTGGGGATCTGGTGTCCCACCCGCCCCTTCCCCAGCCTCGGGGCCATCATGTCCCAACACCCCCAACTGCCCCATGGCCTCACCGTACCGGCCAATTGCCACAGAGCCACCAAGCCGGCCCCCATGGCTCCCAGGCCTTGTAGGCCTTGTCCAGGGAGGCAGCATCCAACCCCCTCAATTGATGGAAGAAGAGGAGAATAATCACCTGATGATGACATCGAGCCACAAGGGCAGGCCTCCTCCCCCGAAAAACAGGAATTTGGCTGCAGGGAGAGGGGTGCTGGTCAGGGGCATCAGCAAAGCTGGTGGTCGGGTCCAGGGTGACCCTGGCCTGCTCTGTCTCTGAAATGCCTAATTTATGCAATCACTTACAAAGGCTCCTGTTTCTGGGTAGAGGCCTGTCAGACCATCCTGGGATGGCAGAACCACCAGGGAGTCCTAAGAGGATCTGCTAACCAAGCACTAGGGAATGTGAAGAAGTCTGAAGGCACCACTGCCCTGCACCCCCACCCACGCCCACCTGGAGCACCATTCACTGCCCTTCAGAAATACCCGAAATGAATCAGCGGACACCCCAAAGCCGCTCACGTTCTCTCTGATCTCCATTGGCTCCTCCTCTCTGGGCTCTGGGTTCTCTGAGGGATGGGGTCTACACTGAGATCCTCAAAATTCATGGCCTGGACTTGCGGACAGGGAGAGGAAGGTCCCCTGGTTCCTTCACTCTCGATATAGGGATCTTCTCTTCTCTGCCCTCCAAAGCTGAAAAGAAAAGAGTGAGGTGGGGTCTCGGCAATTCAGAGAAGCCTCGAGTGAGGAGCACAGGAAGACACAGAATAAGTTTTCTTCCCGGATCATTGACGCAGATGCTACAAATTGTTTCATTCTCCTCAGTAGGCCCACACCCATGATACCAGCTAGCTCTGCCAAGGAAACTCCTAGAATAAGGCGCCTGATCCACGAACTGCCTCTGCTGAGAGGCTCTCAAAAACTCAAAAACTGTCCTGAGCAGACCCACAGGGCGACCACTGTGTGAGTAGCCTCCTACATGGGCCTGTGACTTTTGTTATGCAGAGCTGGGACTCCAGTTCTCCAACAGCCCTACATGTGGTATTTGACCTCAGACCCTGCCCCAGAACTCAAATAGTCTCTGAACTTGACGTAATAGCTCCCCTGAAGCCCTACCCTTGGTTCTCTGGTCTGCTAGAGGATTGATGATCTAGCCTGGCTTCAGACTCCCCAGTCTCAGTGTGTCTCTGAATTGTCTCCTGTCCTACCATGAAATATCCAGGAACTTGTCCTGCGTCCTTACCTGGTACCAGGTAGTTAATTTCCTAATAAAAAGGAGCCACACAATGTAACATATGACAGCCAACAAGAGATTAAGGTAGAGAGACCCGCCTTGGGACTGTTCCCTTGGGACTGGGTCAGGGGAATAAGGGGGATTGAAATTCTCCATATGTACATAGAATACAATTTGTGTTGACCCATGAAACTCAACATAAAGACAATTATGATTATTTGGTCGGAGAAGTGAGAAAAGAAAATATTAAAACTGAAAACTACATTAACAACTCAGCAAAATACTTTTGTGAAGCAGTAGCAGGTATTTTATCATTGCGAGCAAGTTTTCAAGTTGACAAGCTAATAGCACACACAGGCAGACCATTTGTGAGAGAAAATTTGTTAAAGAATACTTTCCTTCTGTTGCCAAAGAGATGTCTTCAGAGAAGGCTGATTTATTCAGTTCAGTGAGTCTTTCAGGATCTACAATTATATGGAGGATGGAAGAATTGGGAGACAATTTGCATCAGCATTTGCAAAACTCCACCAAAACTCTTTCATATTTTTCCTTAGCACTTGATGAAAGCAACGATATTCATGATTGTGCACAACTGATAATTTTTATTCATGGGATGAATGATTATTTTGAAGTCACAGAAGAGCTTGTTGCACTGCAAAGCATCAAAGAAACAACTATAGGTGAGAATATCTATGAAAGGTTTGCCAAACTGTGAATGGTTTGGAGCTGGACTGACAACTGATGGTGCTCTTACTATGGTTAGGGTTTAAGAAAGGATTAATTGTTCCCATTAATCAAGAGGTGGACAAAAATAACCATTCTCATTCAATAGCCATACATTGCATCATCCACCAACAAGTGCTGTGTTGTAAATCACTGAAGTGGGACGCTGTTATGAAAATTGCGGTATTATTTTTTTTTTATTAACTTCATTAGAGCTCATGCACTAAACCACAGACAATTTCAGGAATTTTTGTCTGACCTAATGTTGACTATGAAGATGTTCTGTACCACAGAGAAGTCCATTGGCTGAGTGGAGGGAGAGTTTTGAAACATTTCTATGAGTTACTTCTACAGATTGCAACTTTTCTGCTTTCAAAAAAAAACCAAAAAATTACCAGAGCTCAATGATGCAGAATGAAAATGTCATCTTGCCTTTCTAACAGATGTAACAGAGCTACTCAACAATTTCAAAGTGCAACTTCAAGGAAAGGGGAAGCTCATCTTTGCTTTGTTTTGTTTTGTTTTTAGCCACACTCATTGATGCTCAGGGATTATTCCTGGCTATGCACTCAGAAATTGCTCCTGGCTTGGGGGGACCATATGGGATGCTGGGGGGATCGAACTGTAGTTTATCCTAGGCTTGCAAGGCAGACAGACGCCTTACCTCTAGAGCCACCACTCTGGCCCTTGTAACCCATTTTCTATTAACATTGAAAATGTAGATACAATTTACCAAATAGAACTGGTTGAACTGTAGAATTGTGAGACTCTGAAAGATGTATTTAAGTCAAGCAGCCTTCTTAATTTTTATGCATCTCTCCCCTCTGAGACATATCCTCATCTCAGGAACAATGCACTCAAAATGGCAAACATCTTTGGTAGCATTTATTTCTGTGAACAATCTTTCTAGAATGAAACATATTAAATCTATCACCAGATAAGACTAATGGATGCACACTTTCACCATTTGTTATGACTAGCAGTGACAAATATGGAACATTGACCTCATTAGCCAAAAGTAGGTCCATAGTTCCCATTGAAATACTGGTAAGTTTGTGATTTAATTTTACTTCATTTACTTCATTTTAAATACTGTATTTGCTTCCATTTTATTTCTTTACCTCAAAGTAAGATATATGCAGTGTGCATAGGAATTTGTTCATAATTTGTGTTTTTACTATAGTCAGGCCCTCCAATCATCGGAGGAACAGTGAACTGGCCCCCTGTTTAAAAAGTTTGAGGACCCCTTTTTAATTATAATTTTTATTTTTTATTATTTTTTAAATTATCTTTATTTAAAACACCGTGATTACAAATATGATTGTAGTTGTATGATTACAGTCATGTAAAGAACACCCCCCTTCACCAGTGCAAGATTCCCAATTTAAAAGATAAAAGATTAAAAAATACAATAAAAAAGATGTGTATGGCAGGTTTTTTCCATAGGCACAAAGAAATATGGGGAAAATAGAAAGGAAAAACATTTGGCCAAAAAACAGGGAGACCTTACCCATGAAGCATCCTCACATAAGACCAATTACAGCAACTACAGGCTCCTGGCATACCAAGTTGTCTAAAGAGTATTATAATTTTATATAGAGCCATGTCTATAAAAGATATTCTGTGTTTGCTAAGAGGCAGAGGAATTTCTAACTTTTTGGTTATTGCTGATTTGGGGTTACACAGAGCTAACCTCAGGATTTATTCTGTGTTCAGGGATCACTTCAGGCAGTGTTTGTTTGATACTCCAGAACTGTATTCAGTCTGGGGATTGAACCAGGACAACTGCACGCAAGGCCCAGTGCCTCTTCTGCTGTGTCCACCCTGGACCATCAGTTTTGACATGAAACTGCAGATAATTGTTCAGCGGTTGGATGGACAATGTAAGGTTCTAAGTATGCTTAAGGTCCCTCGGGCTACGGTATGATGATGCTGGTAGGTGAGTTGTATTAATAGACTTTTTGACTTAGGTGTTTTCAAGTTAGGATGTTATTCAGAACATAATTTCCTTTTTAGTCAAGGAGACATATGTTTGCTACTCAGTTACTTCAAGTCCTATAACTAATCATGAACACTGAAGGCTAAAATAAAATCACTTGCTATAAAATTAATTAAATTACAAAAATGTTTACTGAGACATAATTTGGTTCAAAATCATTTTACAGCACAATAATAATAATTAGGTCACAACAAAACGACAGTAAGCTTTGACGGCAAATTGTAGTATCTATTTCCTCTGTAGTTGGCTTATATTTTAGAACTTTCGTTAGTGTTTTTTTTTCAGTTAAAATGACTTTATTTGCATGTATTAAAACCCAATTAAAGATTTCTTTCGTATCTTTTTTTATTGAGATATACAATGAGTCAGGGCCCTTCCCACCACCAGTGTCAACCTCCCTCCACCAATGGCCCCAGAGTGCACCCTATACCACCACACGTTGCCCCCTGCCTGCCAGTATAACAGACCCCTTTAAGTTTAGATTGTTAATATTTAGGTCCCTTGATTCTACTAATTTTGACTTTGTGTTGGTAGAGGTATTTGTAATGGTCCTCATATTGCCTTCTAATTAGGTGCTTCTCCTACAGGCCTCCAAAGCAGTTTTTATTGGGAAAAACAAAGCCCACCTCCAAGGGGAGGGGAAAAAGCCAGATGACGCGATTGGGAAACATCTTTTTCACACGTAAACCAAAGAAACCAATCAAGAGACATCTAATCAAGAGGACTCTACCAACAACTTTGGATTGGATATTTAGTCCTGTCATTATTTAGAACTTTCTTTAGTTTTAAATTGTGATAACTAGTATTTTAAAAGTATTACCTAGAACTTCTTACCCTATACCAGATGTTGAACTGGAATTTTTATTTGTAACTAAATTTCATAATGTGATGTATATTTAGTATTCTGTAAATGGTTTTATTATTCCTCCTGATGGGAAAGCTCAAATCTTAGAGAAGAAGCCCAGTGCTCATAAACTCCACAGTGGGCTACAGCAGGGGCCCCTGAGTATTCAGTGTAGAGCACACTGCATCAGTAGCTCTCATTGGGTGGGGTTCCTATATATACATACATAAATGTATGTCTATATATATATAAAGATTTAATATATATTTTAAAATTGATTATTTACTCTCCAACTCTCTTCAAATTCAATCATTTTCCTCCAGAATCCAGGCATTTTAGACCTATAAAATATTTCTTGAGTCTTGACCAGTTTGCTGCTAGCATCGACATTCTGAAAAGTGGTGAAAGACAAGGTAGAACCAACCAAATGTGAAGAAAAGAATGGGACCATTGTACTGAGCCAGAGGCCAAAGGTTTACAAGGCATTATCGACTCCCTGAAAATGCAGACCTCTGGATGGAGTTCTAGGAGTTACCCTCAAATTGAGAGGGCGGTTGGAGGCAGGGCTGCTGGCATGCTGTGACATGGTGGCTATACAGCTCCTGCACAAAGACTGCAATTTCAAAACGTCCCAATGCCCACGCGAAGAGCCTTGCTAGAGAAGAAAACAGCATTCTATGTTGGTGTGATAGATAAAAGCTAGTGATCCAGAGAGAATGGCTCCTGGAATCAGCAGTTCCTGTGTTTGCAGGAGCACAAAGAGACGATAAATAAACAAAATGATGGTACGTGACCTGATAACGCGTTTTATTTTTCTCACACACTGCTGGTCTGAGATGTGTTTCAGAGCAGGGCTGTATGGGAAGAGACTGCAAGGCAGGAGAAACCGAATTTCAGTAGCACAAAACATATTGTTTCAAGAATATGGGACATTTTTATTCGATTCCTTGAGCTTCAGAATTCTGGGCATAATGACTTTATTCCTTGAATTCTCAAGGATGTTAATGGATTTCACAGTTGAAGATTCGTCCTTAATGGGATGCCAAGGAATGGATGAGTGGGCCCTCAGTCTCAGAATGTGGTATTGACTGGTTTAGTCAATTCTCTGATAAAGAGAAGCTTACACAAGCCAGATGAAGGAAAAGTAAACATTCTTGCAGTTGTTAATGAAATTACATATAAGCTGTATTCCAGTTGAGCATTTTAAAGACTCTGTAAAGCTATGAAAGCCATTTCAATGGCCCCTCCCATTAGAATGTGAACTTGGTTTTGTTGTCTGCTAATTAACAAGAATGCAGGCTATCCCCAGCCAAAATGTTCACCAGTAAATCCACCTAGGTTCTCAAATTGGAAGGGGTGACTCTCAGATTCTGGGGTTTATCACATTAAAATAATTGTAGTATGCTTTTCACTATATTCAGAGATATAGAGCAATAGCCTCATCAAAATCAAAAGGGCCATGCAGACTGCAGAATTTTATGCATAGGTAGAAAATCAAGTGAAGCCTGAGTGAAAAAAAAATAAAAGTGTAATTTTGTGTCTGTCATTTTAAAAGGAATGAAGGGGAATGTACGTTTGGGGAAGAAAAGTGATTTAAGGCAAAATTTCATATTTATAATTCTGAATAGCATTGATTGAGGACTAAAGACAGCTTTGGACATTTTTGACTAAAGAAAATAGTCATCACCATTTGTTTTTTCTATACCTTTCTCATTCAAAATCTGGTTGCTAGTGGGAGAGAACTACATTTAAATGTTAATCATCCTGAGCCACCAACTCCTGATTCAAAATCCCGACAGCTATTAATAGGATAGATAATGAACTACTTTTTTATGAAATCTATGAGTAGATTGATTAATATGTTTTGCATGTTTATTGAGAAAGATGAAAGGAAAGGAGATGATGGGTGCTTGATGAAAGTGCTAGCCTGCAAGAGTCTTCAATTTCATCTTCAGTTTCATCAGGTGATTGTATTTCCCACCCCTTGTGCTTTTAATATCTCAATAAGTGGAATGCAAATGTGCGTTGTAATTAGCTAAAAATATCTGAATTGTTCAAAATTTTTTTTAAATATTCACACATTTCCCAGGGGTTTTCTTTTTTTCTTTTTCTTTAAAAAAAAAAACAACAAAAAACAAAGAATTGTTTCTTGGTTCTATTGACTTACTGTGTTGGGTTTGAAGCATTTTTTGTTTTGTTTTGTTTTTTTCTGCTTGAAACTTTATAATTTATTTCTTCCAAATAACTTCAAAACACCTTGTATTCATTTAAATTAGGCTTATTTTAAAATTATTCATTTGCTTTGAGTATCCCAGAGAGCTTGATTTTTTTGGCGAGGGGATCAAGAAACTGGGACAATTATTTTCTTTAAGAATCTGAAAGTGTATTTGAATTTACTTTTTATAATGGAAATTTCATAATTTACATAATAGTCCAGGATTTATTATTCACATAGCCTCATCCAGTTACAATGATTACCACTGCTTTGTTGACTTTCTTTCACATGGTTTCATGGTTATTTTTTCTGGCCTAGTATAATATTATTTTAACATACTCTGTTAATATTTTTATTGTACAAAAATGCTTCTAACATTGTGAGAGCTATAAATTTATAGACTAACATTTGCATAGTGACACAAAACTCATCATCAGAAGTCCAATTTCATTATCTTTCTCCATACAATTGCTTCTTTCCCCCAGATTTACCTTTTCATGTTCTTTTTACAAGAGCAACTGCAGATTTGTTATATTCAAAACATTTAATTTGGAGGCTAGAGCAATGGGTAGAGTGTTTTCCTTGCATGTAACCAATCAGGGTTTGATTCCCTGTTGCCCAGCACTGCCAGGAGTAACCTCTGAGTAACCTCCAGGTGTGGCCCAGAGACAACCATTACCACCACCAACACCCCCCCCCAATTTAATTTTTGTTATTGTTTCACTCATTTGTTTAGCTTTTCAGTATGATATACACATGAGAATCATATGTGGTATATGGTAGTCATCTTTGTCTGACTTATCTCACCAAGTGTAACTCATCCCACTAATCCCAAATTATATCCATAGTATTACAAATGTCAATATTTCTTTTATTTATTATAACTGGGATATTTTCTCTATAGGTAAATTATGTTTCTTGATTTTTTTTCCAGAAGAGGAACATGTTAACTTTTGGTCACTATTCTTATTGACCCAATATGATTTATTAATGTTTGTCCTGTTCAAGTAATCTATTTCTAGTTAACTAATGAAAATACATATGTATGTATGCATGTGTGTGTATATGTATCTATCTGTTGTTTGGGGGTCATTCCTTGCAGTACTCATGGTTCTGCTCTGCACTTAAGAATCATTTTGGCAGTGCTTGGAGCGCCATATGGGATACTAGGATCAAATTTGCATGATATGTAAAGCAAATCTCCTACACATTGTAGCTGTGTTTTATCTCTTTTCTTAAGATTAGATTTTGTATATACTGGTGGGCCCTCATCCAGGGTCTCTTCAGATTTGGTTTCTTTGGTTTTATCTTCCTGATGTTTCCTATTCTTCAAGTATCATTACCTGTGTTCCCTTGAAATGATTACTGTCAGAAAGACATTTATAGGCTTTGATCAAAATGGTTCTTGTTAGCTGCCTTAAACACATTTTTAGATTTTTTCCAATTATTTTATATTGATTTAGATTCTGTGGTTTGCAATACCATTAGTGATGGTTATCCATGCACCTAACCCCAATACCTCTCCCACTCACCGGTGTCACTGCACCCCTCTCCCAAGTATCCTTACACCCATTTCTTTCCCAATTCCCAGAAACTCAGTTGTGTAGATCAGTTCTCATTGAGTTTTGGCTATATAATTTAGTATTTTCTAGTAACTTATTTTCTGTGAGAAATGAATACATATTTGGGCCCTGCAGACCCTTGAGAACATGTTTTGATTATTACCAGGCAGTTGTCTTCTTTTACTCCTCCACCATCTTGGCTTATTGTGGGAACCTACCTCCCTCTTCCCATACTGGCTTCATGCTACTCTGAAATTCTGATCTGAAAATATGAGCTTTGTATACTTGTCACATGGCTCTAGGTTGTTCAGTTATTGTGCTTTCTCGCATCTTCGCAGTGGGCTTCATTTTTTTTTTGAGGGTTCGAGGAAGAGTTTGCATATAACCAAAGATATTTCAGTTCTGCAACTACAGTCTGGAACAAAACTTACTCATTGCCTCCTACATGTTTTCTTCCCTTCATGTATTCTACAATGCAATATATAACCTTCCTCACAGTTCACTTAGTTTTCCATTCAAGAAACTTGTAATAAGAACACTTAGCTTATTTTCATCTTAAAATAATATCACTTATAAATAATATTGATTCAGTTTAAAATATTTTCACTTTGTTTTTAATTGATCACTTGAAATATATTCTATGTGCATTATTTTTGGTTGTAATATATCAGTGAGGGAGGAGTAGGAAAATGTTGTATTTAAATTTTTTTTGTTTGTTTATTGGTTTCAAGGATTAATCCCAGTGTTTCACACATTGAAACCTCTGATGTACCACTGTGATATTACTATGAACTACTACTTTATTTCTTGTCCAATTTCTTATTTAATTAAATTTTTTGGGTTTTTTTGGGGGGGCACACCCAGCAATGCTCAAGGGATATTCCTGGCTCTGTGCTAAGAAATTATTCTTGGAAGGCTCAGGATAACTACATAGGATACCAGGGATTGAACCCAGGAAGGCCAGGTATAAGTCAAGCAACCTAATCATTCTACTATCCAGCCCCTTTTAATATATTCTTTGCAATTATGTTAATATTTTTTAAAATGTTTCCTGAGTAAGAATTTTATAAAATCAAAGTTATATGCGATTGTAGTCTCAGATACCTACCTAAACTGTCCTAGGCTTTTTAACTCATGTCTTCTGAAGACCACAACTCATCTATACCTACATATAGAGTGACTGTCTCTGAAAGAAAACCATAAACTCTTCGATGTTAAACAAAGGAACAAAAGAAGAAACACAAAAAGCATGGGAAATGTTAAGATCTATTGCAATGGATTACACCAAAAGGGCAATAACCTGAGCTTCAGAAAGTAGACACAAAGCCCAGCTTCTTTCTGAGGGTTGAAGGTACTTGAAATAGTTCACTTGCTGAATAAATGTTTGGAATGAATGGTTTTGAAAGTTATTGGGGTTGAAGTATTATAAACACATACATGGTTTTTAATAGATAACGTTCTCTGTCTATCCCTCCAGTTCCTCCAGGGTTTGGCACAGAGACAACAGACACAAATGATTCATTCTGCTTCTATCTAGTAAGCCCTGGTTTTACAGACATAACCACATAAAGCCAGCCCTGGTAGTCTTCAAGTACCACAAAGAAAACGTATGTCCCCAGCTTCTTTGGGCCTGTACCAAACCCTGGACGCGATAGTTTGAGAATTCTCGAGGGGCTGCACCTCCAGAGCATGGCTTACTGGCCTACCTTCCATCTCTGTCCAGGAATACAAAATGATGCCTTTGAGAGTGAGGATTTTATTAAGCCCACTTTTAATGGACGAATTACATGTTCCCTGGATATTCAGCAGGCATGACTGGGTGACACCTGTGTTCTATCCCTGGCCTCCTCTAGGTTTCTAATATCTTTGTGCAACAACATTGAGCATGTTTCTGTCATCCATTTTTGGGTGTTTCATGTTCTAATTCTGGGGTTAGAAAGAATTTTTTTAGTAGACCCAGGGACTTCTTTCGCAGTTGAAGGTCTGAAGCAGAGGGAATAGGGACAAAAATTTGTCTTTCAGTCTTCCCCCAAAAGTTTCTATTGATACTTCAGAAGTCACCACATGAGGGTTCCTACTCTAATTATCCTGCACCTTTTGACTTTTTTTCCCCTTGTAATTTAATATGTCTGGCCCTCTAGAAACAAGGTAGTTTGGAATGTTTAAAGGTGCCACATATTACTGTCAACAAAGCTATAGAGAGAAATATCATGTTCATCTTTTACATTTAACTATCTGAAGACTGGAGAAGTAACAGTTTTGTCTAATGTATAGAAACCAACATGGACAGTTATAAAAAGGGAAGAAATAGAGAAATGTGTTTTAAGCAAAAAATAAAATAGATAAGACTTCAGAAACAGACTAAAATGGAAAGGAATGGTTGACTTTATAAAGACTTAAGAATACAAAGGTGAGGTGAAGAAGTTAATGCATCAGTAAAGTGAAAATTGCAAAAGATACAGAAAATACAAGTAAAACAGATCACAGAGCTAAAGATAAAGGTTTTTTTTTTTTGCATGTGAGAGATTCTAAGAAAAAAAGGGGCATAGAGCTTTTATTTGAAAAAATAATTACTCAAAAGCTTTATTACTGAAAATGTTTGATTAAAAACACATTGAAAATTTTGTGCTTGTTTGTTGTTTTGGCACCACACCTGGCAACACTCAGGGTTTACTCCTGAATTTGTGTTCAGAAATTACTCTTGGCAGGCTCAGGGGACCATATAGGACACAGCAGATCAAATCTAGGTCTGCTGCTTGCAGGGTAAATGCTCTATCCACGGTACTATCATTTGTGGTCCCAAACACTGAAACGTCTTTATTGATGCTTTTCTAATTTTTCATGAATATAGACAGCCAGTTCCAGGAAGCCTAGAAGCATTTAAATTAGATGGTTGCAAAGTCATCCACACCAGGACATATAATTATAATTTCAAAAGTTTAATATCAAAAGTGGACATTAAAAAACAAAACATCCAAATTATAAAATTATGTACATGAACTATAATAAAATATAAGGGAACCAGCAGGAGAGGGATACAGAATAAGCTCTCATGTGTGTATAAAAAGGAAACACAATAAGACAATAACTAATGACCAAAAGAAATTTTGGGGCCGGGAAGGTGGCGCTAGAGGTAAGGTGTCTGCCTTACAAGCGCTAGCCAAGGAACGGACCGCGGTTCGATCCCCCGGCGTCCCATATGGTCCCCCCAAGCCAGGGGCGATTTCTGAGCACATAGCCAGGAGTAACCCCTGAGCGTCAAACGGGTGTGGCCCAAAAACCAAAAAAAAAAAAAAAAAAGAAATTCTGTAGAATGGAGCTTACCTTGGTGGGGAGATGGGGTGATGTCAGTTAGAAAGGAAAAAACAAAAATAACAAAAGCTGTAGTTCTGGTATGCACAGGTCCCTATCTTTAATATTATTGAAAAATTAAGATGCTTAATTTTAAAATATTTCAAAAAAGAGAACATTGGCATATAATTTGCTGACCAAAAAACAATTGCACACATACAAAAATAAAAATACCAAAGAAACCAACTGCTGAACAAAAATACCCCCTCTGATCAAGCTGTCCTTCAGAAGTGAAGATTTAAACACTTCTCAGACAAAAAAAGCTGCAGGCGTTTAATCAACACTATATTGGCCTTTCTGGAAATATTAAAGGTTCTAAATTCCATTACAATGCCTGTGAAGGAAGAGAAAACAGATGCAAACTCATCACTGCAACAGATTCATGGGGAGTCTGGTGCCAGAAGTGGGAAGAAAAATGTCCCAGATGGACATACATTCTAAATAAAACTACTTGTAGTTCACACCTCTTTGCACACCGGGCTCCCTCATGAGTCTGGAGAAAGAACATTGAAATCAAGATGAAAAGCTTGACAATTTTCCCTGATTTTCTTCTTGATTTAGAAACAAGTATAAATCAGTCATAAAATTGCATCCTTATTATCTTTATGGCAAAAAAGACTCTGGCACATTGTAACTTCCCCTGAGTCTTGCCTATTCCTTTATACTTGCTTACTAGTGCTTAAAACATTGAATCCTTTATCACTTTGTTCCCCTCCCATTTGAAGCATGTTTTTAGGGAAAAAGGACTATTTATTAAAGAACTATTTATTTTTGCTTCTTAACTGCCTTGGCATATCCCCTTTGACAAAGGGTGCTCATAATGAATCCTTAGTGAATAATTAGTACAGTGAAAATTAGATTAATATTTTGTTAGTGTCAAAAATCTTGTTATATATTTACACAGAAACAATAAGAATTCCTTTTATAATTGGTAAATAAGTGACTTCAATATATCTTGGTTACTTTTCTCAAAGTGTACATTTAGAGAAAATAAGCACATTTCTTTCAGATTTAAAAATAAAAACAAATCAAAACATCTTTAGTAGGCTGTGTAGCCTATTGCTTAATAAAATTTCCAAGTTAGTTCTTTATTTCTCTTAATAAACAAGATCTATAGGCCTATCACTGGCTAATGGTAACTATTAACATGACTCCTTAAGTCATTACTAGAAATTTTAATTTCTTGCATGTCTTCTAGTATCTTTTTATTGGCAAATTCCAATTTTAACAATTTTGCCCCAAAATTCAAAATTTCATTTTGTTATTTTCCAATACCTTATAGCATAGTCTCACATTTTTATGTTATCACACTGTCATATTAATGGACTGTGCTTGATGTATCACTTCTCTTATCTTCAGTTCAATCCATATATGACAGTAAAAGAAATATGTTGGTACACCAACACCTTACTTAAAGTCTCTCTTCTGAGACTAAGGTGACTCCTGTCACTCAAAACTTGCTTCCTCCAAGAATTGCCAATATGCCATTAAATATTGGCAATAGCTAAAGGCTAAGGGTCACCAACCTAGGAACTGATCTACAGAAGAGTGCTTACCAAGGTGGAAATAGGTAGAGTGGACAGTCTGGTGTGGGGGTGATGTTGGAACACTATATGCATGAAATCCTCCCTCCCATTGACAATATTAAAAATTGTAATGCTAACATCCAAAAATAAATAATAAGCTATGCAGATTTTGTATTGGAATACATATATTTTGAAAGTAAGATAAAATTTAACCTTTGGGGTACAATTGTGATAGGCAAAAACAAACAAAAATTGTAATTCCTGCTCTATTCCCTATTATTTTTAAAAAAATTTTTTGGGAGTGCCATACCCGGTGACAGTCAGGGACTACTCCTGGCTATATGCTCAGAAATTGCTCCTGGCTTGGGGGACCATATGGGACACCGAGGGATCGAACCACCATCCGTCTTAGGTGAGCCACATGCAAGGCAAATGCCCTACTGTTGTGCCACTGCTCCAGCCTCGTATTCCCTATTATTTTTATTTTATTTAAAATAATATTCTAAAAACTCTATGTGAACTAAACATTGCCTTCAATGTAATCATATTAGTGTATCATGTAACAGATATTTCAAAATTATATACCTTCTAATCTTTCATTATCTTTATAATATTTTCTCTCAAGAGAATACATAAATCATGCATTTCCAAGTGATATTCACATATAATTTTATTATGTATCATATTACAATTATTCTTCTACAAGTCTGCCACAACTTCTCCTTGGTAATATTCTGCATCCATGCCAAGATTCCTACTGATTTTTAGGTTTACCATAAAAGCAATTGATATAATAAACTCAAAATAAGGATTATTTGAGCCAATGACCATTAGTCTAAAGGCTTTATTTAGTTAAATGCTGTTTTCATCATTTATTTTTTTCTGATCATAGAGAATCACAAATGACTTTTCTTATTTAACATCTGCTAGTTCCTTTATACCTTTTAATTTATGTTTTGCATGATACCATAAAGTGATATATAAAATTACGGAAACAATAGTCACAAAACTTCTTTAATAGCTTTGCTTTGTTTAGACTAAATTCTCTTCAATGGTTTTTCTGTGATACATGTACTTGAATTCAGGTGCTGCTGATACTATAAAAATAAAAACAGAATCGATTTCTATTATGTAGGTTTTCTGATTTTATTTATTTTATGGTGATCATAAAGCGACCTGTAATTTCTTCACTGAGAGGAAGGAAGGGAATTTTTTTTGGGTTTGTTTTATAACCACAATAAAATTTGAAAATCTTGAAGGCATGTGTTTCATCTACTATTAGGGAGCAATTTCATGAATCATTCAAATGGACAGGTTTAGGAATTACTATAACAAAAGGTAATCACTACTAGAAAGAATTTTTTGAACAATTGTGCTAAAATGACTTCCTGTCACTATATGTTAGCTAGAGCTATTTTGTTGTTAGACTCATGACACAGATAAAAATAAAGCCTTCAGCCTGTGTGCCAAAGATAACATGAAGGTGGCCAAGATTGCACCACTTGAACAAATTCTAACTCAGACACCTATGACTATTTGGCAAAGGTGAGATAATACAGTTTTTTGATAACATTGTTGCTTAGAGGTCATGTTGTACAGAAGAAATATGAACTTAAAAGTTTGCCTTCTAGTAGTGCTTCATTCTGATAAGAAAATGCATATCTTTCTCTTTCATGCAGGTAGAGTCCAAACAAAATATGAGAGATTTACATTTTTGAGATTACATGGCTTGTTAAGAGCGGGACTGAAGCCAGTTTCAAGAAAATTATGACTGGTGCAGGCCACTCTGGACACAAAAGAAATGATCAACAAAATGATTAAAATTGAAATCCATCAAGTATTTTTTGAGTTCAAGGTGAAAGTGAAAAGGAACCATAAAATAAAAACCAGCAAATGCAAACATTTAGAAACTAAACAACATACACTTGAATAACTATTGGGTCAAGGAGGAAATCAAGGGTGAAATAAAGAATTTACAAAGAGAAGAGTAAAGACATAGACTATCAGAACATATGGAACATAGCAAAGCGTTATTAAGAGGAAAGCCCATGGCAATATAGGCTTATATCAAAAAACAAAATAAAACAAATAAATCAACTAACCTAACATCTTAAGGGACTATATAAGAATAATAAATGAAACCCACAGTGAATAAAATGAAGGAAGCATAAAAATCAGAGAAAGTCAAGGACTTCCAATTATCTCCTGTACCAAGATTTCTTCTTGTGTTCTGCAGATCATACATAGTAGCCCCTGCTGCCTGGTTCTTGAACCCAATGCTCTTGCTTTCCTCTTACTTCATCTTGGTGTGTAAAGGGATCTGAAATTCCTTTCTGCCCCCATTGCTTTGTGTGCACTGACTTCTTCCAGAGTCCTGCAGATGAGTGAAGGAAGCCTCTGTCACTTGGCTCTCAAACCCAAACACAGATGTCCATGTGTCCATGCAACAGCTCTATTCATTCAACCCCACTAACTCTAAGGGTTATTAGATTCTGATGTCTGTCCTTGAGTGCCTTCATAATAACCCAGCTATGAAAATGGAAGTAATTGAATGTTAACCTGCATGACCATTGAAGTAGCAGGGTACAGAAATGGTTTAGACAACAGATTATAAGACTTAATCCCTTATAAAAATAATTATTCTGATCAGGTATCAGATAATTGGGTATATTAGGCTCAAATGGAAGCTCCCACAAATCTTTGCAAAAATGGGGAAACAGGAATTCATATGCTCTGACAGATGGGAATAAAAGTTGTAGATAATCATCAAGCTCAAAGTCTCAAACCTCATTAAGGTAGACTCAAATCAACACTTCATGCAATGACAATGGAAATAAAGTAGTCACTAAAAGAAGAAATCAACCTGCTCAAGAATCATATGATCTGGAGCATCAGAGTGGAATTGCAGACATTACATCATAAAATATCACCTCACAGCCACAGAATTCAGCATGTGGAGAACCATATAAGTGATATAAAGGCAAAATACTAGCCATGAACAATAACGAAGTAGCAAACTAAAAAAGTAAATAATTATGCGAGAATGTAAGATTCTTGATAGATGGATAATAGCAAGAGGAATGGTAATTGCTAAGTTGTAGGAATACCATAAGGAGAGGGACAAAAAAGAGAAAGAAAACGGGTGGAGGAAATAATAACCAAGAAGTTATCTGGTCTCTGGAGAGAGGCTTCTGCACAGATTCAAGAGGCTCAAAGAGTCTGTGTGTGGTTTTTTTTTTTTTTTTTTTTTTTTTGGTAAAACAAAATAGACTCAAACAAAACATCAACACACATGTAAAGAAAATGATAAAATCAAAATAAAAAGATAGATTACTTAAAAACAGCAAGAGAGAAGAAAAAAACCTCAACTACAAGTGAAACAACACAGGAATCACAACAGGCCTTTCATATGATATCAGACAAGTCAGGAAAGATTAGAATGACATAGTAAAAGTATTGAATTAAAAAAAGCCTTCCAATATAGAGTTCACTACTGTGCAAAGCTATCCTGTAGACTTGAGGAATCTATAAGACCCTTTCCAGATATACAATAGCTGACAGCATTTGCACCAACTAAACTAATTAGGGCCCTATCAAAAAGTAAACAGACACTTGCAAAAACTATTTGATGCATACACGTACACATAATGGTAATACAGGCCTGTATAGCAATGAATTTCTCAAATGTCAATGGTATAAACTCCCCTATAAGATGATGTAGAGTAGCTGGATGAATCAAAAATCTGTCTTTTGATTCATACAGGAAATACCTAAAATCACATAATAAATACAGATTCATACTGAAATAATTGAAACAATCATCCAAGTTGACAGTAGACCAAAAAAAAAAAAAAAAGCTGAGACAGCACACTTTTCTCAAACCAAATAGCATTCAACATAAAGAAATTATAGAATCAGTGATGCCTTACTTACTTACTTACTTACTTACTTACTTACTTACTTACTTACTTACTTACTTACTACTTACTGGTTAAAGATCAAGAAATACTATGAGTAACATTTATATTCCAAAGGAAGAGTCAACATGGCTCATAAAACTTTTGTTCACAAACCTAAAGCAAAACACATGTAAACACAACAGTAATGGGAAACATCACCACTCTACTGTGGCCATGCGGCAGATCAACCAGACAAAATATCAGAAAAGAGGTGCTAGAAGAATGGGCTTATTTGACATAGAGAGGGATCTCCATTCCCCAAACTGAGTACATATTCTTCCCTAGTATACATGGAATATTATCCAGAATAAATCCCATACTGGAGCATAAATCAAACATACTTAATTGTATATATAGAAATTGTACAAAGTATCTTCTTAGGTTTGAAAGTAGAAGTCAACAACAGAAGTAAGATGGGGAAACTATAAGTACCCAGAAATCGAATAAAACATTGCCAAACAACAACTGACTCAAAGAGGAAATCTCTGAACTGATTTAGAATGAAGATAAAGGCTAACAGAAACAAGCTATAGGATATAGCAA
Organism: Suncus etruscus; assembly: GCF_024139225.1. NCBI lineage: Eukaryota > Metazoa > Chordata > Mammalia > Eulipotyphla > Soricidae > Suncus > Suncus etruscus. Next base: position 1,090,307 of record NC_064854.1, read on the forward strand.
AAGCTGGTACAAGGAAGAAATTCATAACAATACAGACCTACATTAAGGAAAAAAACCCAACAACCTTAATATGCATCTCCAAAATCTGGAGAAAATAAATCAAACGAAGCCCAAAATAGAAATAGAAGGGAAATAGCAAAAACTAGAGAAAAACTCAACAAACAAGAAAACAATTCAAAGTATATAATTATGAAACCAGGAGCTGGTTCTTTGAAAGAATAAATAAGATAAATAAACCTATATAGGTAGTCTCATGAGAAAGAAAAGAAAAAAAGTCCCAGTAAGCTGAATCAGCAGCAAGAAAGGAGAGAAATTTTAACAGATTCTTCAGAAATTTAAAATATAAGATAATTTTTTTTGGTTCATACCTGTTGGCATTGAGGGGTTACTCCTGGCTCAGCACTCAGAAGTCGCTCCTGGCAGGCTCGGTGGACAATATAAGTGGATGCCGGGATTCAAAGCACAGTCCATCCTGGATCTGCTGTGTGTAAGGTAAAAACCCTACCACTGTGCTATCTCTCCAGCCCCAATAGAAGAGAATTCTTTAAATAATTTTATGCTATTAAGCTTGAGAATCTAGAAGAAATGGATAGAGTCATGTAATTTCCCAAAGCGGAATAAGGAGGAGATAGAAACACTGAACAAGGCAATCACAAGAAAACTGAGACAGTAATTATCATCTTGGTCAGGATGGGTTTATTTGTGAGTCTTATCAAACCTTCAGAGATCATTTACTGCTTTTTCTCCATAAGCTCTTCTGAAATATCAAAGGCACAGAAATAATTCTTAGCACCATTTATGAAGCTAATAATATTACACTAATATCCAAAGCAGGACATTCCCAGAAAAGAAGTGCTTATCTTCCCGATGAATATCAATACAAAAATACTTAACAAAATTTTATCTAACCAAGTCCTACAACATATCGAAAAAATCGTAACTGATCAAATGGGGTTTATCTCAGGGATCAAATGATGATTCAACATATGCAAATAAACTACCACATTTGAAATAGGAAAAGATATCAATCATATGATCATATCAATGGAGGCAGAGAAAGCTTTTGGAAAGCTACAATACCCATTATAACAATAACTTAAGGACCTCATTGTGAGATATAGTAATTTTCACCAGGTTTCTTGTTGTTCTACTCCTTTTGCTTTTTTCTTCTTTTTCTTTCTTTTCCTTTTTTTAAAATAAATTTTCTCCCATTTACCTGGAAACAGATAATGTTCAACTATGTCAACTATAGTTACATGGTCTTTAAATTATATAAAGTAAATTATATTTAAAAAAGCCCTCAACAAATTAGAAGTGGAAAAAAATTTCCTCAAGATACTAGTAAAGCTCATCTGCCAGTTCTCAATCTCTCTCTCTCTCTCTCTCTCTCTCTCTCTCTCTCTCTCTCTCTCTCTCTCTCTCTCTCTCTCTCTAGCAAAAACAAGTTTATTTGGGACATAGTGAAAACAAAGAGGGAGAAGAGAGAATATGAGCTTCTCCAGAATGGAATACAAGTACCCATCCCAAGCAGGGATGCAGGCCATTTCCCCAGAAAGGGGAAAACATCCTAAAGTTGGGGAATAGACTTCTCAGACATAGATGAAGACAAATGCACTGTAAGGTAAAAGAAAGGAGATGCACATTTCAGGCATAGATGCACATGAACGCACACCTTTTCTTTTGCCAAGTTGGTAGAGGCCTTTGGATTGGTTCTCATATTGCCTTCTAAGTAGATGTCTCTCGATTGGTTCGTTTTTAACATCTTGTTAAAAAGATGTTTCTCCATTGCCTCCTCATCTGGCTTTCCCCCTCCCCTTGGGGGTGGACTTTGTTTATCCCAATAAAGGCTACTCAGGATGCCTCGAGAAATGAAGCTTGCTATCTTGGTTCCATGTGGTGGAGCAACTGGCTTGTGGGTGTTAGCTTGCAGTGTGAGTTTCTGGCCTGCTATTCCTTCCCAAATTGCTCCCCCCTTCCCAATTCATTCCTAGGGTGGTGATCAAGAGGGAGGACTTCTGCATTAATTTCCATGGCTAATTAAGCTAGACATGCAGTTCTTATTTTCTTTTCCATTTTTTAGGTATATTTAAGCAGCATGCTTATAATATAGTTACTTCTGCTCTTCAATGTCGCAACACCAATCCCACCACCCGTGTGACCTTCCCTTTACTACTGTTCCCATTTTCTCAACACTCCCCCACACCTGCTTTCTTAGACGGCACAATATAATTTATTTTTTTGGGGGGGGTTTATTTTTTTATTTTTTATTTTTTTTATTTAAACACCTTGATTACATACATGATTGTGTTTGGGTTTCAGTCATAAAAGGAACACCACCCATCACCAGTGCAACATTCCCATCACCCAAGTCCCAAATCTCCCTCCTCCCCACCCAACCCCCGCAATATAATTTATTTTATGTTGCTTTTGTTAAAACAAAATAGCTAATGAAATGGTTGAAAATACTATGGTAAAAGAAAATATGAGAAAATCGTCATCTCTCACAATTGGGTTATTCAAGTCAGTCTGAGGGTTTACTAGACTGTTTTTGTTAGCTGACCGTTTTGTGTTAATTGTGTTTGTTTATGGAGCTTAGCTGGCATCCATGCTACTTTTCCATGAATTTGCTGTATTCCTACTGGGCTGTTGGTGTTGTGGAATTTGAGGTGTTGCACGCCAGGATTTATAGAACGGAGCCAATGCGTTCCAGCAGATTGGCTTGGCTTGGTTTGGCTTGCAGCTCTTCTGAAATTAGTTGTAAAGCTCTGAAGCTGAGCCATTATTTACATGGCAGAGGCTCTGCATATGGGTATGGCTGCTGGGGCTTCCCGCTGTCTGGGGGTGTGTGGGAGAGGCTGCTGAATCTTAAGCCCCCAAACTATGCACTTGTGAATTTCGTTAGTTTAGCATATCTGCAGAAATTAGTCATGAAACCTTGAAGTTGGGCCGTTTGCATGGCTGTTGTTGCCAGGTTTTTGCCATTGCAGGCACTCAGCCCGACCTCTCCATAGGGAGCCCCATAGCTTTCAGTCAGGAAATGGGGGTATCCATGAGTTTTAGCGACTTGGCTTGCTGCTCCTGGAGATTAGTGGTGAAGTGGGGCGCTAGACCATTGTTTAGCCTGGCAGCAGCAGCAGCAGCTGTGGGATATGGATTAGATAATACCTTTCTGTGTATCGTTCCAATTTTAGTATATATGCTGCCCAAGCAGGCACAGAGAATACCTTTCTGTTCAGAACTTTGTGCATCTGATCCTGCACTGTGGCATTTTAGGCAGGAGACAGCCCTCTGCCAGCAGCTTCTTTTATTTTTACTTTTTAATTGTTGGGTCACATTTGGCTGTGCTCAGGGGCTACGCCTTGCTCTGTGCTCAGGAATTACTCTGGCGGGCTTGGGGGCCATATGGGATGCGGAGGTCTAGGCTGTCCATGTGCAAGGCAAATGGCCTACCAGCTGTCCTAGGGCTCTGGCCCAGGTTCATTTTCCTCCCTCCCTCCCTCCCTCCCTCCCTCCCTCCCTCCCTCCCTCCCTCCCTCCCTCCCTCCCTCCCTCCCTCCCTCCCTCCCTCCCTCCCTCTTTCTGCATTGTGTTTTTGGGCTCCTAGGATATATTCCTAGGAGGGGATATTGGTGGTGGGAAGTGTGCACTGGTGAGTGTGTTGTACATTGTATGACTGAAACTCAATCATGAACAACTTTGCAATGATGAAATAAAAGACCATACAACTGTATTATGAACAACTTTGTAGCCATGGTATTTAAAGAAAATAATTTTTAAAATTGATCTTTTAGGACCAGAGAGATAGCATAGAGGTAAGGCATTTGCCTTGCTTGCAGAAGGACGGTGGTTCAAATCACGGCATCCCATATGGTCCCGAAGTCTACCAGCAGCAATTTTTCAGTGTAGAGCCAGGAGTAACCATGAGTGCTGCCAGGTGTGACCCAAAAACCAAAATAAATATATACACTATATTATAGTACACTATACTGTGGGGTACATTGCATGCTGTACTATCAGGCCCCACCCACCAAGTGCATTTTTCCCCCAAGTGGATTTTCTTCCAATGGGGCAAGTGCCTGGGAAGCGTACTTGACAGTGTCTGTTCTTTTGCAGTTTCTTACCCAGTTGAAGCTCGTGGACTACAGCCTGCTGGTGGGAATTCACGATGTGGAACGAGCTGAGCAGGAGGAAGTAGAGTGTGAGGAAAATGATGGGGAAAAAGGGGAGAGCAACAGCAACCACCCTGTGGGGACCCCTCCTGACAACCCTGGAAATACGCTCAACAGCTCCCCTCCCTTGCTTCCTGGAGAGTTTGATCTCAACATAAATAAATAAATAAATATAAATAAATAATTGAGCTTTTAAAAAAACACTAAGATGATTAACTGGTGAAAACAACACAACTAATTCTAGGACACAGTAACACTAAAGTAGTTCTGGGATGGAAAGGGAGGGATTGAAACGAGCAAGTAGAAGTTCTGGTAGCAGAACTGGAACTTTGATAGCAGGTATGCTTAAACATAGAAAAAGTTATAAAATAAAACCTAAAATTCTCATATTGTTAATAATTGATGAAACAATTAAAACATTAGATGTGTATATATTTAAACAGTACAGCTTTAATAACAACTACGCTTTTCTTTATTTTTTATTTTAATTGTTCCAATTTATGTGAAAAATTGATTTTATAATAACAAACATAATATGTTACTTTAGTGTGCAATTATTTCTTAAGTACTCAGCATTTATAAAGAAAATGTAACAGTATTCTAGTTTTCTGGGTCTTTAAATTTTTATTTGACTGGTGTCTTTATCTTTTATAGAATTTACTTCTAAAATGTAAAATTGTCAATGCAGCAAAAGACCTAATACTTCCTTAGATTCTGTCTTTGAATTTATTTCTTTAACCTACAGCACTAATCCAGAAAAATTGATGTGATGTGTCTGTGTGGTCAAGAGTAAAATTGTTAATATGTAGGAATGAAGCATTCCTGAATTTCTGCATGCCAGAGGGTACAATCCTCAGTCACATAATGTAGTGAAAGTTGTACAGTGAAACTTAATGTGGCAATTTCTTTTTCTCCTCACAGAGAACAGAAGAAATAGTTTAATAAAGACAAACTACACAGAGCGTTAAGATTTGTGAAGAGCAATTGGTAAAGCTCTAGAAAAGAAATTGACTGGTTGATGATCGATTGCATCCTTATGTCTATGCTATTGACCAGGCCTTTCTCCTTCAAGATGAAGGATATGTCACTCTAGTCATACAAAACTTTTTTAAAATTCATTTTTGATTTGACAAGAGAAAATGATGATTTGAGACTGAAGTCTTTAAAGCTAAGTTTTCACTGGTGGTATAGCATTCAGATATGTATATAAACAAATATAAAAGTGTGTATAACCTATGTATCTCCATTCAATTTGATCTGAAGTATAAAAAGGTTTGTTTTAATAGGATCAGGTAATTTCATTTGACTATTTTGCCCTGATGGGGAAAATTATATCTATGTTTTCCTGTTCACTTCTCCCTAAATATCTGAATAGCATCTAGTAATTTCTTACTAGTTTCTGGGTGTTTCTTAATTGTTCATTCAAGCAAGGTAGAATTTATTATTCTAGTGCCTTGTGATATCCAAAAAATGGGAATCTTCTGAGATCACATCTTTTCACTTACTGTTTCCTAGTTTTCTTATTGGCTATGCAATTCTGCTCAAGGCACCCCTACCTCCTAACACCTCCACCCTGCAACCAGTATGTGGTTGCATAAAGCTGGAACACTTCTATGTATGACCATTTGCCAAAATGTAAAAATGGCTGCTGTGTTGTGTTTATAGATCCTTCTGTGTGGCTAAACAAACTTGCAAATTAAACTTGAACACAATGACAAATGCTGTACTGAAAGGGGATAGAGGAAAGTTTTATTTTTTATTTTGTTTTGCTTTTGTGCTGTGCTTAATTTCAGGGGCAACCAAGCAGTACTAGCTTGAACTCTTCTGGCTGCATAATATGGGTTGAATATAGCTATTTACATTTTAATTATATCTCTCCTTCTCACAGGGAGTTGATAAGGCAGGCTGGGTAAATTATTGTAATGAATTACATAAAATACTCAAAATTACCTCTCTTCACCACCTGCTGTGGCTTTATTTGTAGGCTTTTCTTTAACTTCTCTTTATAGAATTAATTCTGTCATATAAGTACTCTTTTGGTGAATATAATATACAGGCCTACCTCTAGGATTAAATATGTGGGAGCTCAAATTTAATTCAAACTGATAATTCTAAAATAGCATTAGGCCACACATTCAGCTTTTGTATGTTGCATACTTCTTGATCAAATCTCAAAAAGGCTTCAAGTGATACATTTAAAAAATTAGAAAACAAGTCAAATCTCAAATGCAAAGTACTTTATGATATAGCTGCATATAGACTTTACATTAAGTTTTAATGCTGCCTTTAAAATTAGTGCCAACTTGGTAGCTTAAAACAACATCAACTTATTCTGTTATTATTCTGTAGGGAAGTAGGTCAAAATATTTTCCATAAGCTATTATCAAGGTCCAGCTAGGCTACGTTGCCTTATTAAAGTCCTAGGGAAGAATTTGTTTCTAACGTATTTTAAATTCCTGAAACAGCCATCCTGCCTGGGTTTTACTATAGCTCTTCCTTCATTACACTTGGATTCAGTACATTCCATAAGAAGTCAATTGACCCCTTCCGCTGGGGAACTGAGAGCTACAAGTTACTTGATTCTTTATTAATGAAGACCAAGGGTATGGAATTTAACACTGACTTAAGGATAAAGAGTGTACTAGTCTCAACATCTAGAACAAAACAATTCTTATTCCTCCCAACCCCAAGAACCTCTGCATATCCAGTCAGCTTCAGATGAAATATTTTAATTTTGGTCTTTTCAGAGTCTCAAGTACCTCTTCAAAACCTCATGTAGCAAGTAAACAGTGTTTGTGACTTCATCCTTTAACTCGGAAGTACCACCCTCAGCATCACCTGTGTTCACGTATAAACAGAACTCTTTGAGGTGCTGAAAAGATGTAAAGTGATATGCATTATGCCCGTCAGAAACACTATTGAAAACGACAGTGTCTATAAGAAGAGGAGAGAGAGAGAGAGAGAGAGAGAGAGAGAGAGAGAGAGAGAGAGAGAGAGAGAGAGAGACAGAGACAGAGAGACAGAGAAACAGAGAGACAGAGAGACAGAGAGACAGAGAGGCAGGCAGCAGAGAGGGCAAGGGGAAATGCAGGAAGGAAATGGGGCTATTGAGGTAAGTCAAAGAATGATTATTGGGCTTTGTTTTAAATCTGAACAACTTCATAGTTGTGCATCTCACAGTGATTCCATTAATTTTTTTTGAAATATATAAAAATTAAAAGGAAAAAATGAAAGCACTCTTCTAGTTATATCTAGTTATAACATCTTCCGCTAGTCTAACATATAGATTTATAACTACATTTCTCTCACTAGGATCCAAAGAACTTCAAAGAATCCAATAATTTCCTCTGAGATATGACCCATCTGACCCATTCTCTGGAATTCTGAAGCCCCCTTGACTTCACTTCCAGAGATATTCATCTGACTGAGAACAATGAGAGGAGCCATATGTGTCCTAGAAGATTGAGTGTCTTTTTCTAGTGAGCAATAATCTCAGAGAGTAGATTTCCATCTCATAGCCAGAAAAGCACTGAAATCACAAGCTCTAAGACCAGGGAATGTTATAAAGAAATAGAAGAGGGGAAGAGTCTGATAATTAAGTATTCTTATTAGTCTCTTATGCTGCCTTCTTAGTTGTTGTAAAAACCAGGAAATAAGGGGAACCAATTAATACAAGGAGAGATGGATACCTAATATAAGTCAAGGACCCCATCTTTGGAATCACTGTTACCCCTGCTGCTTTGTAGTTGGGTTTTAGTTTTATATATATACATATATTTATATATATATATAAAGGAACACCCCCTTTACCAGTGCAATGTTCCCACCACCAATGCTCTCCATCTCCCTTCTCATTCACCTCTTACCTGTATTCAAGAGAGGCATTCTATTTTTCCTCAAATCTTGCCACTTCTATTTCTTTTAGGGTTTCTTTAGGGGAAGGGGGCACTCCTGCTATTAGGTGATGTATGGTTGCTGAGGTTGATATTCTGGATAACAAGGTTGGTATAGGTACCTCTACCTACATGAGCTATACAATAAAAAACTGTGACACAGAAAACCTTTGATGCTAGTCTGTGCTAATCTTGCATGGTGTCCACAGAACCTCAAAACTACTCAACATCTGTTATAATATATTGGCATCCCTGGGTGGGCTACAAGAGTTCTATGCTAATCCAATTTCATTGAAACAGTGGTTCTTATGAATACTAAGTACCTTTAGCAGACGCTCATCTCTCCTCTGTTTCTGTCTTTAGTGACTCCTCCAGAACGCTCCTATCTTACAAAATGCAAATAACAACTATGGAGGATACTTTTACTTTTGGTGTTGACTGTGAATTCCTTTTCCTGGTGTATAACTATCAGTGCCAGCTGAGTAGAGCAATAGGGATTCTGGCTTTCTGAGTAAAGTAGCCTCCCTTAGAATGGCAAATGCTTCTATTTGGGAGTCCGATGAACATAGAAAGTAGGAAGATCATGGTGCTCCAACTTCATGAAGGTGACACATTCACGAAGCAATTAGAATTTGAAAGTGTGGGAAATTAAAAAAAATGAACCCCTTTCTTTCAACCCCAACTTTGGCATTTTTCTCAGGTTTTATATTTAATAGAACTTCAAACTTAGTTACTTTAGATATCCAGTTTCCCCTCTGTATCTTTAATTCCAGGAACATTGCATTCTAAATAATTCAATTGCTTATGACCTGAATAACTGAAGTTCCAAGACTCCTTTAAGGTTCAATTACCTCTGCACTCCAGCTGAGGCAGCTTCCCACAGGAGTACCCTACCAGGGAGAAAGGAGAAGGGAGAAAATTCCTTTTTCTGCTAACCTTTTCTTTGGTTTGCCAATCTCTTGATTTCTTGGGATTGAAGAGGAAGAAGAGGAATTTGTATTTTTGGCATTGTGGTGTAGTCTAGTACCATTACTAAGTCATGGGGACTTGGTTGGCTTCTTAACACAGTTGCAGTACCAGCAACTTAAAAACACTTCCCTCAGCCTCTACCTTCAATAATTCACAATCCCTTTCTTCTCAGGCACCTCAACAATAATTCACAATCCCTTTCTTTTCAGGTACCCCTATTCTAGAAGTCTTTTTTTGGGGGGGGTAGTTGGGGCCACACCCGGCAGCTTTTAGGGGTTACTCCTAGCTCTATGCTCAGAAATCGCTCCTGGCAGGCTTGGGGGACCATATGGGATGCCGGGATTTGAACCACTGTCCTTCTGCATTCAAGGCAAATGCCCTACTTCCATGCTATTTCTCCAGCCCATAGAAGTCTTGCTGAATCATATCTTTTCCAAGATGAACCTTAGGCAAGATTCCTTCTGGTTGTCAAGGTCTTGGTGGTTTTGTAAAAAATATAGAACTTGTTCCAGCCAATTTCAAGAATCTCACTCCATCCAGTCAGCAATGAATTAAAGATTTTTTGTAATGTAGTTTTTAAAATAAAATTATTTTGAAAGAAATAAACATTTAGGGGCTGGAGAGATAGCATGGAGGTAAGGCGTTTGCCTTTCATGCAGGAGGTTATAGGTTCAAATCCCGGCGCCCCATATGGTCCCCCGTGCCTGCCAGGAGCAATTTCTGAGCCTAGAGCCAGGAATAACCCCTGAGCACTGCCGGGTGTGACCCAAAAAGCAAAAAAAAAAAAAAAAAGATAAACATTTAATTTAAGTAAAATGTAAGTGGAATATGACTAGTGAAATATATTCTTACATTAATGAGTTTAAAATTATTTTTAAATATATTTTTTTGTTTTTGTTTTTATTTTTGGGTCACACCCAGCAGCGCTCACGGGCTACTCCTGTCTCTACGCTCAGAAATCACCCCTGGAAGGCTCAGGGACCATATGGGATGCTGGGACTTGAATCACCATCCTTCTGCTTGCAAGGCAAACGCCCTACTGCTTTGCTATCTCTTTGGCCCCTTAAATACATTTTTAATTTAAACACTATGATTACAAAGTGTTCAAAATTGATTTTCAATTTTACAATGTATGTCCCCTTCACCCATGAACATATCCCACAACCAATGTACCCAGTTTGCCTCCCACATCCCATATGGTTTCAGAATCACAGACTTAAAACCATAAGGTACATAGAGGAAAATGTAGGCAGAACATTTCATGACATTGAAGCTAAGGGCATCTTCAAGGAAGAAACACCACTGGTCAAGAAAGTGAAAGCAAAGATAAACAAATGGGACTATGAATAAAATATTTTACTTTTTATCTTGTGAGACTGGGTCATTCTGTCTTCTCAGATCCTAGGGCCATAGCTCCAATCTTCCTGGCACAGTAAAATTATTCAGAATCTTAAAATATATCAATTTCTAGCTTCCATCTCCATTAACCCAAAGTTAACAAATGTTAAGTGAAAATTTAGAGTGTATTTTTCTAAAAGAATTCCATAGATCAAAAGTTATATCTCACTCCTCTGCCATGAATGGCCAACTTAATTCCATATGAAGCCAGTATGCCTTCAGTGACTCTCATGTTCATATTGAAAGTTCTTTCCTACCACTTCTTTGAGCTAGTCTGTGGTTGAACCATGTAGTACCCATCTTCTTGCTCTGAATTTCACATTTATTTTTTTAAATTGGAGATGAGTCAGAAGAAGTTACAAATGTCAAAATGCCCAAGAATCTCTCCTGGTATCATGAGTATGAAGGGATATGAAGGGTTTGTACAATCTTCATATTGGTATAAAAACAAGAACATATGATTGAGGTATAGTACTACCTAGGAAATGGAATTAATTTTGTCCTGTCCTCAGTAAATATCACATTATTTCAAATGGCTGTTTCGTGGTTTCTACCCTGAGATGCATTTATTTTTGCCTATATTCAGATTTTGAATATTTTTGAAGAGAAATGAAATGTGTTAATTTCTTTGGCTAGCTTGTTAAAGACTCTTTAGAAATTCTGACTCAGCGTACTAAAAAACAGGGTGCAGAATGATCATTCTCAGCTGGGCAGTTCCATACTGAGAGAACTATGGTTCTGATTGAAGTAACCGCAATAACGGAGCAAATGAGCTCAAATGAATGGCTTAAATATTGTTTGTGGTTTGCAAATTAGATATACACTGGCAAGAAAAATGTTTCTATACTTTTCTTCTACAATTATGCTCAGTTTGTTACAATATTTCCCTTAAATAAGTGGATTGAGACTCTCAAGCCTGGTTTCTGATTTTGGTAAAATAAATTTGTAAATAGCCTTGATTCTGGGATGCACAATTCCAAATCAAAGCTATTTACAGTGCAATTTGGTAGACTGCAATCCAAAATCAGGGTTATTTTCAATTTTATCAACTCCAATTGTAAAAATATGTATATATATGCACATGTATGATTTTTCCTTCTTCTTGCAAAACTTTTCTTTTAATTAAAAACCCTGAAATTTTTTCAGGTAGTAAAAACATAGAATGAAAATAATTTTTATTCTAAGAGGGACTGTATAAGTCAGGGTCTGACCAAAAATATAGGTTATATTTAACGTGGGTCACTTGATGCAAATTTGATAATAAACTTTGTGATAATGTGTATAGAAAATTGTGGGTACCTGTCCAGAAAAGCCATGAACCAGAATCTATCTATATTCAGGAGAATTTAGTGAAGAGAGTCATGTTATCTTTGTAATCTCAAAGAGACATCACCAAGGGAATGAGTGTTCAGCCTCACCTTTGACCCTTCTTCCTTTTACTGAATTTTGTGAATTCAGTGGCAAAGTTGTTATTGGGCTACCTCCAGGAGAAACAACTAGGAAAGGAAAAGGTGTGTTTAGAGGACAAATGGAAAATACCTATACATTTCATTTCACTGTCCCTCAGACTTCATCCCTAGACTTTATTCACACACACACACCCTTAATGTAGGAAACAGAAGATTCACACATCATCATGGTAAGACATCATGCTGCACATCCTAAGAGGATGAATCCTACATCATTAGCTACAATGAAGATATAAACTTTTCATCTAATATAGGTAGCAGTTTAACAATTTATTTTTGTGTGTAGGGGAGGTAGACATAGATATTCTCAGGGCTTACTTTTGACTATTCTCAGGACCACTCCTGAGTGGGCTTGAAGTTTATATATGGTTCTGAGACTCAAACCGGGTTCAGTTGTGTGCAAGACAATCATCATACCCATTGTACTATTACTCTTGTTTTTACAGAGTAAAATTATTAAGGAATACTATAAGAAAAACAGTAATGCTACAATTGGTTGTACTTTCAGAGGTCCTCACAGGCCCCTGCAGGTAGTCATTGCTGTCAGATTCTCTCATCCATTCTATATTTTCTTTATATTTCTTTATAGTCTGGTTAGTTAGCACCTCATCAAGATAGGGCTAATCTAGTAGGAGAACTCATACTTTTATTAAGTTGGGCCTTAGTCTTAGAAATATTATTTTTATTGATTTCAGGTCTTTATTGATAAGGAATCTAGTCATAGATCAAGTGGAAATCAATCACATTAGATAAATTCCTCTGTCTGGAGATATGAAGAGCCAAAACGGCCAGCCTTCCAAATCATGTGTTATTTGAGTCTAAGGACCGCTAAGTTCAAAGTATCTTGGATAGTTGCTTACTAGTATTTTTATAGGAATCAGGTTACTCTACACTTTGCTTTGGTCCATGAACCTGACTGTGGTGATAAGGAATAACTTCAAGGTAGTTAAGAAATAAGCCCAATACTACTTAGTCTAGTATAATACTATTTCCATACTGGTAAAAATTGAGCTAGCTTCAGGGGGAAAAGAGCAGGTGGCAAGAACAGATTGCATTGCCACAAATTCTTCACAGTAAATTGAGTGACTTGAACAGCAGTTATATGTGAAGGGTGACATAACTATGGAGAAGGAATTCTGTAAATCTATAAATGGAATCACTGGGCAAAATAGGGGCACAACTTGGAGGACAAGTTTCCATGAAGTATGTATGTCTGTCCAAAGAAGATCAGACACCATCCCTCCATGGTCAAAGAAGTCCAATGTAATAATCCACCCCAGGTAGCATCAGTCATTTGGTGAATAATATTATATTAGTATTAGGGTTTGCTGGTGGGGGTTAGTGTTTACTTCAGGTGAGGGGCACTCGGGGTCTCCCTCACTATTATATCAACCAAATAAGTGAAGTAAAAAAAAAGTAGGTAATTCAAGATTCTCCCAAACAGTACAAAGGTTCAATATTCCCTGTTGAGGGGGTATTTTACTTTGAATAATCCTCTTAGAAAGAAAAAAAAATTTAGAGCCATCATTAGTATTTTATTTTAACTGCTAAGGTATATTTTTCCACTGGTTAGAAAGAAAGAAAAGACATTCTCTTAATGATTAATTTAGTTCTATGTACTGTGTACAGTGGAGGATACCCACAGATTGGAATCTAAAATTTCATTGCTCTATAGTGGATGTAAACTCAGGTCAGAGTTCCTCTGTAATCCGTTTTTTTGGAGCCAATCTCTTGGGTGGCCTATTGCAGATTCTATATCTTTTAGGCTAGAGTCAGTTTTTTTTTGTTGGAAACCTTGAAATATACTTGTTTCCTCTTACATCTGACCAGCTAAGGTGAATAGATTCCTATGAAAATTCTGGGGATATTTACTTCATATATTCTTGCAACCACACTGCTACTTACTCTCCGGATATTCAGATCCTAGAAGGTGACATCAATGCGTGCTGCATGTGAAAATCACTTGGATTGTTCCCCCCTGGGGGAGAATAATGGGTCTACACAAGGTTTACTCCAGGCTCTGTACTGAGGGACAACTCTTGGAGATGCTGGGGAAGGGTCATATAAGGTGACAGGGATCCAATTTTGGGTTGGTTGAGAGCAAAACAAGCACCCTGCCAGTTGTTCAATCTCTATAACCTCACAAATCACTTGAACATTTCAAAGTACAATAAATTTGGTCTGGTTTGGGACTTTATTTTTGTGGTTGAAACCTTACCAAGTTCTTCTGTTGTGTTTAAACCAGGAGAACATTGTTACAGAGAAGCCACGCAGAGTAGCAGTAGATATCTGATTTCTTTATGCCCAAGAAGTCTCCCAGGAGACTCTGACATAGTCAGAATATCTCTACCATGACGTGGGAGCTGCCCACCACACTTTATAGACTGAAAACCATTGTTGAGTTCTAGTTTCTTACTTTAGGATTGATATTACTCCCAGTATTGAGACCTCAGGAAACCCAAATCCTAAAGGCAATCCTACCATAATCCTTGATCTGGAAATTTCACAACAGAGCGTTGGGTAATCCTATACACTTTGGTGTATACTTCCAGAGATCTGTCTAGGTTGGATTCTAACTATAATTAGGAGCTGTATGCACGGAGTAGAGAATGTCTTGTTATAATTGGTAACCACTTGGGCTGGAGCGGTGGCACAAGCAGTAAGGTGTCTGCCTTGCCCGAGCTAGCCTAGGATGGACTGTGGTTCAATCCCCCGGTATCCCATTGGTCCCCCAAGCCAGGAGCGATTTCTGAGGGCAGAGCATCCCCTGAGCATCCCTGGATACGGCCCAAAACTCAAATAATAAAAATAATTTGTACCCACTTGTGGGGCAAGACTGATGCATGTAAGGGCTGATGACTTTGCACCAGGGAGATGAATTCAGGAAGTCAGTGAAACTCTGTCTTCACTTTCAAGATTTTTTTGGAATATTTGAGAGCTCGACTTTGCCTTTTCTGACCCAGATGCTCCCCCATCTCTCTCTCTCTCTATCTCTCTCTCTCACTCACTCTCTCTCTCATTCTCTCACTCTCTCTCACACACACTCTCTCTCTCTCTCTCAGCACTTCAGGCCTTCTTCTATTGTTCAGGTGTGTGTGTGAAAGCTGACAAGGGCAGTTTATGACCAGACCTCTCACTGAGTTCTCATATCTACTTCCCCAATCTTCAGGAGAGGAGAACTTCTGAATATGTCACCAAAAACATTGATCTCTAGTCATAGTCTCATATTCTATTTATATTCTCAGCTTGCTTTCTTTTTCTGTCTGAGGCAAGTTATCTCAGCCATATCTCTATGACATTTTGGGCCAGATAATTCTTGGTTGTGGCAGCAGTCCTCTGCTCTATAATTAGCAGAATCTTTACCAATTGTATTCTGATAGTAATCTTCACCCTCAAGTTGGGATAATCATAACTGTCCCCAGATATTGCTAAAGGTTCCCTGTGTTCCAAATTATAGTCAACTAAGAACCACTACTCAAGAGCTATCAAAAAATAAGGCCACCTAATGCTATAATCTTTTAATTCAGATGATTATTATACACTAATTTGCTACAAATAATTGATTTTACAGCAACCTGCCCTCCACTTGCCCTTCTTTGTATTCTGCTTTCATTTGAATAATAATGATTCCCCGGGAACTCATGTTCTCTTTCCCTCAGGCAAGGAGAGTGACCCAATCCCAGAATCCCATGTAGAAAGTCTGTTTCCTGGAGTTATTTCCAGTACCAATTTCTGTATCAGTTAACATCCCAGCAGGAAACAGATGTTACACTCAATCTGAGCAATTTGACAACAGTTTAATCAATGTGCTCTTTAAATAGATGTGGGCAGAATGTAGGGAAACTGAGAGAGTTTTGTCTGCTCAGCTAGCTAGCTATGTAATGGGGACTCTACGCCCACCTATGGACCTGGATAAGCAATGGGAGAAGGAGAGGGAGAAACTCCCAGAATATCTATATATCTATGCCAACTTAAAAAAAGAGGGTGAGGGGAATGGGTCAAAGAGAGGAGGACATATAGGGAGGAGAGAAAATAAAAAACAGAGAGAAAGAGAGAGAGAACTTGCTCTAATATAGATATAAGGTCTTATAGAGCAGCTCTTTTATATGAGAGAAAAATGAATGCCATCTCTTACCCTATTATTTTTGGGGAGGCTTGGGGGCCACACCCGGTGACACTCAGGGGTTACTCCTGGCTATGCGCTCAGAATTCGCTCCTGGCTTGGGGGACCATATAGGACACCAGGGGATTGAACCGCAGTCTGTTCTAGGCTAGCGCAGGCAAGACAGATGCCTTACCGCTTGTGCCACTGCTCAGGCCCCTTTCCCTTATAATTTTCCCTGCTTTTTCCATCCCCAATATTTCTATGGGCAGTACTACGTAGAACAGGTAACAAAGAAACCTCTGCTAGAAGTACCTTGAAGATGCTTTTCATCATATCATAGTGATTGATATCTGTGATATGGAACACATAGCATGGTAGAGAAAGAGAGAGATATTGTTGAGGAACGAAAAATAGACACAAAGCATAGAAACTGTTTACAACATTATAAGAAGAAGCCATTTTGGTGAATAAATACAGTTTGGGCTATATTAGCAACGATTTTAGCTGTGCTGAATATTGTGAGAAAATTTTAGGAAGTAACATACTTGGGAAATAATTGTAAAAATACCACCAATAAAAAGATATTATTTTAGAAGTTTGCATTTAAATTTATTTCCTTCTATATAGTCTTTAAATTAGTCAGGCAAATTCCCATGTAGTTTGACCAAGGAAATAGTGGAACAATGAACAATCATTTAAGAGCTAAATGTTAAAATCCTATTGGTTTTGCTTCTGTATTGTATCTGAAATCCATTACTTCTGCAGCACTAAATTAGGTTCTCTTTCTGCTAGATAATTTTTTAATAATTTTTTCATGGGTTGGTTTTTCCTTTCCAACTTTTTTTCTTCACTACTTCAAGTTTTTAATTCTAAGGCAAAGCTGATTAAGCAAATTACTTGCTTAAATAAATTTCAGACTTTTCGGGGCCGGAGAGATAGCACATCAGCGTTTGCCTTGCAAGCAGCCAATCCAGGACCTAAGGTTGTTGGTTCAAATCCCGGCATCCCATATGGTCCCCCGTGCCTGCCAGAGCTATTTCTGAGCAGATAGCCAGGAGTAACCCCTGAGAACCGCCTGGTGTGGCCCAAAAACCAAAAAAAATTTTTTTTTAAGATTTTTCTATTTGTTTGTTGTCTATTGCCAGTGTGAAACTCTTACAGACAAATGAGTAGGCTTCTCTGGCTTATGTGAAGTGCAGAGAGAGAGAAAGATGGCAAGCTGAAAAAGAGAATCTACCCCTTCTTTCTGTACTCACCTTGTTTACTCAGGAAAATGCACGAGGAAAATCTAGGTCCAATGAGCATCTGTTATCAACATGTGTACCATATAGACCTAACATCTTCCCAGGTCTAGAGCTTGTTGTGAAGGTACTTGTGCAGGCACCCATCAAACGATACCTGGGTTCCACTGGTTCTGCTTCGCATGGAAAATGATACTTGCTACCTAATTTCTCAGGGAGCCATGGGATCCATTCTGGTGTAAGCAATTGCTCTTTTCAGGAAAGAAAAGTCAGTCATAAATTTTTACCCTGGCTTACCAGATCATTCACCTTCCCTCACAAAACAGAATTTCAGGAGGAGAGGAAGCATAAAGTTAGACAAGTTTATCTGGGAAATAAAGGAGAAAAAGAAAGAAATTCGTACTCAAAAGAGGACACATTCTGGAGACAGAATGGAGCATGTGCAAATAAACATTATAGGCAGGGATGTATAGGCAATTTTTCTGGAAATGGGAAGATGACCCTTAAATTAAGAAAGTACACATCTTAGAGAGATGCGAATAAATCTTTTCTCTACCATATTAGTTTATATAAAATTTCGCCAGAATATACTCCAGTGTCAGTTGCTAGAATGGTTGCTAAGGGGATGAGCTTGTAGTTGTTGGTCATGTCTTCTTTTGATGATCTTAGCATGGTCTTTATTCCATCAATAGATCCTCTCTTTCATGGTGTCCAGTCATGTTGTAGGTCTGGAATTCTGCATATCGGTAGTTTTCTGAGCTAGGCTTTTGAGATGGAATGGATCCTATATCTCAAAAGTCTTCATATCTTTTGGGCAAGCTGACTTTCCAGAGAACAATTTTTTTCGAAGCACACATTACCAGGGCTTCCCTATATTATTGCCTAAAACATTTTGTATTAAATAGTTTATCCAATTTAGAATAGCTTAAGGACCTGCCCTCCATCTCTTTTTTCCCTACAGGTACAAAGTTGTTCATGACTGAGTTTTAGGCATACAATGTACAACACTTTTCACCAGTATGTAAATGACTGGTTTCCCGGAGGGATGCAGTTGGCAGTATTCACCATGTTCATGTTTGTGCTGATCCTGGAATGAAAGGGTCAGGAAGCAAGGAGGGACATCACACAAGAAATCAGACAGAATCACGAGAAAAGGTGCATAAGGACCAGGGCATTGAGCAGCCTCTTGGATCTTACTGAGCCTGCCAAGCTAAGCTTCTTGCTGAACTTCTTTCCCTGCCACTTATATTAGCCAATTTTATTAGCCAGAATTAACAAAACAAAGGTAATTCACCTGAGGGGCAAGGTTAATGTAGTTAAGGGTACCATGTTAATTAAATCTAGGTGGTTTTCTACTTAAATCTGATGCATCTTTATAACTTAAAAAGAGTGTGATGGGGTGTTGGAGCTGTGGCATAAGTAGTAGGGCGTCTGCCTTGCACTCGGTAACCTAGGACAGACTGAGGTTTGAGCCCCAGTGTCCCATATGATCATCAAAGCCAGGGGTGATATCTGAACACATAGCCAGGAGTAACCCTTGAGCATCACTGGATGTGGTCCCAAAACAAAAGGGTGTGATAGGGGAAGGTAAAGCTGGGAGTCATATAAGAATCAAATACAGATGTCTACACACCAGTGCATATTTCCTGCCATCAATGTCCCCAGTTTTCCTCCACCCCATACTCCCCTTTCCTATTCCCTGGTGGTTCTGGGGCAGAAACCTCTCTCTCTCTCTCTCTCTCTCTCTCTCTCTCTCTCTCTCTCTCTCTCTCTCTCTCTCTCTCTCTCTGTGGTTTTCAATATTGTTATTGCCTCAATCTTTTTAGCCATTCTTGGCTTCCTAAAATTCTACCCACACTTTCCGAGATTATATTTAAAAAATCGCTTATTTCTCAAACCTCATTTATAAAAACAACCTATATAGTTGTATGCACTGTTTTTCTACTTAGAATGGTCTCTGTCCTTGCTACCAACCCATCAAATCCATTCTTAACCTAACAACTCTATAAGTTTTCTGACAATTAGTTTGCTTCTTTAAGTCAATACCTTCTGGGGAAAAATGGCCAAGAAAAAAGTAAAAAAGTAATTTGAGTAATGAAATATGGAATATATATACATCCAAGTTTTCACTCACTCAATAAGGTTGGTTTTGATATTTTTCTCCAAGGACTCACTTCCATTTTCTTTTTGGGTCTACCCTTGATTGTTCATTTGGAAAGGGGCCACCATCATAAAATGTTTGGGAAACCCGTTACTTAAGTATAGTCATGCAAATGAAGACTATAATCTCAATCAAAATTTTAAAAGAAAATGGGGCTGGAGCGACAGCACAGCAGTAGAGCATTTGTCTTGCACACGGTCGACCCAGAATGGACCCTAGTTCAATCCTTGACATCCCAGATGGTTTCCTAAGCCTGCCAGGAACTATTTATGAGCACAGAGTCAGGGGCAACTGCTTAGTGCTGCTAGGTGTGGCCTTAGAACAAAACAAAACAAAAAACAAAAAAAAATTTTAAAAGAAAGTAAAAACTTTAGGTCCAATAATAAGAATGCTTTATTTGATATATTAACACAGTTATTGCAACTTCACTGTCTTTTAGCATTTTTTATAATATGCAGAGTGACCAAGCATAAGCCTACACCTAAGATGCTTGGCTGAACTCCCATAGCTATGATACCTGAGACTGCCTCTGGTAGCACAGCCAGCTGAAACCCTAGCCCCACTTCTGTCACTCAGTTCCTAGAATTGAACCAGACACTCTTTCGCTATAGGCCAAAATGATTTCATATATCACTCACTTCTTCCCAGAACTAGCTACATGTCTCCTGTTCACTTACCTCTCAGAATTAAGTCATCTGAAGAAAGTAGAAATTTTCTCTTTGAGCAGCACAGAGACACACATTAAATGACTATTCAAGGCTGTTCTAACTGCTATCTCTCTTTGGATACCTCCACTGTGTATGCCATTCTGACCAGTTTGATCTCTCTCTCTTTCACGCACACATGCTTTCTCCCTCTCTTCCTCTCAGGGGCTTTTGAGTCAGACCTGACTATGCTCAGGCTTATCCCCGACTCCACACAGGGATCATATTTGATGATGCTCAGGGGCTGGTACGGGATATTAGAGAGTGAGCCTGGATTGGCTGTGTGCAAGGCAAGCATGGCATTTAATCTCTATCCTATTTCTCCAACTCCAGTTATCTTGTTTATTCTTTTTGTTTGTTTGTTTGTTTTTGGGTCACACACGGCTGTGCTCAGGGTTTACTCCTGGCTCTATGCTCAGAAATCGCTCCTGGTAGGTTTGGGGGTCCATAAGGGCTGCCAGGATTTGAACCACTGTCCTTCTGCATGCAAGGCAAATGCCCTACCTCCATGCTATCTCTCCAGCCCCTCTTGTTTAATAACTTATTTTTTTCTCTTGTCTAGCCATTTAGCTCTTCTTGTCAATTTTATTACCACCACCCCAGAGCTTAAACTAAATAGTCCCATTTTGAGTTCCTCATCACAAAGGTGATACTTCACCTTTGTTCTCCTCCCTCCTATTCCTTTCCCTAAATTTACTTGAACTCTAAAGTTCTGAGAATTTGTTGGTGGCTATAATCAAAAGAGGTCACTTAATTGACCTCAGTGTGAATTTCACTGAGTACTTTATATTTATATATATTTAGTTATTCTTTTTGCTACTGCTTCATATTTCTTTATATGAACACATTTTTATGTTCTCCAGTTGGTGATTTTTCTGGATATTTGTGTACATGTTTCATTGCATACATATTGCATGTATTTGAAGTAAAAAGAACATAACTTGTTTGTTCAATATTCACACAGCCAAGGTAACACAGTATTGTTTTCTAACATGGCTACTCTCCTGCACTTTCTTATGAGCAAAAATTGTTAGTTTTAGCATTTATTTTTGACTATGCTACACCAAGCATGTTGGTTGACCTATCTTGCTTCACCTTCAATACAATTCTTCCTAAAGAATACACAAAAAACAACTAAACTTATCCAGGTGTAGAGGGGGAAATTGGAATTAAAAGGTACATGCATGCAAACTTTATATGCAATAATTAAACAACAAGATGGTCATTGATTTCTTTCTGCAGGATTTGGATGGCATAAAACTTCAGGAAGAAAAACATCTAGACACAAGTCAATTCATTACAGTGTTATTAAGTTTGATAGTGAGTGCTATGGATGGAATCCTGAGATTATGAGATATGACAGAGAGAAGCAAAAAGGAAGCATTGTTTAACAAATTGCTAGAGCTTAGTCGACCCGGTTTCTGGCAGTATGATCTTCATGGATGCCTGAAATATCTCTAGGTTTGCTACAAGCAGGAAAAACAAAGGTTAGCCAGCCTTAAGTGACCGCTTTTGATGTTATAGATCATTATAATGCTTCAACAAACTAAAATTATAGCCACCAACACCCTGACAGTTTATAGTTGTCATGGCAATTCTCAGAACTTTAGAGTTCATGTAAATTTAGGGAAGGGAATGGGAGGGAGGAGAACAAAGGTGAACTATTTTTAAAATGATGAAATGGACGCTGTCTGCACTATCCATTTGTCCTTTAGTGGACATCCTCTACCAGGGATCTCAAACTCGCAGCCCTCAAATGACCGCTCCGTACAACATTTTGTGGCTCTGCCCTAGAGTAATCTTTTTTGTTTTGTTTTGTTTTAGTTGTTTGGGTCACACACCCCCAATGTTCAAGGCTTACTACTGACTTTGCACTCAAGGATCACCCCGACTTTGCCTCCTGCCTGTTAATTTCTTCTTTCTTTTGACCCCCTTTTTTATCTTCTTAAATAAATATTGCACTGAATGCTAGAGGCATTCTGAAATTCATGAGCACAAGGACCCGGAACTGGAGAGCTGTGTATACCCTAAGTACACAGCTGTGTGCAGTGTGTGTGTGTGTGTGTGTGTGTGTTTGTCCTTTCCCACTACCAGCCCCAGTGCTGAGAAAAAATGTTCAGTTTTCATAGAAAGAGGCACATTTTACAAAGCATATTTGGGTAAAGTTGGGTCTGGGAAGATACGTTAGTTAGTGATATGGGAAATATTGATTCTATAATATTAAATAAAAAGAATATTTAAATACATATAGCATATCATTCAAGTATACATGTAAAAATAAATTTTTGTATTGTTTCATATTGGGGAATGATGGATGATATTTTCCTATATTTGTCTCTATATTTTTAAGATGTTGTTTCAGAACATATATTATTTTTCAAGATAGAAATGACAGTCATAAAAATTTAATTTTCATGTTTGATGCCTATAATAAATTCAGGAAAAATCTCATGATCTGAAGGATTGCTGAGTAGCAAGCAGTCCAGTTCATGCCCAAGGTCTAGTACTTTGATGTTTCTAAAGTTCTTTGAAGCTATGGATCCCTGTGCCCCAACTCCAGAGATTTTGAATCAGCTATGGAAGGCCCATAATTTACATTTTTAATAAGTTCTTAGTTGAACTCAAGCCTGATCTTTAAGAATTATTCATTCAGGCTAATGGGTAGAAAGCTCATTTTGGCAACAAAACGCATGCCAAATCTTTTACCTCTCAGACAATTTTCTTCTCTGTTCTCCCCACACATTCTTTAGCATCTAATTTTTTAATTTAGTTCCCACTTTTTCCCAATGATACACATTCTCTATTAACTTCCTAAAAATGAGTGCATCATCCTTTCCTTCTTCCCCCTCTTCCTTTACCTTTCCCCATCTTCATTGCCTCCTGCCCTCATTTTTTCCCTCTTCCTCTGATCTCTCAATTTTCAACTTTGCGTTTTTTCTGGTTCTAATTTACTTCTAAAAAAAAAAAAATCCTCCATTGAGCTAGTCCTTTGGAAAGTGACCTAATTTTACTTAATTGAAGATTATTAAGATCCATTAAAAACGGTGAAATTCTAAAATCTCACAATCAAGATTATTTATGTGGATTGGTCCTCATTCATTTTCAGTCTGGCCAGGATCTGTGCAGAACTGTTGTGATTTTTATAATGATATTTATTGCAAGTGACCTGGGTCTCTTGCCAAGTATTTCAGGTGATCTGGCTAAAGTGAGGAGGAGGAAGAAGCCTCCACCTCTGCCCAACTCAGCTTGGCAAACTGGGGTAGATATCTTGTGTGGGTTAGAACTGGTAAAGTTATCTCTGAGCACCTATGAAGCATGCATGCTGGCATCCCACCAGCCACCCAAAGCCAATTGTCATGTTGCACCTGAAGTTCACTTTGTTTAACAGGAACTGGTCCCCACCATCCGAGTTTTTAGGGAGCGGTGGACTCAGGTTGGACCAAGGAGTTGCTCTTTGTAGGAAAAAGAAAGCCAGCCTTTACCTTTCCCAATGTTTCAACAACATTGCCTTTCCTCACAGAAAAGAAAAGGAGAAAAATCAATGAATTAAAATAGCTTTATTGAAAGAAATTTACTTCTGAGATATGTGAGCGCAAAGAAAGAGAGGGAAACTTATTGAAGAGAGAACACAGACTTTTGTAGAGGAGGAAAAGCTGAGAGCATACATCATCTCAAGTTGAAACACACAGGTCAATGTACAGGGTGTAGAATGAGGCCCACACACCGTTACAAAGTTGGTTGTGTAGTAGGATCTCTCTCAACCGCCTCTGCCAAAGTGAAAAGGAGGGAAAAGTGTTTTCACCTCTCTACTTGGCCAACCTCACCACCTGGAGAAAGACTTGGCATGAGTCTAGGCTGGTACATGACAGGTAAGTGACCTTGTTGCTTTCTTTTGGTTTGTACTCAAGCCTGGAAAACTTCCAGGTCACTCAATAAACTGATCCAATAAAAGCAATTGTTATAATTTGTGATTGCCGGAACTTGAGAGCATGATGACAAATTAAGTAAATCGCACGGAGAAAGGCAAATACTAAATGACATTTTTATATGTGGGACCTAAAATAAAATTCAGCAGAGAAAACTCATAGATTTATAGTTACAGGGTGGTAACTGTTGCCTCATTTGTTGGGTCCCGTTTACACCTTTGTTGACTGTCTGAGTATCCGCAAAGAGCACCCAGAATGAGAAATTGGTTCCCATCCCCTTACCCCCTCTTTGGGGGGGGGGTGATCTCGGTAATATTTATCCGCAGCAAATAATCCACACGGACAAGAGGGTTGAGGGTTAAAAGGCTGGGTGAGGAGAGTCCTTTGTTAGCCTGCTGCTAGCTCCAAAACACCTGGAGCCAGCCAGCCCACTCTGGCAAAAGACCCCCAACCTCAGGAACCTAAGCTATTTCTTTGGCTCTCAACAGCGTCCCCACCTGGAGGGTCAGGGTGGGACAACAGGCAAAGGACACTTTTTTTTTTTCAGGGCACCAGGACCAACGATCACCAGCTGTCCAGGAGTCCAAAAATTATGCTTTCCAAATCTCTTGATGTCGATTCCGCACGCAGGACAAACGAGCTGCCCGGCGTGTGCCAGTCACGGCAGAAGCCCTTTTTTGGGATAATCTTATGGAAATATTTTCATATACAATAGTAACCATTTGGGTGGTTACTAAAGCTGGGGTAGATGGTACGCAAAATGGATAAAATGAGTCCATTGGTACACATTTCCAGCAATAGAAAAGAGAGTGTGAGGATATCATCTATAGAATGGCCTCTAGTTGATGATACTGGGTCGCATGGTTGAGAGTAGCTAAGAGAATAGATCTTAAAAGTCCTCATCACAAGAATAAAAATAGTTTTACTTTGCATGATTATAAATTATAAACTAAGTTGACTTATTGTACTAAACATTCTGTAATGTCTATAAACTTAAAAATTTTTATGCTGCACATACGAAACTAATATATTTATATTCCCGATTTTTAAAATTTTAAACACTAAATCATTTATTATTATTATTATTATTATTTTGTTTTGTTTTGTTTAGGGTCACACCTGGTGGGACTCAGGGGTTATTCCTGGCTCTGTGCTCAGAAATGGCTCCTGGCAGGCTTGGGGGACCATGTGGGATGCCGGGAATCCAACCTGTGTCCGTTTAAGGTCCACCATGTGCAAGGCAAACACCCTACCACTTGTGCTATCACTCCGGCCCCTTGGTGTTATAAATTTTAAGTCATGCATGAATTGATGTGGAGTTTCAGCAAATGCTTTTCTCTGATCCTCTGAGGTAGATGCATGCTTTTATCTTTAACTCTGTTAATACTTGTTGGAGCAGGAGCTACTGTGACCCATATTTAACTTGACTTGAGCCCTTTCAAGTTGTTCAAGCAAATTTCCAGTCACCAACGTCTGAAGTTCTCTGAACAAAGATTTTCATAGAAGCTGCAGGAGACTATTCTGTAGGCAGCTGAACAAAGCTCAAAGTGTCTAATATTAACCCTCTTTCTCTTTTCCTCCCTACAGGGCGAGCTACTCAATCAGTTACTCAGAAACTTGCCATTTAAGTACTTCAGCCTCTCCTTTGGGTTGGGCTGAATGTGAGGGACCTCATGCTGTGCAGTTTTGCTTCCCCTTGGGATTAAGCTCCAACTGCTCACCGTGGTAACTGGCTTGATAACATACTCGATAATCTCTTTGTTTTATTATTTTTCTCTCCTCCTGCTTCTTACACCTCATAAATAAATCAGTCCGTCAATTTGATTCACATCTTATTCTCAAGCCAAGATAGTTGAGAATTGTGTTGTTTATTTTCCCCCTTTGCTTTCCCAGACCAATCCAAATGATAAGTTACTTCATGTGATGCATCACTTCTTGATGTATTTGCTTTGTTATTATTATGTAGATTTTGGGTGGTTTGGGCCACACACAGCGGCACTCAGGGGTTACTCCTGGCTCTGCTCTTAGAAACTACTCCTGGCAGGTGAGGGACCATTTGTAATGCTGAGGGTCAAAGCTGGGTCAGCTGCGTGCAAGGCAAACACTTTCTGCTGCACTATAGCTCCAGCAGGTTATGTAGTTGATTTTTTACCTACATTTATGACTTATATTGGGCCTTTAATTGTCCTCTCTTACTGTTGTCAGACTGTCTTGATAGGAATATTAGTCTTGTTAAATCTAGAGTGTTCGCTGAGTATTTATTTCTTCCGGAGTAGCATTTAAGAGACTGAAATTATTATTTCCTTTAATGCATAAGTACCATCTTGATGCTCTCCATAGCTCTCTATTCTTTTTAATAATAGAGCTTATCTTCCATCCAGTAGAGTATATAAATTTTCTTTTATCCATTAGAGAGGATGTAAATGTTAAGGCCTCAAGGATGCTATTTCTTCCTGTCTTCAAATGTTACCAACATGATGTCATTAATGTAATAGTTAAATTGGATTTCTGAATGGCTGGTGAAGATTTATATTGTAGCTCATATCTGTGGAGTCACTATAGCAAGGACCATATTCTTCCCTTCCAGTTTAAAAGGAACATTAAAAATAATTTTCTGCATTTAATGTTTAATATTATAGTGATTTTTAAAAATCTTAATTGTTTGGGATTACTATGCTAATCATTTTTGAGGGGTCTGGGCCATACCCAGTGGCACTCAAGATTTACTCCTGACTTTGCACTCAGAAATTGCTCCTACTAGCTCCGGAGACCATATGGGATGCAGGGAATTGAACCTGGGTGGCACTGTGCAAGGGAAATGCCCTGCTGCTTAGCTATCACTTCGGCCCCACTATGTTAATCTTTATTAAATCTTACAGTAAAAGGATTTCCTATATATAATATAATTTCAGTAAGTCTAAAATTGCTAAATTACTGACTGTACAGAAACTGTTAATAGCTCTGCTGATTCACTCCAGTAGGTAACCCAGCACCTAAACTGTACTTTTGATAACCAAGATATGATATTCAGCTGCCTTTTGTACTATCGGAGAAAAAGACCATACTCTCAGAGATCATTTCTATAGTATGTACTACCAAAAAAAAAAAAAAAGGTAAATACTTTACCAATGACTTTAATAGTGTCATTGTTTCTGTCACTATTTTTCATTTTTGATTATTTTGGTGAAGAGGAAAATCTTCAGGTACTTTCTTATATTTATATCATCATCTTTGGAGACAGAGAAGTTAATGCAGTTTTACTTCTACTGTTGAAGATACATATTTCAACTTTTTTTAGGAGCTATGGGAATAATTATAATTATTTGATATATATTTATATATAATATACATTTATATAATTATTTGGTATAATGGTCTCATGTCCCAATAGTGAATTATGAAATATACTTATCTGCTTTTAATCTTAGACTAGTACAAGGATTAGTAATATATTCTGAGTCACTGGCTGGTAACAAAATCCTAGATATTTTTGTTTCTTCAATGCACAGGAGCTCTCCAAACATTTTTAGTTTCTTTAGAGGAGGCAGTGAGTAGCCACAGGAGAACTGAATTTTTAATAGAAAGAAACAAAATTCACAGTAATTATTCTTATTTTGTGCATGCAATATACTCGATTTGTTATTCTATGTTTCATTTTTGTTATCACCACAAAGCACAAAATTTGTTTTATAACCTCCAATTTGAAAATAAGATAATAGGTGTATTTTATTCCAAAATTGATGAACATAATATTTCATGATGGAAAATATTGAGTTACACGTTAATCTATTATTGTCTTTGGAAAGTTAGGAAGTAAGAGATTGTCCAAGGAAGGGAAAGAAGATACGGTTTTTGCTTTCCTTTAAAGTGACATGATTGTTGAGGAAGGAAAGGTCTTTATCATGTCTGTGATCTCTATATTTGCTTTAGGTTAAAATCCTTTTCTTTTTTGATTTATTACCACATAGAGATTATCAACCCCTAGTTAAAAATCAATGAGGGTTTCCAGAACATTTCTTTCTTTAAACACTGGAAAACAATAAAGAGAAATGAACCAGCTATTGGAAGTCATTTCCCCAGATTCCCTCAGATAAGCTGAAGAAGTAGGAGACATAAAAGCTCTATTCACCTGGGTTATTATAATAAGAGTCCAGGAATATAATGAAAACCAGTTAATCCAGTTTTGTTTCTTCTAGTTAATTAAAAATTTCACTGATTCTTTAGATTTAACACAATTTCAAGCCTCTTATGGTAGATTATTTATTTAGTTCTATTTATTTTCCATTTTAATAAAGGTTGAGCCTAACTCAATTGAGATATGAAAGCAGTTTTCATAAAGAGGACTTTATGTGCCTCTTTATTTTAGAGTAATTTTGTTTACTTCTTTGACTGATTGTTAGCTTTTATAAGTATATATATATATATATATATATCTTTTCTACTGTGTTTTATTGTCTTCTGGGATTTGAATTGGGGAGAAATTTAAGACTTGAATTTTTAATCTTTCTAGATATATATCCAGATCATCCTCTTTTCCTTTGACATTACAATGTTTTGTCAACAAATGTCTAGATAGAAATCTCTTTTTCCGAACCGGGCTTCATATTCAATGTACATACTCATGATTTTATTTAAAAATACATTTGCAATTATTGTACCTATTTTATTAGTACACTAAAGCAGACCGAATTATCTTTCATTCTCTCTTCCTGCTCTTCAAAACAATCAACTCATAGTAAAATATTAACTTAAATTCTCTAATTTAATGTTTAATTAGATTGACTAAATTAAAAGGCTTCAATAATCCTGCAGTTCTTATAGAAAAGTATAACTTGATTACTTGGAAGCTTTGTTTCTGATCCCAAAGGAATCTTACATACAACCTCATTACTCATAGTGAGTGGCAGGCCCCAAACTCACAACCTATATATGAATTTAATAAATATTATGTGCTTTTTTGCCCCTAGATTGGTCTGATTTGGTTTGCTCTTTTTTTTGCAGCTCTGTCCCTTTGCTTATCCATGAACAAGCCCTGTGTAGTCAGTATTTGGGATTTTGCATACATTAACCTTTTTTATTTTTCCCAGGAAGGTTTCGTTCTCATATCTCCTACTGGTTTATATATTATTATTCAACATTTGCTTAAATGCTGATTTCTTAGAGAAACATTCTCTAACCTTACTCCCAGACACATCCTTTTAGATCATCAACGGTTTTCTTTTTCAACTTACCTTTTATTTATTTATTTATTTATTTTGTGGCTTTGGGTCACACCTGGCAGTGCTCAGGGGTTACTCCTGGCTCCATGCTCAGAAATTGCTCCTGGCAGGCACAGGGGACCATATGGGACACTGGGATTCGAACCGATGACCTTCTGCATGAAAGGCAAACGCCTTACCTCCACACTATCTCTCCAGCCCCTCAACTTACCTTTTTAAATAATTATAAGATATTTCCTCTTTCTATATTTACCTTGTTAGTGAAAGAGACCCTATTTTATTTCCAAAACTTTTACATATATGCCAATTATATTATTCCCCTAATTATCACCCATTTTAAAATAAAAAAATTAAAAATAAAAGAAAAATGAATAAAAATAACATAGAATTGATATGTAAATGTATATGTGTGCATATTTTGTAGTTTCACAATTGTAATTAGATGTGTAGTCATCAGTTTACATACTATCTCAGATAAATTAAATTTGCTTTCTGTGGTTTTTTTCTTATAAAAATAATCCTCAAACTACATTAATACTATCTTTCCTAAAAACAATCATAGGGTTGCTTGTTTGAATGACATATATATATACACGTATGTAAATTTATATTTTGATCTATATGTAATGAGTTTTAAAATAAAATTTTCACAAACATTATCCAGTATATTTTATTCCATGCTGCATATAAAAATACATATGTAAACTCATTTCTTGTCCTAATCTATTTAACCTAAACATATCTTGCTTCCAACAACTTTAGGGTAAACAAGATCAGTGGTATTAAAATCAAGTTTCAGGTGCTCAAAAGCTCCTGATTTCTCTTTTTTTTAGGCCAACAAATTACAACCAATTCACTCTCAGAATCAACGTGAAGTGCTATCTTCATGCAACTAATATACATATGCAAATATATGCATATAGTTTTAGTGGTTTTTCAACAAGCTTATCTACTTATGAAATCAGATCAAGAACCTCTTCTCTAGATCTTTTTCTTACTATTACCTTGCACTATTTCCAGTTGTAAGTAGTTGACAAATTTTAAAACAAAATGGAAAAAGTTGACTTGAATTTAGGTCATCAAATTCATCATTTGTGATTTCCTCTTATGCAAAACAAGTTAGAGAAATTCAGATAACATTTTTCAACTTTTATTTTTTTCGATAGTCATGGTTACATACAACATGATAATAATCTCAAAGGGACACAACTAGAAGGTTCCTTGATTTTCTAGTGTTCTGTTTTAATATTTAAGGCTCAATATTAACTCAAGTTTTGGAATAATAGAGTTCCTTGTTCTTTCTCAAAGAAATCAATGAGTCAGACTCATGGTAGCATATTCACAAATTTCCCATTGTTTTAGATGCTAACACAATGAGAATTTCTTTCAACTAAGCATGTTCCTGATATTAGGAATACAGTAATCATAACTAACACAAACATAGGTGTGTCTTGCTGTAATACTTATTGTTCTCATATTCTGAATCACAGATAAAAAGAATAACAAAGCATATTTTCACAGTCTGACTAAATTTGAAACAGAAATGTTAATTTCTGTTTAAATGTACATGATCTTTAAAGCTTAGAAATATTTAATAGATGGTATTTATTTCACCATTATCTTAGGCATTTTAGGTATTAAACTTTGGGAGAAAATTAATTTTTAGGTTAAGAAAATAGCATAATCAAAATCTTTATTCTTTTCACTAGACTGAAAAAATAAACCAAATGAACAGGACAAGTGTCAATAAAACATTGTGCATGAAACATTACTTTCTCAGAATAGAATGCTGAAAATACTATGAAAATCTGCACATTATTCATAATTGAATTGTGGAAAATCAATGCATTTACCTTTGAAAGCAGAGATATTCTTTGCCTTCAAGCTTCAGTTATTCTGGAAGTTGGAGATGAGCCTCTGGTTTTGTTATTAAAAAAAAAGTCCCTGGAAGGAAAGCTCATGTCATTTAGATTTCAACCCGTATCTATTCCACAGTATCTATGCAACGCATTAATAGTTCTGCCTGTCAGTCTTTGCCAGATTGGAAAGCAGATTCCAAATAAAACAGTCTGAATTATCATAAATTCAAAATAAGAATGGCATATTTAACATTATAATTCTTCTAGCTAGCAAAAACTGAACACCTTCTCTTCTTCAGTCAGGGATTAGCAGTCATAGCTTACATTTTATATTTAGCCAACAGCCACATTGTAACTTTTAGTTAGGAGACATTAAATTGTAATTAGCAGCAAATAACAGAATGGCAAAGCTACAGAAACTCATAAAGGTTAAAGAGCAGCAGTGTTAGCCACAGCAAGAACCTTTCTTCCATGAAAATTGGGAATCATGATGACCACTTTACCTTCCCTAGGCAAATCTAGAATTGACGTTGTAGTTGGACAATGTTAATAAGACAAGAATAGCCATCAAAACCAGATAGTATACATTCCTCAGAGTCAAGAGACCCCCAAAGCATAATTAACAGCATACATAAAGGAACATAGCAAATTTTCACACAGCAGACACACAACAAATCAACTGATCGGAGACTGATACAATTTTGGATATGCTAATATGAATTTTTTCCAGAAGAATGTAGAAGCAACAGAGACCATCTGCAGCTGTCAAACCAGTGGAAGTGAAATTATTTGCCTGATGAATGTCACATAATATATGACATATATGCAGAAACAAAAGCTTTATCAAAGAAGTTGGTGGTCCAACATAGAGATATTCATATGCATTTATTTATATATATAATGATAAAAATCAGCTTGCATGAGGATCATAGTCTATCTATTGTGAAGTTGTATCACACATACTATAAGCAATTTACAGAATGGATCAAGTTTGCATATACAGGAATTGCAAAATGAATTAAAATACATTGAAAGAGAGAACACTCAAATGTATTTATAGTAACCTCCCAAGATTGACAGGGATTGGCCACAATCAACACTTGTCACCATTGAACAACAAATATAATCAAGAAAAAGAAAAATCCAAAAAATTAAAAAAAGAGCAAAGATAAACAAAACTACTTCTTTTGTTAGTTATTATTTCAAAGCAGGTTCTTGCTGATTTGTAGCATTGGTCATTTTTGATCCTGCACCCTCAAATGGGGGTTTTGTTTGATAGCTTGTATTCTGTTTTCCTTTAGATCTGTTTGCTTCCTTGAAGATATGTGTCTCTTTGTTGGAAATCAGTGATCATGGCAAATATTTATTATCCCATTGACGTTCAGACCAACCCCTGACAGTCAGGTAGATGACGTGATGCTCCCGAGTAGCCAAAAGAAAGGAAAAAAATAGATCTTGCTATTAGAAAATGTCCTATTACTTCACACTAATTGTCTTGCAAGAAAGAATCAGTGATTGGCCAAAGAAAATATTGTGAACAAAGCATGTGGTAAGCCTCTTCATGTATGCTTCCGGAAGCAGGTGATCCTTATGTAGGTAGGTAACTAGAGTACAGTGGGTGCAGAGTGGTGCTTGGAGTTTAGGGTCAACTTTGCTGTCCGCTCCGAAGATTTTACAGGCGATTTGCTCTTTGCTTTAAGAAGAGAAAGTGATATTGGAAAAAAAGTCAGCACTTTAGATTAAAGCAAAGCACCCTTCACAAAGCCACAAACAAGAAGCAGGACAGAAAGTCCATGGCTTGTAGCTATCCTCGCACCTGCGGAAGAAGTTATAAGATATTCGCTCATCTTGAAGATTTCCAATGCTCCTTATTAGGCTGTTTTAAACACATACACATTTATATTTAATTAGCTCGCCAGCTTGGCTCTGGTGCTCATGAATGTCTTGGCATGCACTGCAAATAACAACACATACAGAGTGTTTCAGTCCCAGGAAGTCGGTCTTGTTTGTTTGTTCTGTTTGCAAACAATGCCATCCCAAGGTCAGGAACACTGAGAGGAACAAATCCAAATACTTTTCCCTCAAGTAATTCTTTGAGGATCATTCCTTAAGTCATTTGGTTGTTCCTATATCAGTAGCTAAAAGCTAAGACCCTGCATCGCTGCCCCCTAAGACTAAAACAGTAGGGTCATCTAACAACTTAGAGAACAGGCTTTCCCATGACGAGAAAACTGGGGAGAAAAGTGAATTTGGTCATTTGCTTTGGAACATGACTCCCCTCCAACGTTTTCCTTGGAATCTGAGGAAAACTTACTGCTATCCAAAATTAGAAATTTTTGAAAGAGCTCTGAGACCACATGGAAGATAATTAAATTATAGTTGACATTTTTACTTTATATTTTTGTTTGCTATGTAAATGATATTAAATACCTTTATAGGAAAATGATTTTTGGCTAAAACTCTATGTTTTTTTTTTGGATATTTTAAGTCACAGTGGTGATGCTTGGGAGCTATTTTTTTAAGTGGACAAAAGTAAATTAGACTCGAAGACATAGAGGGTAGGGGAATCAGTCTTCTGTATAGGTCAATTAATCATGTTCCGGTACATAGTGGCAATAAAAGAAACTTAATGGTGGAACTCAGGCTTAGCAAGTTACTAAAGAACAAATATTCTGAAATGGCCATTTGGTAGTTTTATGCCACCTTTTTTTTTTTAATTCAGTCACTTAAGTATTGCCAGCATTTATTTCATTGGTAAGTGTCTTATTGCTAGCACACTACTCCCTCACAAAAATCTCTGACCAAACACTTAATAATGGATCTCTGGGAGATATTTCTTCATCAAATTGAGGAACAAGGTCCAAAATGCAAGGACAGTCCACATGCAGCTCTAACCACAAAGATATGCAAAATAATATATGTAATGTGTACAGACTACTAGCATCAGAGCTTTTCAAAATTAAGTATGTTTTTGCTATATTTTCAAGATAGTTTAGTAGGAATTAAATGAATTAAAAGGAAATTGTTATGTGATTTCTTAAATAGCCAACAGAACTTGATAAAAATCTTATCAAATATTGAATAACAGTTTTTTAAAAAAAGGTGAAATACTATGAGTAAAAATCACTTTTGTTGGTCAAAATAAAATTATAAAAAAAAGTAAGACTAGAAAAAATCACTTTTGAAATCATGCACTTTTTTGAAATAATTATTTCCTTTTTAAAATGAGCAGTTCTTATTGGTTAAAATTTAAACCAATGACCTTTTTAATCAATCAGCACTTTGTAGAAATGTTCATCTCTTATTTCTCTGAGAGTAAATTACTACTTCATTTTAACGCAACATTTCCTATGTTGAGTCCAGCATGTGCAAGTTAAAACAAAATTTACATGAACATTATAATTGGAAAAAGAACTGGAAAAAATTGGAATGCAGAGTATTTCTATATCGAACTGAAATATTGAACTCACATTAGATATGAGTATATCATTGTACATAGATTGTGTGTTATCATTGCAATCATTCATCCATTCTAGGTGCATGCAGTTCCTGATACATCTTTGTTTAGATTAACTTTATTTCTAAAGGTCAATTATATATTTTTTCTACAGTACCACTAAAGCAAGCCTGATTTAAAGTCAAATTGTAGGAAATAATCTTTCTTTTAGTCATGCCTTGAATAAAAAGATATGTAGTTTTATCTTGCTTCCCAAAGATTAGTTAAGGTTGTATATAAAATATAATAATTTGTACCATCAAATTTGGAAAAAAATAACCATCATGGATATTTTATCAGCTTTATTTTATTTAGAATATGCCATAATAACAAAAATATTGTTTATTAAACATGACTAGTTCTACTATACTGGAAGTTAAAATAGTGAAAAAGTAAACTTTTGTCACACCATTGATTATATCCCATTCTTGTATTTTTGCATAGAAACATTTTACTTTTGTGACATACTAGATGCAGTCAAAACCCAAAATTTTAATTTTCTCCACTGCCACTCAAACTATGAGGTAGTTTTCTAAATTAAATATAACACTTCTTTGTATATTATTGTTTTATATTTTTGTTTGCTACTATGCCAGATATTGTGTTAGAACAGAATAATCTATTTTGTTTAATATGGCTTCTTTTTCTTTATATCCAGATTATTCAAAATAAACTCTTTTTTTTTTTTTTTTTTTTTTTTTTGGTTTTTGGGCCACACCAGTTGACGCTCAGGGGTTACTCCTGGCTATGTGCTCAGAAGTTGCTCCTGGCTTGGGGGACCATATGGGACACCGGGGGATCGAACCGCGGTCCGTCCAAGGCTAGCGCAGGCAAGGCAGGCACCTTACCTCTTGCGCCACCGCCCGGCCCCCAAAATAAACTCTTACTGTCTTCTTGAGACTATACATTTAGCGATCATGTCTTCATATTAAACTGCTTGTCCTTTTTTTTTTTTCATACTGTTTAGAGATTTGTAATTTATCTTTTCTACAACAATCTCTTTCCTAAGGTTTAACCTACCCTGCAATGGCCCATAATTTATTACATTGTTCTTGTTTTCACTGATTATATTATGACCTCATTAAAGGCAAAGGGTGCATTTTTACCTTATTTATTGAAAGAAACTTAGAGAAGTGTGAGGGGAGACAAAGAAAAACAAAATATTCATGTTGAAGTGAGAACCTAGGCTTCTCCAGCCTAGAAAAAGCCAATTTTATCTTTTAAAAACTTGTTCTCCATGTCTAAGACAATGTGTGAAGAACTTTTAAATTTCACCCTTAATGCAAAATGTTCTGTGGTGAATAAAGGAAGATGCTATTAATTGAAATTACATGAAGAAAATGTATGGGTAGTAGCCCTTTCTAAAGACTAGCATAATAGAACCAAGACATTTTTCTCTGACTTGAAATATAATTTTTTGATGTTCTCTGACTTCTCTTTAAAACTTAAACCTTCCCAACTTTTATGTTTGACAGATTTCATAGTGACTTGTTAGGTATAATTAACTCTGTCATTATAAGCAGGGGAAGTATTCTCTTCATTTTCCAAATGGAAAAGCCTAAGGCATTAAAGTAGTATAGACTTTACATTGATGACTGCTTTTTCATCTCAGACTCACAGACAGAATTATGTTGCCCCCTCCCCCGGTTGTTTGACCAAGAAAAAAACAAAGTAAAATAAACTCAAAATATTCTATTTTTTAATTTTTTTTTTTTTTTGCACTTCCTAAAGTAACAACCTCCTGTGTCATGCCCGGTAATGCTAAGGGGCTATTATTAACTCTGCACTCAAGGGTTGGCTAGTTCTATGCAAGATAATCACCGAAATGCCTGTACTATGGGCATGGCCATAGTGTCTCTTAAAAAGAAATTAATTAAAAGTTCAACATTGTATATGAGGCACTGATTCCTCAGTGGTCACATGTTGATTCACTGTTCCATGGCTTCAACAAAGCTGTCACTTTATGGCTCATTCTACCTTTCAGGTACAAGTACAATTTCTCACTGGGAAGTTGCCAGGCCCCTTGTTCCTTTATCAGAAGGAAAAATACCCCTTCCTGGCAGCAATTTTTACTTTAGACTATGGATCAGTCCTTGGAATTTTCCTTTCTATGCTTGCAATCTGGAAGTGCTATTTCACAATAATGCACTCTTCTTGCCCAGGTCATTATTCTGTGTGAATGAAATAACCCAACATCTAGTATGTGTTATGAGTAGCAAGGATTGTCTTATGCAAAGCCCTTTGAACTTGGCACCTATATTAGACCCTGCCACTGCCCAATGATTTTTTTCCTAATGATTTTTTAATTAGAACTTAAATTCAAGTCATATTAAAAACTTATAGAGCTAAATGTTTTCCTCAAGACCATTTTGCTTTATGTCCTTCTTTCCAAGACCTTGTTTCCAATTCAAATTTGGGAGCCTGGAACCAAGGAAGATAAAGTAAACTGTTTAATGTGTTGCTATTAATGACAGGAAAAACAAACAAACAAAAACCAAAACTACTACAACTGATGCTCTTGGGAATTAGAAAGATCAGAAGAGGATGTAGGTATTTAATTTTAAGAATTAGCTACTGTCCTCTTGTGTGAAACTCTTGGGAGTGGAGCAAAAGAGGCTCCAGAAATCTGCTCTCCCTATCCCGGAGGCCATTTCCAGGGCGGGATTCAGAACATAAAAACCGGCCGGCAGACTGCTGCAGAAGCTGGATTCCCTGCTTGGGACATCAGGCGGGGAAAAGACACGAATCTAAGCCTGCGCAGAGGGGCCCAACTGTGAGTGTGAACTGTAAATATCTGTCTACTGTCCTCTTGTGTGAAACTCTTGGGAGTGGAGCAAAAGAGGCTCCAGAAATCTGCTCTCCCTATCCCGAGGCCATTTCCAGGGCGGGATTCAGAACATAAAAACCGGCCGGCAGACTGCTGCAGAAGCTGGATTCCCTGCTTGGGACATCAGGCGGGGAAAAGACACGAATCTAAGCCTGCGCAGAGGGGCCCAACTGTGAGTGTGAACTGTAAATATCTGTCTACTGTCCTCTTGTGTGAAACTCTTGGGATTGGAGCAAAAGAGGCTCCATCAGAGCACGGCCGCTCCGCTTCGCTACGCGGCCCTGCGCTCCTTCTAAGAAAAGAACACCATTGCAACAATAAGAAAAAATCACAATAAGAACTGTGCTATATCAGAGAAGCAAGCATTTCTCTCTGGACTGTCTTCTCTGTTGCATGCTCGGGCCTAAGATTTGACCCAGTGTGAGGCTTCATCCACGGAGGACTCCCCTCCCTTAGAGGCAAGCCAGCCCATCCAGAAAGGGAGGAGCCAGAGGAGTGTGCTGCCTACACCATATAGACAATGAATACCACCACAACACGTAGAAAAACCCACAATACAAGTGTGACAATGGGGAAACAACGCAGGCCAGCATCAGACATAGAGAATGAAGATGACAATTCTGAGGACCAGATAATGACTGAACAACTAATCAACCTCTCAGATAAGGACTTTAGACTAGCAATATGGAAGGTGCTCAACAGACTTCAAGAAACCATGGATCGAGTTGAACAGA
Organism: Suncus etruscus; assembly: GCF_024139225.1. NCBI lineage: Eukaryota > Metazoa > Chordata > Mammalia > Eulipotyphla > Soricidae > Suncus > Suncus etruscus. The sequence goes on from NC_064854.1 coordinate 1,128,477, forward strand.
ACACTAATAAGAACCAAGAAAATATGAAGGCAGAAATGACAAAACTCCAAACTGAAATAACATGTCAACTAACAGGACTGAAAAAGTCAGTAAACGAAGTGAATGACAAAATGGATAAGCTCTGGGACAGGGTATCAGAAGCTGAGAATAGACTTGGTGCTGTGGAAGATGAGATACATAACAATTCCATACAGCAGGAGAGATTGGACAAAAAACTTAAAGCAAATGAGCAGACAACAGAAAAATTAGTCAAAGAATGGGAACAGATGAAAATAGAAGTCTATGATAAGATCAACAGAAACAACTTAAGAATCATTGGCGTCCCAGAGACCCAGGAAGAAAATTCCCAGGAAGAATCAATGGTCAAGAACATCATTAAAGAGAAACTTCCAGAGCTAAAGAATATAGGTGATCAAATCCTGCATGCTCGAAGAGTACCAACCAAAAGAGACCCCAGAAAAACCACCCCAAGACACATCCTAGTCACAATGACAAATCCCACAGATAGAGACAGAATTCTGAAAACAGCAAGATCAAAAGGGGAAATTACATTCAAGCAAGCATCCTTGAGATTTACAGCAGACCTGTCACCAGAAACACTCAATGCCAGAAAGCAGTGGTGGGATATTGTGACAAGACTGAATGAAATGAATGCTTCACCCAGAATACTATACCCAGCAAAACTCACTTTCCGGTTTGACGGAAGAATACATGGTTTCACTGACAAAAAGCAGCTCAGAAACTTTACAGACACAAAACCAGTCTTAAGAGAAAAACTGAAAGACCTAATTTAAGACAAGACTAACCAAAAGACACCAAATTTCGATATAAAGATGGCATTAAATCCCAGGACAATTCTTTCTCTCAACGTCAATGGTCTAAATGCACCAGTCAAGAGACACAGAGTGGCTAAATGGATCAAAAAACTCAATCCAACCTTCTGCTGCCTACAAGAAACACACCTGAATAGTCAGAACAAACATAGACTCAAAATAAAAGGCTGGAGAAAAATCATCCAAGCAAACAACACCCATAAAAAAGCTGGAGTGGCCATACTAATATCAGATAATGCAAACTTTATACTCAGGAAGGTTGTAAGGGACAAAGATGGACATTTTATATTAATCAAGGGGTATATAGAGCAGGAAGAATTCACTCTCCTAAACATATATGCACCAAATGAGGGGCCAGCAAAATATTTAATACAACTGTTGACAAATCTGAAAAATAATATCAATAACAACACAATAATTGTGGGGGACCTTAACACGGCTTTGTCAACACTGGATAGGTCAACCAGACTGAAACCCAACAAGAATATACTAGACCTGAGGAGAGAAATGGAAGAAAGAGGCCTAGAGGATATATATAGGACACTCCACCCCCAGAAACCTGGATACACATTCTTCTCCAATGTACATGGGACATTCTCCAGGATAGACTACATGCTGGCACATAAAACATATCTCCATAATATCAAGAGGATAGAAATTTTGCAGACTACCTTTGCTGACCACAAGGCTCTGAAATTATTTGTGAATTCCAAAGGGACTCAGAAGAAAAACATTAACACCTGGAAGTTAAACAGCCTCATACTCAATAACCAGTGGGTCCGAGATGAAATCAAGGAGGAAATCAAAAGGTTCCTGGAAACAAATGACAATAAAGACACAAACTATCAGAACTTATGGGACACAGCAAAAGCAGTACTGAGAGGAAAATTTATAGCTTTGCAAGCACACATCAGGAAGGAAGAAGGAGCTTACCTGAGTAGCTTAATGACACAGCTAATAGAACTAGAAAGTGCTCAACAAAAGGACCCAAAAATAGGAAGACAGAAGGAAATAACAAAGCTGAGAGCAGAAATCAATGAAGTGGAAACCCAAAAAACAATCCGAAAGACCAACGAAAGCAGAAGTTGGTTCTTTGAAAAAATAAACAAGATTGATAGACCACTGGCAAACCTAACAAAGAAAGAGAGAGAGAGAAACTTGATAACTCGTATTAGGAATGAAAAAGGAGAGATCACTACTGATATGACAGAGATTCAAAGGGTAATCAGAAACTACTTTGAGAAACTCTACGCCACTAAAAATGAGAACCTGGAAGAAATGGATAAATTCTTGGACTCTTATAATCTTCCACGGTTGAAGGAAGAGGATGTAGCATATCTAAACACCCCCATCACCATTGATGAAATCAAAACGGTAATCAAAGGTCTGCCGAAAAACAAAAGCCCAGGCCCAGATGGATTCACTAATGAATTCTTTCAAACTTTCCAAGAGGAACTACTACCAATCCTGGCAAGACTCTTTCATGAAATTGAACAAACGGAAACACTTCCAAATAGCTTTTATGAAGCCAACATCACCTTGATACCTAAACCAGACAAAGATGCTACAAAAAAAGAAAATTACAGACCAATATCGCTGATGAATGCCGATGCAAAGATCTTCAACAAAATCCTGGCAAATAGGATTCAATGCCTCATTAAGAAGATCATCCACTACGATCAAGTAGGTTTCATCCCAGGAATGCAAGGCTGGTTTAACATCCGTAAATCCATCAACATCATACACAACATCAATAACAAGAAAAATAAAAACCACATGATCATATCAATAGATGCAGAGAAAGCATTTGATAAGGTCCAACACCCATTCTTGATCAAAACTCTCAGCAAGATGGGAATGGAAGGAACCTTTCTCAATCTAGTTGAAGCCATCTACCACAAGCCAATGGCAAATATTATCCTCAACGGAGAAAAACTAAAAGCCTTCCCTCTAAATTCTGGTACAAGACAAGGCTGTCCTCTCTCACCACTCCTATTCAACATAGCACTGGAAGTACTTGCTATAGCGATTAGGCAAGAAAAAGATATCAAGGGAATTCAGATAGGAAAGGAAGAAGTCAAGCTCTCACTGTTTGCAGATGACATGATACTCTACTTAGAAAACCCTAAAGACTCCACCAAAAAGCTTCTAGAAACAATAGACTCATATAGCAAGGTGGCAGGCTACAAAATTAACACACAAAAATCAATGGCCTTTCTATACACCAATAGCAATAAGGAAGAAATGGACATTAAGAAAACAATCCCATTCACAATAGTGCCACACAAACTCAAATATCTTGGAATCAACTTGACTAAAAATGTGAAGGACCTATACAAAGAAAACTATAAATCTCTGCTCCAAGAAATAAGAGAGGACACGCGGAAATGGAAACACATACCCTGCTCGTGGATTGGCAGGATTAACATCATCAAAATGGCAATACTCCCCAAGGCATTATACAGATTTAATGCTATCCCTCTAAAGATACCCATGACATTCTTCAAAGAAGTGGATCAGGCACTTTTGAAATTCATTTGGAACAATAAACACCCTCGAATAGCTAAAGCAATCATTGGGAAAAAGAATATGGGAGGAATTACTTTCCCCAACTTTAAACTGTACTACAAAGCAATAGTTATCAAAGCAGCATGGTATTGGAATAAGGACAGGCCCTCAGACCAGTGGAATAGACTTGAATACTCAGAAAATGTTCCCCAGACATACAACCACCTAATTTTCGATAAAGGAGCAGGAAACCCTAAATGGAGCAGGGAAAGCCTCTTCAACAAGTGGTGTTGGCACAATTGGATAGCCGCTTGCAAAAAATTGAACGTAGACCCCCAGCTATCATCATGCACGAAGGTAAAATCCAAATGGATTAAAGACCTCGATATCAGCCCCAAAACCATAAGATATATAGAACAGCACATAGGCAAGACACTCCAGGACATTACAGGCATCTTCAAGGAGGAAACTGCACTCTCCAAGCAAGTGAAAGCAGAGATTAACAGATGGGAATATATTAAGCTGAGAAGTTTCTGCACCTCAAAGGAAATAGTGCCCAGGATACAAGAGCCACCCACTGAGTGGGAGAAACTATTCACCCAATACCCATCAGATAAGGGGCTAATCTCCAAAATATACAAGGCACTGACAGAACTTTACAAGAAAAAAACATCTAATCCCATCAAAAAATGGGGAGAAGAAATGAACAGACACTTTGACAAAGAAGAAATACAAATGGCCAAGAGACACATGAAAAAATGCTCCACATCACTAATCATCAGGGAGATGCAAATCAAAACAACGATGAGATACCACCTCACACCACAGAGAATGGCACACATCACAAAGAATGAGAACAAACAGTGTTGGCGGGGATGTGGAGAGAAAGGAACTCTTATCCACTGCTGGTGGGAATGCCGTCTAGTTCAACCTTTATGGAAAGCGATATGGAGATTCCTTCAAAAACTGGAAATCGAGCTCCCATATGATCCAGCTATACCACTCCTAGGAATATACCCTAGGAACACAAAAATACAGTACAAAAACCCCTTCCTTACACCTATATTCATTGCAGCACTATTTACCATAGCAAGACTCTGGAAACAACCAAGATGCCCTTCAACAGATGAATGGCTAAAGAAACTGTGGTACATATACACAATGGAATATTATGCAGCTGTCAGGAGAGATGAAGTCATGAAATTTTCCTATACATGGATGTATACGGAATCTATTATGCTGAGTGAAATAAGTCAGAGAGAGAGAGAGAAAAACGCAGAATGGTCTCACTCATCTATGGGTTTTAAGAGAAATGAAAGACATTCTTGCAATAATAATTTCCAGACACAAAAGTGAAAAGAGCTGGATGTTCCAGCTCACCATAGGAAGCTCACCACAAAGAGTGATGAGTTTAGTTAGAGAAATAACTACATTTTGAATTTTCCTTATAATGAGAATGTATGAGGGAATTGGAGAGCCTGTTTAGAGTACAGGCGGGGGTTGGGTGGGTAGGAGGGAGACTTGGACATTGGTGATGGGAATGTTGCACTGGTGATGGGTGGTGTTCTTTACATGACTGAAACCCAAAAACAATCATGTATGTAATCAAGGTGTTTAAATAAAAAAATAAAAATTAAAAAAAAAAAAGATCATTTTAGTTAAAAAAAAAAAAAGAATTAAGTGGACTTTTCAGACAACCTAAAATACATCTATTTTTTTTTTTTGTTATTGTTTTTGGGCCACACTTGGCGGTGCTCAGGGGTTACTCCTGTACTCCTGGCTATCTGCTTAGAAATAGCCCTTGGCAGGCACCAGGGACCATATGGGACGCCGGGATTTGAACCAACCACCTTAGGTCCTGGATCGGCTGCTTGCAAAGCAAATGGCCGCTGTGCTATCTCTCCGGCCCCAAATACATCCATTTTGAACAAGCTCTTAAATACTCAATTTTTCTTGAGTATAAGTATTTTCTAATGAAATAATTTTTATGTGAATACAACTTGTAGTTTGTTTAGTTGAGGGATCAGATCAGGCTTTATAGGTGTGAACCACCACAGGTGTTTCTCTTTTTGACATCTGAGTATTCACTGAAATCAAAAGAAGCAATAAAAGCCAGAGAAAACAATTTCTCTCCTGCTGTGACTCCGTAGTCTGACTCAACAATCTGGAGTTTGTAGAAGTGAATACTAATGTTGCATATCATGTGAAAGAGTCTAAAAAAGGAAGTCCTCCAATAATAAAAGACACAACGGTAAATAACTTTTCTTTTTTCCCCTTCTTTTGTTTGTCTGCAAAGAGGCCAAGCTTATAAAGAAGAGTCCAATCCAGCTCCCAGAACAGACAGTCCCTTTGATATACTTCTCTTTTATTACAGATGCCAGCATTCAGAAATGAAAAGAGCTGTATGAGAAAATTCAAGCTAGCTTTTAATGCAGTTTTTATTCAGGTTTGCCCATTCTAAATCACTATTTAAGGGGAAAAGGTCAAATAACAGAATTATTTTATTCTGTAGTTTTTGAAAATGATATATTTTTATTAGAGCTATAATGGATCCAGTATCAATTTCTTCCAAAAAGCCATTAAAATGTAATATGCTTTATCTGACCTAATATATAAATTGCCTATTTACATATTTTACTGATTTTACTGTGTCCTGCCATCTTAGCTGCAGCTGTTTAAATTTCCTTTTCTGCTTTCCTTTAGTCAGCAAATCTATGCTTTTATTCTACTTATGAGCATTCTTATTGTAGCTTAGGGAAATAGTGCAGTTCATTCCACTCACAATGTCTGAACAGCAGGCATAAAAAGATGACTCATTCCCATAGAATGTTCCAGACTTATAACTAACTAGTCATCCCCGGCCGACAAAGGTTCTTAGTGACCGAAGGGAAGACATGCGATGGTGACATTGTAAACCACACCTTAAGATCACAGTGTATCTGACAGAAACACATTTTTTCATCAAACAAACACTCAAAAAAAAAAAAAACCCCAAACAACCCTGGCTTTAGTACAGGAAAGGATGCTAATTATGATATCAGCAGCTAATGCTTTCTTAACACACTAATTCGTTATTTCTGACAGTGATCCCTGGAAATTTTCACAATAATTTTATGAAGGAGATGAGGTTGAGGAATTTATATAATTTGTCCAGTTTTACACAGCTAGGAGGTGATTCTGCTGAGTTCCAAAACAATTTCTGTTTGAGTCTACGGTCTATAAAGATTTCTTAATAACTTCACCTGATGATTTTTCACACCTGAAAATGATGCTTTCTCAGTTTTGCTTATGAAAAAAGAAAATAAAATGGTTTTCACACAATGGAAATGAGCACAGGATGGCTGGGAAAACAATTTTTAAACTATAAAGTTTTGATACCACACATAGTTAATAATTGTTTTAGGCATAAATAAAACTGACTTACTTTCCCAGTATGTCTAGATCTATATATCAATATACATAAATATATATAGTGTATATATACACACAGATACAGAAATGCTGTTAAAGAGTTTGAAAGTATATACATTTATAATGGAATTTAAATATGCCTAATGCATACATATTTATTTTCTAATTATAAATTCTTAATCCCCCCCTTTTTTTTGAGGGCCACATCCCAGCCTTCAATAAGAAGATGAGGAGATTCTGAAATAATATTATAAAAGTACATGTTCATTCAGAATTTGTTGGAATGATCATAAATTATGACTTGGGATTGCGTGCACGTCTGCATGATTTATTGTTCTACCATATTGCTGGCTGAAATTTGAGTATGGGCTTAAGTAAGTTCGTTGCAGGTGGGTAGAGAACTAAGGAAGCTATGGAGACATGGGTATCATGGGATAGTAGTACTGAAGACTAAACCCAGATCACAGGAACCTTCTGTTAAGAAAGCTGAGAAAAATTGCATCACAGCTGGTATAGCTGGCTATTGAGTGAAGCAGTTATTGTACTTTATTTCCTGGGAAAATACTCTCCCACCCACACTCTTTCTGCAAGTCATTTTAACATGATCAGATAAAGAGTCCCTTATTAAATAAGTAAAACCTACCTTATATTTAAAAACAATGACACTGAGGAACTCAAGAAATATAAAAGGAAAAAAGAGAAAGAATGAAAGACACACATCTGTGAATATGTCATGAATCTCATACAAATAAAAAGTTAAATATATTGATATAATTTATAAATATGGTGGTCCAGTTAACTTAAAGAAAAATATGAATTGATAAATTATATTTGCTTTTGAAGAAGTTATTTGAAAACCTAATTCCATTTGTATATACAATACTGTGATGCTTTTATTGTTTCTTGCATTATAAGGAAAATATTTGAGCACTGTTTCCTTAGCTTAGCTATTACAAAATAATTAAAATGTATCTTAATAGCTGAAATTAGCATCAAAACCATCAGAATTAGTTATCTCAAGCTTTTTAATAAATGTTTTAATCCTATTAATCAATGCATACCAATAAAATGGTGAAAGTAACTAATGACTAGGTGTGTAAGTTATATTTCTTAAGCAAAAATTATTATTAAATACAATAACAATAATAAAATTATTTTTGTGAGTATATACTTCAGGATGGACCAGATGCTATTCTCTAATTATTTCTCTTCATTGCTAAATAGGTGGTTTGGGGTCTTAAAGATCAGGCAAACAACATGAAAATGTTGTAGTGGTATTATTGTCATAAAAGATTTGATTCATACATATACCAAAACAGAACATTCAATCCACTCCTACATACCACATAATCTGATTCAAATTCTAGGTACTGTAATAAAATCAGCAGCATCAATATATAATTTATTTCTTTAAAGTCCTTATATTTTTATATCATTTGAAATTGAGTAAGTTTTTAAATTCTATTTTTCTCCTATTTAGTGTGTGATTTTACTGCTTGCTCCATAAATGTAGAATTTTTAAATGATCTATTTATAGTGCTAGAAGTGAGAAAATTGCCTTCTTAGTCTATAAATTTGTTTAATAAGAAAAAATTAAAATGCTTTATAAATGGCTGGAGATATTGCTCTTCAGACTGTATGTAAAACATCGAAATGAATATGTCATTTTGCAAAGCTTAAGATTTTATATTTAAAATTTTTTTGAGCAAAGTAAATTTAATGATGGCTGCATAAGTCATCTCTAGAACACTTTGTCTATGAAAATGTTTAATTTATTTTTAGTTATTAATACTCCAGTGGTGTAGAGCTACTGGATTCCTGGAATGAAAAATCCCTCCTAGCCTTTGCATAATGATTCAATCCAAACATTAAGAGTTAACCCTAGGGGCTGGAGCGATGGCGCAGTGGTAGGGCATTTGCCTTGTAGGAGGCAGATCCAGGACGGATGTTGTTCTATCCCCAGTGTCCCATAAACCCCAAGCCAGGAGCGATTTCTGAGAGCATAGCCAGGAGTAACCCCTGAGCGCCAACAGGTGTGGCCCAAAAGCAAAAAAAAAAAAAAAAAAAAAAAAGTTAACCTAGAGAGGTGTGGTTTATGGTATGAATTCAGAATTTTTGTATAAATGTTCTCTTTTTGAAGCATTTATATGAAATAAAATAATGAGCAGTTATAAAATTCTAGCATATTAGTTTTTCTTGATGCTGCCAGTGACTACAACATCATTCCTAACTTTGATCTTTTTTAGCCTGGGGTTACAATATTACAAAAAAAATGACTGCACAATTCTTTATTTGTGGACTCCCTGGATGCTTAATTTGTTCTTAGTATAATTTATCAAGTTTACATTTACTCTGTTTAAAAATGTAAGAAGTTTGACCATCAAATTATCTACTAAACTTCTAACATTTATGACTTTATTAAAGTACTTTAATAATATACCATATTTATACATTTGTATGCATGTATACATGCATGGAGAGATATAAATATGTATATTAATTTTTTTAAATCTGTCATGAATTCCATCATTACTCAGAACCATACTTGCTTATTTTATTAGATATATTTTATGTGATTGATCATTTTTCTTTCTGTAATTGGCCAATTTTTAAATTTGGTAAAATTTAAGTCATACTTTTTGTTTGTTAGAAGCAATGTTATCATTGTATAACTTTTAATACAAGTAAAAAATTCATCATTATAACTAAGAGCCATAGTGATAGAACAGGGGTTAAGGCACTTGCGGGCAGCTGACTCAGCTCTGATTTCTGGCAGAGCATATGGTCTCTTCAGCATTTCCAGTAGAGATCTCTGTAAAGTCAAGAGTAATTTCTGAGTACTACAGGTTAAGACCGAAACAAACAAGAAAACAAAGAAAACCTTGAGTTTTGCTTTTTTTCTTGTTTTTTTTTTTTTTTTTTTTTTTTTTTTGTGGTCTCCCAAATTGTGCTCAGAAGATCCCTTAAGTGGGTTCATGGTAAACGAAGTGCAAGCTCGTTGGGAGGAGCTGGGCATGAAATGCTGCCTATGCCTTGCAGTGCCCACAGGCCTGGAATGCCCACGAGGTCACATGGTGCTGGGAAGCAAACATGAAAGGCACACATCTTCACCACTGTACTATCTCTCCTGCCTTGAAACTATAACTTTATTTTTTTCTGTACCTATCTGTACATCTTGACACTTTTCTATGCATACTAGTACAGATAAATTTAAAGTTTTGTAATCTGTATTTTTCACTTTGAAATTTTGTATTTTTTACATTGTTATGTAATGAGTCTTTTCTAAAGTTACTAACCTTTTAAACCTTTTAACCAGAAAAAAGCACCTTCCTTAACCAGTGCACTATCTTTCTAGCTCCACAAATAATTTGTTGAGGTGTGTTACTATTAGGTAGGGAATTTATTTATGTATCTTTTAGTCTCATTTCTATTCATGCTAAACCATCACCTTTATTTTCTGGAGTGGATTATATAATTATGGAATTTGTAAGATTCAATTTTTTTATGTATTGTGCATTTCCATATCTGTTGCTTCACTTTTAGTTACACCTGACTTAACTAAAATGACTTATATATTTATTTTAGGATGTTTTTAGTTATGATAGTTCTCAGTGTAATTATTTCTGAGACTGCACTAAACGATCCCTGTGGTGAGCTTCATGTCAGGAGCTGGACCCTCCAGTCCTCCTCTATTTTGTCTCTGAGAATCATGAATCAAATGAAATGTTTTTCATTTTTCATTTTTCTCAAAACCCATGGATGAGTGAGACCATTCTGCGTCTTTCTCTCTCTCTGACTTATTTCACTCAGCATGATAGATTCCATGTACATCCATGTATAGGAAAATTTCATGACTTCATCTCTTCTGATGGCTGCATAATATTTCATTGTGTATATGTACCATAGTTTCTTTAACCATTCATCTATTGAGGGGCATCTAGGCTGTTCCCAGAGTCTGGCTATTGTAAACAATAGGGATCGTTTAGTGCAGTCACAGAAATAATTACACTGCGAACTATCATAACAAAATGTGACTGAATGAGGGAAGTAGAAAGCCTGTCTAGAGTACAGGCCTGTGTGAGGTAGGGAGGAAGGACACTTGGGATATTGCTCATGGGAATGTTGCAATGGTGAAGGATTTATATATTAAAAAAAATAAAAAAAAAAAAGAAAAGAAAAGATAAGGCCTCCCAATTCTTATCACAGGCTGTGCTCTTTACACTGACTGTATAGAAAGAGGAGGTACAGTAAATGCATCCCATATACACCTCAACCCAAGCCCTTTGCCTGGTCTGTATTGTGAATTGGGGGGCAAACAAGATGTTTTTAGTTTACAAGAGTATAAATGTGGGCCGGGCGGTGGCGCTAAAGGTAAGGTGCCTGCCTTGCCTACGCTAGCCTAGGACGGACCATGGTTCGATCTCCCGGTGTCCCATATGGTCCCCCAGGCCAGGAGCGACTTCTGAGCGCATAGCCAGGAGTAACCCCTGAGCGTCACCGGGTGTGGCCCAAAAACCAAAAAAAAAAAAAAAAAAAAAAAAGAGTATAAATGTAGTCAATGAGCACCACTGAATGTGACCCCCTAAAATATTGTAAATGTTAATATGTTTTAGGGGTACCTCACACAAATAGCCATCAACAAAGTGCCAATAGAGGTATAAAGTTCATCACTGTCTAAGGGATCCTTCTTTGACTCCTTCTCCCACCTTTGATAACCTGATTTCTAGTTTCAGCCTAAAGTTTTATTTTCACAGGACATTGCCTATTTCTTGCTTTTATTCCTGGTGTGCCTCACATGAGTAAAATGACTAATATTTGTCTTTTTCCTTATAACTTACTTTAATACAGTATCTTCCAGTTTTATCTGTGTAGCAAAAATAAAACTTGACCTTTGTTTATAACTGACAAATATGACATAGACCTACTATATACCATGTTTTTTTAATCTATTCACTAATCATATTTTTAATCTTTAAAATAGAGTTGCAGTGAATATAGGTGTATCCTTTTGGATCAGTGATTTTATGGTTTTCTTTAATAGCCTAGGACTAGAATTGCAGGATTAGATGGCAGTTCTAGTTATAACTTTTGAGAAATTCTCTTATAGAGATTTTCCCTAGAGGCTGAAACATTTGCTTCTTCCACCAGCAATGAATGAAGTTTCCTTTTTTCTCCCCATATCTGCTAGCACTTATTATTTCTAACTAAATGAGGCGATAGTTGTGATTTGTAAGCAGTGATGATGGGTATATTTCTTATGTGTCTCCTGACTTTATAGAAGTATCTATTCAGCTCTTCACCCATTTTATTTTTTGGAGGGGGAGGAATCTATCTGACAGTACTCAGAGTTTGCAACTGGTTCTGTGCTCAGGGATCTCAGAGTGTGGTGGATCTAATTGATGTGGGTTTGTACCAGGCAAGTTCCTTAAATCTTGTACTATTTTTCCAAGCCCTGGTTGTCTTTTTTATTTAACCTTGAATTTAAGTTAAATAGCAACCAGTTTGCAAATTTGTGGTTTCCAAATATGTGTTCTGTATTCATGGTACAATGTTCGTAAGCTTAAAACTTTTAAATTTCATTATTTTTCACATTAAGAATTAGATATATGGGGGTAGGAGCAATAGCACAGTGGGGAGGGTATTTGTCTTGCATGTGGCCCACCCAGGTTTTGTCTGTGGCATCCCATATGGTCCCCTGAGCTTTCCAGGAGTGACTTCTGAGCTCAGAGCCAAGAATAACCCCTGAGCACTCCAGGGTGTGGCCTGAAAACCAAAATAAATAAGTAAATGAATAAAAATTAAAAAAAAAAAAGGATCTAGATACAAAATCTTGGGAATGACAGCTGGTGGCTAATATGTTTTGGTAATAATAAAATTAGACATAAATTGTTACATAAAAAAAACCCAAGAAAGTTCTAAAATTGTAACCAGCAGAAGATAAACAGGAATGAAGACTTGCACTTCCTTCTTTAACTCATCAACTAAGAATGAAAATATTCACCATGGGAGCCAGGTGAATTTTTCCACATCATTTTTGCTAATGCTAATGCTAATAATAATAATAATAATAATAATAATAATAATAATAATAATAATAATGCATAAGCATGCATGATAAGTCGTGCTCAGACAACAGCTAGTAACCATTTATTGAGTTTGTTCAATACCAGGCACCATTGATGTATTTCAATTTATTTATCCTTAGTACTCATTGAGGATATTCGCTCCATCTAATAAAAAAAAATCCCCAAATCCATGAGCAGATAATGGTGAACATCACAAGTGGAAAGTTCCGCTCCTGGAATTCGAATGACTGAGGCAGAGTTAGAGGTCTTAACGAATTTACTTCTGCCTTTGCCACTGAGCTGAAGGCACAGGGTCAGGCTCTAGGTGGCAGCAGAGTTCCTTGGAAGAAGTATTTCTGTTTTTAGGCCTTAACTGACCAACAGAGTTTTTTAGTTCATTGGTTTTGGGGCCACATCCAGCGGTACTTCAGGGGTTATTCCTGGCTCTGCACTCAGGAATTACTTCAAATCATGCTCAGGGAACCGCATGGGATGCCCAGAATCAAACCAGGTAGGTCGAGTGCAAGGAAACTTGATACCTGCTGTACTATTTCCCCTGTTTTTTAAAGTAATTTCTCACTCCTCTAGTCTTATATCTTAAAAACCTGCTGTTGCAGAAGCGCCCAGAAATGTTCAGAATCATTAAAGTATTAGCTTAAGAACTTCAACGCGAGCAATTGTACGCCATGTCACCATAACTATCCATCTCCAAGTCAACTGCTGTGTCAGTTATGCAATGAACAGCCCTTCCTACAAATGACACTAGCCCTGGTTCTTGGAGGTAGCGATTTACATCATTTCAATGAATTAAGTTAAATGTTGCTTTGTAAGAGAATTGAACCAGAATAGACTCTTTAATCTATATTACTTGAGGTCAAATAGATTCTAGAAGTTTCCTTGGTTTGCATTATCTTAAAGTTTCCTTGACCCCATTGCCTCAAATCTGTTTTTGGATCTAATAAACATTTCAATTTACAGAGCAGTTATTTAAGTCATGGAATGCAGACAATCAAATTAATTTAACCTGTGTAAACAAGTAGGCAAGCTGCCTCTTTAAAGGAAAAATCAACATGCGAGGCTAGAGCATCAGCAGAGTGGATATGGCATTAGTCTTGCACACAGCTGACCAGGGTTCAACCCCCTCAGTTTTTCATATGCTCCCTGAGCGTGTGCCCCCACCCCAATTATATAGCTGACTTAGACATTAGCCCTGTTTACTCATATCAAGTCATAGAACAATCTCCTGGAAAACCCTCTCTTCCCAGCATTAAGTCCTGTGTGCTAATGTTTTTCCTGCAAATCTGGCCATATTGGAAATCTGCCATGTTTATCCACAGCAGAGGGGCTTCCATGAGTTCTTGGATTCCAGCAGCTGTAGCAGCAGCTGCCGCTCAACACTCAGGTTCACATCATGGTGAAAACACAATAATCATATTTTGGAGTCCAGAGAACTAGCATTCCTGCTGTGTAACCATAGACTTCACGTGTGGAAACATAACTACACCCTAACACTGGCCAGTTTTCTTGTAAATGCCAGCTGTTCACAGAAATGATGAGAAATTTTTGTAAAAGTCCATCCTAAGGCCAAGAAAAATCCAAGAGACAAACAACATCTATAAAACATGCATGCCTATATTGTATAACAAATGCTAATTTATCATTTACAAAAAGATTTCTAGACCTATTGATTCTTATGATTTATTGCTCATAATCAAATATCTCTTTTGGTTCAACATCCAAAAATTGTGGTTCCCTAGCAAGCAGGCTTAATTTTGAATGTGAATTTTTGACAATACTGGTGAGTCTGACACAAGTCATCCATACTTCATGACTAGAGAAATAGCTTAAGTGTTTTGCTTGGCTTGGGATTTTGAAATTATTATGCACTTATGAAATATATTATAAGAAAAGATGAAAGCAAAAATACATATCCCTTTCTCTTTTGCTTCTCCTCCCAAGGTACATTCCATCAGTTATAAGCACTAGGAGGAGGAAGGCAGATCCAAGAGTAGTCTTTGTAGCCATGATCTGTCCTTTGAAGAGGATCCCTAAGATGACAGGACTCCCAGAACGTGGGACTCAGTTTATAGTGGATGAGGTGTACTATGCAAATACTTTTTTTTTGTTGTTGTTTTTGTTTTTCGGCCACACCCGTTTGATGCTCAGGGGTTACTCCTGGCTAATCGCTTAGAAATTGCCCCTGGTTTGGGGGACCATATGGGATGCCAGGGGATCGAACTGCAGTCCTTCCTTGGCTAGTGCTTGCAAGGCAGACACCTTACCTCTAGCGCCACCTCACCGGCCCCTGCAAATACTTTGATAGTATTTTACAGAATTATTAAATCAATTACAAAGAAGCAAAAAAAAAATCAAGATGAAAAGAATGAAATTACCAGAACATCTCTTGCAGTGCAAGGTACAATAAAGGCTCCCAAGAAGAGACCTTAATGAACAAACAGTTCTAATACTTGCTAAAATAACTAGTGAAGAAACTCAACAGATAGGTCAAGACATGTGCAAATTAAGCTGCTTAGACAAAGCTGAGGTAAGAAAAATCTGTAAAGCAGGGAGATTCATATGAGGATTAAGGAAGGACATTAGACAATCCAAGTTTAACATTATAGAGAAGGAAATTAGGCAATCAGAGTTAATGATCATGCTTTGGAAGATGGTAACTGTTTAGTACTTGCTTTGCTATGATCTGTTCATTGAATCATAACTGAAGCTGAGAAAAATCTCAAGAGCTATGCAAGTTGAGAAAAGATAGGTGGGAAAATTCTGAGACGCCATGCCATTTTTGGTGGATAGCAAAAGCATAGTTTTTAAGGGATATTTTTGAAGAGATATTCAGTTGAACTGAATGATTCAATGACAAAGAGAAGAACACAATACTATCTATGTGTTTGCAGATAACAATAAAAGTGAGGTCATTATTAAAAAAATTTGAGAAACCTTTGAGGAAGAGTTTTATTTATTTTTTGTGAGAAAAATAAAGATAATAAATCCATTCTTCGAGGTTTGAGTGTGACCTATGAAACAAAGTGTCTGATAACCTAGTGTGTGATGTTTTCGGCTTTCTCTCTGGGGCTCTGGACTGGTTAGACCTGGTTGTGGCATCTCTACTGCTGCCACTTGATAGAAGCTGGTGGTGGTGGGTGGCTTGGTCTCCGAATGTGATCCCAAGGTCTCTTTGTTCCTATTTTGGAGGCTCCTGCTTAGGATTCCTGTGCTTGCTGGTTGCGGGCTCAGCCTAGAATTGGCATTGCACTGATTGCATAACATTATTGGTGCCTATTAGAAAAGTGATCATAGACCTTTCTGGGCTCTAGGGTAGAGACAAAACAGGTTTCATCACATCTCTGTAGTGATTTTGGACAGTGTGCAGTCATCTTCATGCAATACATTCTTATTTGTGGGAGAGATGTGAAGTGATGCTCAGGGGACAAGATTTTTATGTATATTACTCCTTCAGTAGCAACACTGCAGAACAGTGCCTATAAGTAAAAGCAAAAGTGGGTGAGATAGAGACAGAGAGAAGAAGAAGAGAAGATAGGAGAAAGGGAAGGCAAACGTTTGTCATAGAGGCAGGTGTTGGTAGAGTGTGTGTGGGGGGGTTACTGGGACTTTGGTGGCAGGAAATGTGCACTGGTGAAGGGATGGTGCTGAAATATTTTATGGCTGAAACTCAATCATGAACCACTTTGTAACTGTCTATCTTATAGTGATTCAATCAAGAGTCTACTAGGATAATGTAGATGGAACTGATTGCTCTGGACTAAAACTTGGCACTGAAAGGGGAGAAATTAACAGGCAAGGCACTCCTTTATTAACAATAGCACAAACCAAGTGTCAAAATGGAAAGAGAGTGGGAAAGAGACAGAGAGAGACAGAGAGAAAGAGAGAGAGAGAAGGAGAGAGAGAGAGGAAGAGAGAGAGAGAAGCAATTTTCCTGCCCCAGAGCAAGGCAGTGGGAGGGAGTGGGAAGGAAACATGAGACATCTGTGACAGTGACAGGAAGCGTTTGCTGGTGAAGAAGACTGGTGTACATTGTCTGACTTAAACCCAATAATGAACAAATTTGTAACCACAATGCTTAAATAAAGCAATTACATTTAAAAAATTCATAAGAAAAAAGAATGAAGCCTAGTTGAAACTTCAGAGAGAAACTGCACATTAAACTGTGACTGGAGGTTTCCTATAGGAAAATCTGTAGTCAAACCCTTGAACTAGGTGAGAAGATCAGCTGTTATTGAGAATGGGGAAGCTGCACTTCAGAGGAATGAGGGAGTAAAAGCCAGAGAGAAGAAGGCTAACAGGCTCAATTATTCATGGAGAGGCTTTTGAACAAATGATGCTTAGAAATTGAGTGTACACACCAGAAGCACAGTAACTGGAAAATCTGGAGAAGAATGACAAGCAGGAGAGAATTTCCATAGGATAGAAGACTCCCTGACAGGGAGAAGGAAGCCTGATGGAGACTGGGCTGGGAACAGAGAGTTAAGCTTCTGGAGGAAGTCAACAGTGGATGGGCAAAATTTGAGGAATGTGGTACCAGTCTGGGGAGATAGGGTTTTATAAACATTTTCACTTGATTTCTGTGAGGTTTTGCCTGGCACCCCCAGCTAGGCTAAGATTAACTTCTGGCTTTTTACTTAGCTAGGATCAATCCAATCACTCCTGGAGGATTTGGGATACAATATAGGGGGCCAGAATTGAACTTGTGTCTGCTGCTGTAGGCAAGAACCAATGGCTTCAGTCCCCTTTCATGGCTTTTTGTAAGGATATTGGGATTTTGGGATAAGTTAGGAGTGAAGACTTCGTGGATCGAAGAAAGGAAGGGGCGTGTGCTGCACGAAGATGCTGAGTTCCTATGGCAATATGTCCCTCCTAGTGGTTTCTGCACCCTCTTTGCTGCCTCCTCTGCTCTCTCTTCAGGTGTGTGTCTATTTCTCTTAGACCAAATTCAGAATTCTTCCCTTCAGGAAATATACACAGAGCATTTCTTCAAATTCTAGTTTTAAGTCTTAATCAATTATATTTATTTAATTTTCCCTCTCTTTCTATACTTTGCATAAACAGAACAGACAAAAAAAGATGTGAACAATCTGTGGACAACACCGATGTGAACAATGTTGGCTGAGTATACAAAAAAGGCAATTTTTTTAAAGTACAAAAAAAAAACTAACTTAAAGTCCAAATTTTGTTAATTTGTCAGGTTTATAGTTTTTATTCGTTATTTTGCTTATCGCTATTGATTACAAAATGGTGGTAGAATAAAAAATTTAATCAAAGGTGCTTTAAAGATTTAAAAATTTAAATAGAGAACTTATTGATTTTTAGAAAAATGTCTAGGATATATGAAAATAGAAATATCAAATGATAGCTATTTTTATTTTGTAATACATAGATAGCAATTGACTATGTTTCATATTTTCCTACATATAAAGAAAGCCTTTGATAGTAAAATAGCAATACTAAGAATTGATTTTTTTTAATTCTGAAGTAAAAACAGATTTTATATGGAGGGACTGAGGAAGGGGAAGGAGTAGATAAGAGAGACAGTAAGAAGTAAAATACTTAAGATAGAGCGCAAGCCTCTTTAAAGGCACAGAGAGCCCTGGTACACAACCCAGCATAAAAGCAGGAAAGCACAGATCTCAAGAGGGGAAATGAGGGTCTCAAGAAAGGAGACGAGGGTACATGTGCTTTGGCATCATATATCCAGGCAACTTACATGCCAAGGACTGATTATTTTTTGATGGAGAATAGTAGAACAGAAAAGGTGATTGCCTTTCATGCAATCAACATGGATTTGACTCCTAGCACCACTAATGTTTCCCTGAATATTCCTAGGAGTGATCCTTGAGAAAAGAGCTAGGAGTAAACCCAAGTGTGGACCAAAAACCAAAAAAAAAATTTCATTGTTCTTATTTAGTTTATGAAACTTAATCAACTGCATAAAAGAGAATGATGAAAATAAAGGCAAATTATACCACATTATCACAAACATGGGATGTCATTCACTTAGTATCAGTCATACTCTAGCAGAAGTAGTACCATTGCATCAAGTAAGAATTGAGTGGGGTCAAGGAAAATGTGAGCACCAAAGGCAACATCTTTCGTATCTTCTCTTCAACCTCCCGAGGTTTAATAGAATAAAATGGATGGGTGACAAATCAAATTTATAAATGTTGATCCCAATTTAGAAAGCATGCTAATTTTGGGGTGTGATTGTGCCTGACCTGGAGAATGAATATATGACCTATAACCTGAAGAATGGATGAATGAATAAACAAACTGGGTAATGAGTAAATGACCTGGAGAGTGAATAAATGAATGAAGCATGAGTATGAAGTAAATTTTATTTGATTTAACCTAAAACTTATAAATTGAAATATAAATCAGTATTATGTATTACAGTGAAAATAATAAATATTCATTTTAGATACTGTACCAGAGGTAGTAAATTATCACATACAGTATCATATATAGCAGATCCCGAGAGAACTTGTTTTCAAGCTATTTACATATTTCACAGATGAGAAACAAGGAAAACTGGCCAACATTGAATGAGATGATGTCATTGAGAACCTGGTTTATCCATAATATTAAGTTGCATTTCCAAGGATCTATAAACAATTGAGCAAACATACACTTACACATGGATGAAATGGGTTATTTGGTCTGAAAGGTATATTTCTAAAAGTTAGAAAATATTAAGCAAACATAAAGTTTTCCAGTATTCACTGGTTGATCTGTTTCAGATAAATATTTGTTATAAACTGACAATTTTTAATGAAAAGGACTTTTAATAAGATTTCATGAGTCAGCATAATTTTCTCTCATACTCTGGGGAAAATCAGTGAGGCTGGTGGAGAGATAGAAAATGAGCAATGATTTTCATTTGAAAATTATTAGTAGTTATCCACCAGTGATTCAGCCCTATACGAAGAAAGATTTTTAAATCAAATAAGTATTTTAGAATGCATTACATAATCCAGAATAAATAGTCTATAAATAGAATATTGTGTTTTATGCTTTTACTTATTCCTTTGAAACAACTTGCTCCTATTTCATAGAACACACTTATGATATGTAGCTTGGATATTCTTCTGTAGGCTAATAATTTCACTGACATAATTTGGAGTTCTTAACTATTATTATGTAAATTATCTGCTGATGCGACTCTATAATTTTTTCTCTAAGTCTAGATAATTTCGTAAGATTGAAAGGAAGAGAGCAAAAAAAAAAAAGAAAGGGAGAGAGCAATGATGCTAAAGGAATGAATGATTCTGATCCGTTAATGGTCACAAAAATTATGATGAGGTGCATACAAATTTGTTTATCTCTGTGTTCTTTAATTTGGGAAACAAAATAGGTGCTTATGAGGAAAATAAGACAAAGCCACGCAAATTGGTTTTATGAAAAGTCAAGCTAGCTATTTCTTAGTCTGACATAAACTTCCAATACAAAAACATGCTAAGACAATACTGCAACTCCATTTAAAGGCAAGCAAATCAGAGGACCCCTAGGACAAGTTTCCAACAAATAATATCTATTAGCATATGAAGCATAAAGAAGGAACTAAGTTTGGAAACCATTCTTTTAAAAGTTGTTCACAAGCAAATATAACCATAATATATGAAATATTGGAAATCACCTCAATGAAATAAACACATATTTTGAGACCTTAAATATCAGCAGTATGGTTTGTATCCGCAATAGTAGCATCAATGGCCAATGATAAAAATATGAAGAGAAAACAATATGTTAAATATGTTCATGTCTTCTGAATCCAAAAAATGACAAGTGTATGCAATAAGAGCAAAATATCGAAAATATTCACGGGTTCATTTTGGGTACTGCTCATCTAAGAGACCTTTATCCCACACCAAGGTTAAGACGCCAATGAGCTTCCATTGGCTGAATGATTGCATAAATTAATGCTATTCAGAACAGCTTTAACTTGCACAGCTGACTTAGGAAATGTGTGACTAAAGCTTCTAAATTGGCACCAAAGGCACATTTACAGGAGTTGCCTTATCTCTTCACTATTTACTGCTTTGCAAACCCCCCTCCCTTACTTCCTTCCATTCTCATCATCACTTTCATTACAGGCAGCTGAAGCTTTCCCTTCACAATCAAAAGCCCTTGGAGAATATTCATGCTGTAAGCTATGGGTCGCTGAAAATATGGTGTCTTTTTGCATTTACATTTTGATTAAGTGAAAGTCTCTTAATTTGGGTCATTAAGGATACATAAATCTGTAAGGAAATGAACCTGCATTTATAATGCAACCAGCGTGACATGATTTATTGTTCTTATAATGTATAAATACAGAAAGAATAAAAAGTCCAGCTCTTAGAGCTCCTGAACGTGATGCACTGCCAATGACTAATGGACAACTCACATCCTTTTATGAAGGCCAGCTTGGGTCTCTCTGTGTCAGCACACCATTACTTCAACTGAACTTTAAAAAAAAATAATCATCATCATACATAAATCTGTCTGCTCTACTTGACCGATCTTCCTGTGGAAGGTTTGTGAGTGGGAAATGAAAGCTCAAAATGAGTTTCCATACCTGATTGTGGACTTTGTTTGGGGATTTTGGCTACCACTTGAGGGCTGGAGGTGGAGTGCATTCGCTGGTTGGTTGAGCTGTGGAGGCTGCTGGGGGCAGCTGCAGAGACGTTCTTCCTGGGCTTCATGTCCTGCAGCCACATGGGTGAAGCTTCAAAGGCCTGCATCCTTCGATTGTGACTGTTGGCATTGACTTTGAGATAGGCCTGGGCCTTGTGTTCCTGGAGCTCTCCATAATTGGCGTCTGTCACCCTGCACTCATATAAGCCTTCATCCTTTTTCCTCACTTTGGAAATCTGAAGCTTGTGAGATATGTCATTGCCTTGGACTTTCACTGTCTGAAAAATTGCAGGTAAAAAAGTAAAGTGCTACATCACCTGATTTTGTTCTCAGACCTTATCCTTAGCTTACTAATGCTGGAAATTAGAGGGTCCTACTGGGCACAGTCAGAGAGCTTTCTATTTTCTCAGCAATCAGAACACAGATCTAATTGACTCTAATCTACTAACAATTGCTTCACAAAATCATGGACTAATTGGTTCAATCCAGTCAGCACCAAATTCCATTACCCGTGTGGTCCTGATCTCCTACGTTTGGATACCAACTCTGCTATTTTCTAATCAGGGATTGGCTTGTTTAGCTCAGATCAATTAAACAGACCTAATGAGAGCAACTCTATCGTTTACACCTTTTTTTTTTTTTTTTTTTTTTAACTGCAGGCTACAGTTTTGAGAGATCACAAAATATTCTGGTCATTGAAAACAAACTCAAGTTTAAAGGAGAATTTGTTTTTAGATTCATGCTGAAGTGATTACTAAATACACTGACAAAATAGACTGGGAAAATAAAGATTTTTTGTTTCCATGTTTTCTGTGCAGTGTAGACTATAGTCTTAAGATGGCATGTTCTAAATTTCAGCTTTATATTATCTGAAGTCTTTTGGCTTTGAATACACACACACACACACCCTGTGAAATTATATGTTAAGGTACTAAATCTTGAGTTACCATCAATACATTTGGTTTATTATTTATTTATTTATTTATTTATTTATTCCTAGTAGTAGTCATTTGCTAGATTAATATCAATCTTCTATTTACATGTGATTAGAAGATTGTATCTAATGGCAAAAATTTACATATCCTTAGATCTCTTTATTATTAGAGATAGATTTGACTGTTAAGTCTAAGAAAATGATAAGGAATTCAGAATTTAAAGATTTAACTATTTTGAAAGATAAAGATAAAGAGTGAAATGTTATGCCTCTGAACTTGTCCTTTCAAATGGTCATAAATAATTAGGAAATGGTAATTTTTAAAGGAAAATTGTAATAGTTGTACACAAAATGTGTATCATATTTGAACCATGTATGTATTAATTTCCATTAAGATTGCATATCTAATACAAATACTATTGAAATAATATAATTATTAAAAGTAAGTTTATTATCTGAATAAAATGTGAGGTTAGATCTATATTTTATTAAATGTTTATAGTGAATTGAGGTGAAGTGATAAGGTTATTTAATCTTTTTTATTTGTAAGAGCATTATTTTTAATTAAAATTTTAGCCTCTTGGGGGCCAGAGTGTTAGCACAGTGAGTAAGGCATTGCCTTGCATGTCGCCTACCCAGGTTCAATTCCCGGTCTCTTATATGGTACCCTGTCCCTCTCAGGGATGATTTTCTGAGCACAGACCTAGGAGTAACCCCTGAGCACCACTGGGTGTGGCCCCAAACCAAAACCAACCAACCAACAAATAAATAAATGAATAAAATTTCTTCTACTATAGATCAAATTTTAAATTAATTTTTTTCTATTATTTCATTGTATTCCTGTATACATGGTTACTCTTGATTTTTATATTTTATAGTATTTTGGGGTTATTGAACCTAACTATTGCTTAGAACAGTTAGAAAATTGGATTTATAAAGGAACACTAAATTTGCCTCTCTTAATCACACAGCTCACAGGAAATGAGAAACATTCTATTTTAATTTCTATCTAGAACTATCTCCAATTTATTGCATATTTTTTATCAACTATTGGTCTAAAATATGGTAAGCAGTGTGGATATAAATTTGTATCAGATTGAGAATTCTCCTGGGTCAGGATCATTAGAGTTATTCTCCTATTTTATTACTTTAGAGGATACGGAATGAGTGAAGTGTGAAAGCTGGTTTGTCAACACAAACCTACCCACTCCACCTATGTAAAATATTTAAGAAGTATAAATACAAACAATTATATCACATAGTTAGAAAATACTGTTTTTTATGGATATTACCAGTATACATGTTTCTAACAATGCCTAGAAATAATAGTTTCTGACATAAAAATAAGTCAATTGAAATTTCTAAAGGTCAGTAATTTTATAAATTAAAAATTAGAGTTCCTGGTTTATATCAAATTTTTGCTTTTTTTCTTAAAATCTGGGATTAACTATCAAGATCACAAAATTTGATCCTATCAACATACTCTCACATTGAACTATGATGCAACCCCAATTACATCACTCTCTGCCGTCATAAAAATTTCAGATTAAGTTTCTCTAAAAATGTATGTAATTGCCCTTTTACACTCCATTTTCATTTTACCATTATTTTAAATATGTGCTTTACTGTAAAATTATTTCAAGCAATGGAAACATATTTACTATCTAAATGACTTATCAACATAAAGTGATTTGCATGGCTTTATTTGAGACATTGTTAAAAATAAGATTTTTATATTCTCTAATTTCATACAAAATGATTAAAATTAATAACCAGAAGAGAAAAAATATATCCCTATATTTCAACAGGCTTATCTTCATTTTATATTGAGATAGCCTTTTGGTCATGTAGTTGTCATTTCTATTATTTTAACACTGTGATTAATAATTCAGTGTGCGTTATACATGCTACTAATTGATAATTAAACTGCTTTTATACTTAATCAATATCTTGTTTGAATGTTTGACATAATTGTGCATTACAAAATTATTGCCTCTCAACCTTCTACTTCCTATTAAAGAACGATGACTTCTCTGACTATGAATGGATTTTAGCAGGGAAAGCCCTTCTTTTTACCATGATGCCACTAAGAAGGGGCAAGAAAATTATAAATTTTGAAACAGCAAAATAATTCTCTAGTGGTTATTCAAATCAAACATGAAAAATATAATTCCCTTATACCAACTCTCCACCCAGCTCAGCTTAGAGTCCACTAGTGTCCCGAATTTGGCAAAATCACTTCCTCTAGGGAAGTGCCCATACAAAAGAAGTGCCCATACAAAAGACTGCCCATTACAAAAGAAAATCCTCAAAGATCTCCAACGAGGAGCCCAGCCCTGTCTTAAGACCCCCAAGGCCTGGCCAGTGCCTGGCAGGTGCGCCCCCTGGCGGCGTCCCGGCGATACTCACGCTGATCTTGGTCCCGTCGCTGTCGGGGTCGCGCTCGGGCAACAGCTCCACCTGCAGGGCGAGAACGCAATGGCTGGGCTCCGGCGCCGTGGCGCAGCGGTTGGGCGTCCGCCTGGCACGCGGCCGAGCACGGAAGGTCGCGGGTTCGAGCCCCGGAGTCCCCTAAGGTCCCCCGAGCTCGCCAGGAGCGATTTCTGCGCGCGGAACCGAATGCATTTGCTGGGAGGCGACTCCCCGGCCTTTCGGGCAGGCGGCCGGCTGCAGGGGGCGCGCGAAGCCGCCGCAGAACCACCCCGGCCCGCCCGGCTGCAGCGCGCTCCCTTGCTTGGAGTCGGTCAGGAGGCAGAGTGCGCAAGGCTCAGGAGAACCGACCTTGGGGGGCTCGTAGGGGCCCGGGGCCCAGAAAGAAGGCTGCTCGGCAAGGGTGAACCCCCCAGGAGTTTCCCGGGCGCAGGAAGGGGCTTTGGGGTGGGATGGGAGCCCCCCCCCCCCGGGCGCGTGCCAAGGGGCGATGCCCGGGGACAAGTTGGCGAGGGTGCGCTTGGCCTCCTTGGACCTCCGCTCTCTGCTGGGCCTGGTCCTCGCCTCCACGGCAGCCCGTGTCCCCAGCAGTGGTCAAGGGATCAGTGATCCGGTTGGTCAGTGATCCAGTGATCCAGTGAGCAAGCCTCTCTCCGGTTGCCCCCTCCCCTCTGCCTTCCTCCCTTCTTCCCCTCTGGCCTGGGAACCCGAGAACTCGCCTCCCGGGAGGGCGAAACTCGGCTGAATGTCTGCCCCCCCCATCAGTCCTGACAGCTTCCCGCGAGGCCAGCCGGACAGACAAGCCGGGCTCTCATCAGTCGTTGGCACTAGCCAGGGATCTGAGGAGATAGATGGGTTCCTTCTTTGCAGGGGGGGACGGACGGGGAAGAATAGTGATTTTCTTCTGCTCCCTCGCTCTGACTTTCACCTAGCAGACCCGACAAAGACTGGCCCACTCCCCAGAGTCCCTGAGCATCCCCCTCCCCAAGGGGGTCAGTCCCCAGGCACCACGCTGAGATGCCAAGGGAGAGGATGCGAGGACCGCGCAGAGACGGGCTCACCCCCCGGCGTCCCCTGAGCATCCCCCAAGGGGGGCAACTCCAGGGACCACACTGAGATGCCAGCAGACCCAAGTGGCGTCCGCCTGGGGTCGGGAGAGGACGCGAGGCCTGCGCAGAGACGGGCCCACTCCCCAGCGTCCCCTGAGCACCTCTTCCCCCAGGGGCCATCCCCAGGTACCACTTTGGATGCCAAGCAGACCCCGAGTGGCATCGCCCGGGGCAGGGCGAGAACGCGAGGGACGCGCAGACAAAGACGGGCTCGCCCCCCAGGATCCCCCCTTGGGGGCCACTTCGAGGCCCAGAGAGAGGAGGGGGCGCGGGGATGAAGACGGGCGCTCGGCCGGCCCCCGGCACGGCTCCGCTACCTGCGCACCGGCCACCTCCGCGCCAGGCTCCGGGTCCTCGGGCCCCCGCAGGAACCACCACTGGATCTCCAGGTACACCGAGGCGGAGCCGCTCTGGAAGGCGCACGCCATCTCCACGTTCTGGCCCTCGGTCGCAGTCACGTTCCGCGGCAGCTCGGTGAACTTGGCTGAAAGCAGAAGCGAGCCCTGTGAAGCGGCTCCAGCGCTCGCCTTTCCTTGGGCAAGCCAAGGAAAGCATCTCTCTCTCCTTGGGGGCACGCCACACATTCTCTCGGACTTTAGGAAACTGGGACAAAAGACCCTTTATATAATCCCGGGGCTTCTCCTGGCACATCAAACCCCTCTTCCTGTTCTATTCTGGGACCTTGCCCAAATCTAAATCAGGTTGTTGATCAAAACGAGAGAAAGGAAAGGTTAAGGAGGCTGCCAAGAAATCCTCTCTGGGCCCCAAGCTGCCCACCGGTAGAGCCAGGCACTTTTTTGGGTGGGGGTGCAGTTGCAGTCTTTTCCCTAACATACAGGGGAATCCAGTGAGATTAATTTAGACACATCTGTCTAAATTTGATCTATGAAAGACCTCCTGCCTCCTAGTTTCTAAACAGTCCACGACAAAGTGAATATTTTATGGGATGCAGAATGGGTCACGACTACTTGGCAAAATGTATAATCTGTATTGATCAAAGAAATTGTTAACAATACTGAAGATTCCAGCAGTAAAACAAGTTGCACACTCTCAAAGAATATTTTTTTCTTTCTTTTCAACCGAACCTCCCTATCTCCCCCCCATAAAACCTTCTCATTATGAATGGTCATAATCAACAGAATGGAAGAATGACATACTTGAATTTAGTTTGGATTAGAGGGTTTTGCATGTATTAGTCAGAATTTGTACAGCCATTGCCAGTCTTGACACTGCTAGTTTGCAAGATCCATGGAGTCGTGCCCAGGCTCACAAAAATAAGACGTTTCCTTGCTCTTAGAGGCATTTTCTTTACCAGGGAATGCTTGGGAGGCTTGCTCTTGTCCAGTCTGAGGGGCACTTTGGGAGGAACTGATCATTCCTTAAAGTCCTGGAGACATTTGTGGCTGGCAGAGGAGCACAGCTACAATGCCCAGTTTTGCAGAGGAAGGCAAGGGGTCTTCAGGACTGATTTAGGGTGGATAAACCCCCCCACCCCTCCACCCCCATGCCTCCTCCCTCCAGTCCCTTCCACTTTTTAAGGAGACACCAGCATTGCCTCTTTTCAAAACTGTATAAAATTCCCCCAAATAGTCTCTTCTGAATGAAACTGAATTTACATGGAAAGGAAATGGGGGCTTCTTTAGAAGACATTCTGATCTGAAAAGGAATTTTTTTTTCTGTTCTGCTGAAAGGATGGGAATGCATTTCTGCTTAAGAGAAGTGATGCAGTTGGAAGCAGAGATCTGATCTGTTCCTGGTGCTGAAACCACCACTGCAGCTGGAGAAGTCCAGAACAGTTCAGCAGGCTGCTGGTCCTATGCAACTCGTGCGAGCTGATGGGTTCGGAAAGGAGCCTGTCCTTGGATCAGCACGCATGCAAGACCAAGCCACGGGAACCCGAGGCGAAGAAACTCTGGGCTCATTCGATCTTCAACCCAGAAGGAGGGCTGGCAATGGCGAGGCCCCATCCCTAGGGCTTGTTTGTTTGGGATGATTATGCATGCATGAGCCTTCACCGTTCATGAACACAGATGAAAGCACACACACACGCACACACACACACACACATATATGAAAGCACACACACAGGCCCTTCTGTGTGTACTTGCCAAGAAACCCCCTTCACTGCCAGACAGCAACTAAACTGTTTTTTTCCCCACATCTAGTTTGCTGACTGTGAACTTTAAAAAGAAAGAAAAAAATTCCCAAAGAGAGCATCATCTGTGGAACCGTTAGCTGCTGAGAGCCTCCCTCATGACATCTGTCTGGACATCCTTGCACGGTAGAAACACACACAGCAAACACACACACACGTCCAGACACCCACCTACCCACCCACCCACCCTCCCACCCAAACACATCCACAAATGTCTCTCTGTGCCGGTGGGAAGACTTACCTTGCGATGAAAGCCCTTGCTGCACGTAGAAAACGGAAAAGAAAACAAATCCAACATATGCCAAAAAGATCCCCATCATTCCAAAAAAAAATAATAAAATAAAATCAACGGGCAGGGGGGGGGTCACATCAGTGTCACCAAGAGCCCCTCCAAGCAAGGCTGGCACTTCTACCGAGGTGTCTCAGCGCTGCACATCCCCAATCTTCTTCGGACCCCCCAGGCTCCGGGAGGGGAAAGTGGGGTTCGCTCGCCTCTCCTCGCCTCTCCTCGCCGAGGGGGAGCAGCTGCTGGATGGAGGCAGCGACTCGAGTCCAGAGCCGGCTGCGGCGGGCGCGGGGAGTGTCGTGGTACCTGCAGCTGGTCCACGTCAGCCGCTCGCCTTGCGTGCTCGCCGCCCCCCACCCCCACGCCCAGCCAGGCTGGGGCTGGGGACGACGCTGGGGACGGAGCTGGGGAGAAGGAAGGCGAGCCTGGGCGCGAGGCAGCTCCCCCGGCCCCACTCCGCCGGCAACTTTGCCTGGGCGCAGAACGCAGGGCGCAGAGCGCAGAGCGCGCAGGAGGCTTCTCCTGGAGAGGGAGCTCAAGGATGCTGGGGATGGATGGAGCGGGGGCTCCGGCACGTCGTCCCGCGGGAGAGGAGGGGCAGCGACGGCCTCTGTGGACCCTCGGGTTTCTTGTTTGGCCCCAACGACTGCGACTGTGTCTGTCCTCACGGAGGAAAGGGACGCCTGGGTGCGAGGAGCGCAGAGCCCAGAGGGCAGGTTGCAAGCGAGCGCCGGAATAACGGTGCAGGATGGAGAGGGGAGGGAGGACCAAGTTTGTGTGTGTGTGTGTGTGTGTGTGTGTGTGTGTGTGTGTGTGTGTGTGTGTGTGTGTGTGTGTGCAGCGGGTTCGGATGGGTTGAGAGACACTACTTTTAGGGGATGGAAACACTCATTGGTGGGGCATGTAGCTTACCCAGTTATTAACTGCTCTAACTAGAAAGATCCCAGGCTATGATTTTTGCAGGAATTTACTACTGAACAGACACCCCACCCCACCCCCAGTAGCAGAGAAGCAAGCGCTCCCTCCAGCAAGGAGACACACCGCTCTTGCTGGCAAACAGAAATGACAGCCCCCCCCCCACCCCGTCCTTCTCTCTCTCAATGAAAGAATTTTCCAGAAAGAAAAGGAAAAGCTGATCATTCTAGGCTTACTTTTTAATTCTTTTTTGCTAAAATATCAGCTCCCCCCCTCTCTCTTTCTCGCTCTCTCTCTCTCTCTCTCTCTCTCTCTCTCTCTCTCTCTCTCTCTCTCTCTCTCACACACACACACACACACTCTCACCCTCTCTCTTCTCCTCTTCCTTCCCTGCCTCTACTTCTCCGTATTTTGGAATGGGGGAGGGGTTTCCAACCCCAGTAAGGGCTCCCTGGCTTGTCTTGTTTATTTGTTTTATTTGCTTTCTTTTGCACAACACCATGACAATTTAATATTGTCTAGGATTATATAAACCAAAGGATATGGTTGTAGGAACCAAAAGCACAGTAAGGAAGTTTTTGAATTGGGAAGAAATATAGTTATCTGCCCAGTAAAAGATGGGAGATGCATATTTTATTTTTATTTTTATAGGTTTTTAAATGTAATAGGCACAATCATCTGTTCTTACTCACATGCACTAAAATCATTAAGCTCAACCACAGAAACTTGAAAGAAAAAGAAATCTAAATATAGAATTCAACAACTGGACTGAGTAACATCGGTCACTCTCAATCTCATATTTTATTTTTAAGAATCTAAAAACAATACATATCACGTTAATGGCTTTACTTGTCCTTATGAAGTCCAACCATTATAAGTTTTGTGAATTTAATTTTTTCAGCATTTAAATTATTTATCATCTGAGGAGAAATCCAGATATTTTTCTCATTATTTCTATGCAACTCTATCACAAATCGTCACTGTTAGTTGGAAATATGAGTCAGTCTTAACAATGCTGTCAAAAAACCAATGCTATATATATATTTAATTTTTTTTATAAAGAATTTGTAGTAAACTGATTATTTCTTTCATTGGAATACAAACTCCTTAAAATAGTTGTCAAAATTTTCTAAACCATGTATCCTTCTACTGCTGAATGTAGTAACTTAAATGTTTAGAAAATGAGAATATTGTAATTTAATAATATAGATTTTTTTCTGAAGGCATTTTTATTTTCTTCTATGGAAAAGTCAAAATATAAGTCATGAAGGATATTTCACTAGTAGTTCTAGATGCTTTCCCTATTGAGTGAAAGGTTTTGAAATATGACACATGATACAAATAAGTATCTTTTTGCCCATGGACAATGTATTGGGAATGTGATAATAAAGCCAAGTGAAGACACTGACCCCATTCTAGGCATTATTTGGAAACCCAACTTTGATCAGATTAGATTCTCAAAGGCTAGTCATCTCAAGCTTTATATTATATGCCTAATGAGATAAATAATAATCAAACTTTCTTAGGATTTTTTGGGACATTTAAACACAATCTTTATATGTCATGGTAATGACATATACTTCAAGGTTATCTGTTTTAGAACAGTTTCCAGTAAAAATAAAAGGGCATGCATTATAAGTCAGGGTGATTCCTAATGAGTTTTGCAAAACACTTCAACTGTTTTTAAGGGGAACTTAATCTCTGCAACTGAAGAAGCACATAAAAGTACAAATAAAATCGTATAGGCAGATAAGAGAAGGTACTTGGAACATCATCATGTAATAAGCATTTAAAGAAAAAGAAAGAAGAGAGGAAAGGAAGGAGAGAGAGAGTGAGAGAGAGAGAGAGAGAAGAAGAAACAACATTGAACTAAAGGATTTATACTGTATTTCTAGACAAATAGCTTCTTTTCAGTTTTGTCAATGTGAACCACAATGCATTTTACATTTCTATTATATAATCTACAGAAAGTAAATAATACTTATTAAAAAACCTTATATCATCTCCTTTGGAACATGTGCCTTATTAAGATAAAATGTCTCTATGTATAGAAATAATAAGAAAAATGTACATACTCAATATTCATTGATGTGACTCTGGTTTTGGTAAATCCTGTATGACATGGTAATATTCTGTATTATTCTGTATATTCTGTATTATTCTATAATATTCTATATGTTGTTATACAGTTTATGGGGAAAGATAATTCATCTGCATTCCAATATTGGATACATATGAATATATGAACTAATGTTACGATAATAAAAAATGATTTTATTATATTTTCTGGACCATCGAGTTAGATAGTCTTTTTAAAAAACAAAGTATCTGGGGTCAGAGAGATAGAACAGTGGATAAAGCACTTGCCTTGTATGCAGCTGTCGTGGGTTTGAGTTCCACCAAGATTGATCACTGAGCTGAACCAAGAGTAAGCACCACTGGGTATGGCTTAAAACCCAACCAATCAAACAAGAAACCCTAAAGGTCTGAATTACCACAACGATTTTTCCTTAAATTTATAATATACTTGATTTGAATAAATTACTGCTTCTGGAAAAATTTAACCTATTTTATTTCATTCCATCATCTTCCTTTGATACATTATTTGGTTTATTCATATATATATGTGTGTGTATACATATATGTGTATATAAACATATGATTAACTTTGTGCTTTAAATTCTGTTTTATACTATTTATACATCTTTCAGAGCTATTGATAAAACCAAGAGATGCTGGAGAAGAGAACTTCTGTTTCAGGGGATTGGGTATAAGCACATTCTGGTCTTGAGAGGGTATACTATTTCTCTCCCAGAGGCTCAAAATAAAATGACTTTCATGACTTTCAAGTCTATAATTTGTTCTAAATTGAGGGTTACATGCCCAACAAAATTGTTAATTTATTTTTTATTTACAGGATTGTTAACAATGAATAACTGATAAATAACTGAATCCAGAAATCCAGTATCACCCATTACCCATGCAGCCAACAAAAATTTTAATGATGTTCTAATATTTGAAAGACAAAGGGTTATGTGTCTTGCTTACAATTACAATAACTGAAACTTATCTTTATAGGTAAGTGGAACACATGCTCTCTTGCTTCTCTAGTAGGTAAATTGACAGCATGTGGTTTTCTATTAAAAAACCTTGAAGGGCATTCTAATGTACACTTGAACTTGTTTTATGAAGTAGCCAGAACTAGGTATCATGGAATATTTCAGATGTCTAGAGGTTTTTCACCTGCAACCTCATGCTTATTTTTCCCATTAAGATAATAAAATAATCAGACATTAACTTTGAAAGTAGTATAGAAAATTCACAGAAAATTTTATTTTTAACTGAAGAAAATAAAATTCAAGAGAAAGTCATTAGCATAATGAAAGATAAACTTTTAACATTTGTTTTCCATTGAATTACATAAGTAATATCTTGGTAATAAAAGATTTACAAACTCACCAGTCACATTTTCAAAGATAAGAGTCAAGGACAATTAAAGTATAATAAAGATAACAGCTCCTTAATATTCATATATATATATATGTATGTATACAACATATATTTGTAAAATGAGTGAACTCACTACTGAAATGGGACTTAGAAAACCATTTGCTCTTGGAAAGGTAGTAAGGGGTTAAACTTTTTAAGGTAAACAAACTAATTGTTGGTTTAGTCTTGGTTCTAGCAGTTATACTAAAAAAAAGTGACGTCTTAAAAATAATTACACACCCAAACCCCCAAACACTAAGAAGAAAATAATTTTAAATTTCTAGGTTCTGGGGCTAGAGTGACAGTGCAGCAGTAGGGCATTTGCCTTGCATGCGGCTGACCAGGAAGGACCACAGTTCGACCCCCTGGCATCCCATATGGTCCCCAAGCCAGGAGCTATTTCTTAGCGCATAACCAGGAGTAACCTCTCAGCATCACCGGGTATGGCCCAAAATACAAAAACAAAAACAAACAAAAAAAAGAAAATATTTTTCTAGGTTCTGATAATCTTCATTGAATTTGTCCTACAAAAATGATTGATGGAATATATATTTGTTGTGAAGTAAACATAAGAGAGAGAGAAAGAAAGTGAAAGTATAACTTATAGTTAGATGAAGAATTACATATTTTCATAACAAGTAATCAAAGTGGTCTCATTTAAAACGTATGTCTGCTAGTCTGTAGAATTTTTCAGGATCACTTTTCTTCCTCCATCTTTTTCTTTCCTACATTAGAGCTCTAAGTAATTTAGAGCTAATATAACTTCAACTTCTAGCTGAAATTAACAAATTTAAAAATCACAATCTTTATAAGTTATGCTATGCTATTTTTAAAACTGTAATATCTACCGTAGGGATGATGACTTTTTGCAACTGCAAAGAGAAACTTCACATTTCTGAAAAAACTGACGCAACAATCTGTTTAGATGCCTCAATAACTCTCAAGGACCCTTAAAATATCAAATTAACTTCATTTTTTTTTTACTTATAAGAGATTAAGGAGTACAGGTGAACAATTTTAAATTGTATCTGCTAATTTTTACTGCAAAAATGTGAGACATAAATATTATGTCTCAGACAGTTTTTAAAATTAATATATTTAAACACCAAGATTAAAAACATGTTTGTAGTTGGGTTTCAGTCATAAAAAGAACACCCCCTTCACCAGTGCAACCTTCCCAGCACCAATGCCCTCCATATCCCTCTTCCCTCACCCCCTGCCTGCATTCGAGACAGGTATTCTATTTCTCTCACTCATTAACATTGTCATGATAGTTGTTAGTATAGTTATTTCCCCCACTACGCTCACCACTCTTTGTGGTAAGATTTATATTGTGGGCTGGTCTTTCTGGCCCTCATCTCTATTGTCTCTGGGTGTTATTACAATAATGTCTTTTATTTTTCTTAAAATTCATAGATGAGTGATACTGGCATTCTACTTCTCTCACTCATTACTACTGTCATGATAGTTGTCAGTGTAGTTATATCTCTAAGCACTCACTAGTTGTTAGGTATATGGAGATCTTTATAATATTTCTCTTCAATATCAGTTTCTCTGCTTCCTTTCCCACCTACTCTACTACGTATGGTTCAAGGATGCCCTGGGTGATTTTTAAAAAGGTTCCTGAACATTTTCCTGTGGAGTCAATTTTTTTCTCATGAGGTTAATGCAGTATCCTTAATTATGTCTAAGACTTCCCTAGGTAAAGCAGCTTGCATTTGAACATCTGCGTATTGATTTTCTGCCATTAATAATTCATACGAGTGACCCCTGCCACCCATTTTTTTTAGTTCCATCCAGTCTATAGAGTTTTGCTTTTACTTCTGCATAAAACATCTCCCACTGAACTCTCTGAGTGGAAGATAAGCATATGTGTGGTAAATTTTGGAAGTCATGGAGAATCCAAGCTGGTTTTTGACACCAAAATTTTAGTAACCCTACGCAGTATTGTGATGCTGAGCCGTAATCTTTACATGACTTTTTAAACTAATATATGTCTTCCATCTCAAGGGATTCATAGAATGAAACATTTACTTCAGGTAAAGGGGCTGAGCCCAGGGGAACAAAATTACTCTGAATAGGGCTCTGAGGCCTGGATTGTGAGTTAAGTGCATGGAGACATGTATTTGGTGTTTCATCTTCTGATTCAGCAGTTATGTAATTCAATTATGTCAACAGAAGCAGGATCCACCTGTGGACTTAGCAATGGAGGTTGTTCACTAGTGGTTGGTGTAGGGACGGGTTGTGAGTTTCTAAAGTATTGTCTTGAACCTTAGTATTAGCAGGATAAATGCCTTTATTTTTTGTGGCGGGGTTGGATTTGCCAGCCTGCACTGTGGCCTGAGTCTTCATTAGAAAAGACCCTTATTGTCTGTAGTGGTTTTAGATTCACTGTTTCTAATCTTTCTATCTCCTAAAAACCAGCCAATCAATAAGCTCACTATGATGATATCAGCCAAGATTGTAATTCCAGAGACTATGAAGGATGGAACTAGTAAAGGAGAGGCAGATATGTGATTATAAATTTTCGTTTGAAATGCAGACCACAGCCACCATACAGCAAAAACTTTCCATATCTCTGAACCATTCTGTTTAAAACAAGGCGGTACAATCCACTGGACTAACCACATAAGCCATCCAAAGATCACTAAGGGAAATTTCCAATAAAGCATTTCACTTACAGTTATTAAAGGTTGGGGTTCAGCTTGTTCTGGTGCCATTTGTAGGGTTATATTTTCTTCTAGACTGATTAATGATAGATCCTCAAAGAGCTCCCAGAGCGGGAAAGAGATTCCCATTCCCCTATTCCCTAGGACTGGAAAACAATCCTGGTAATATTTGTCTGTGGCAAATAATCCACACAGACAGGAGGGTAAAAGGTGAGAAGGTCAGATGCAGAACCCTTTGTCAGCCTGCTAGCAACCCCTAAAGCCCAGAGGCTGCCAGCTATCTGCCCAAAAGACCCTCTACACCTTGCCCAACAACTATTTATTAGGCTCTCAACAGTATCCCCACTTGGAAGGTCTGCTGTGCTAATCTCATGTTCATATGTAACAGGAGTTTTGCTGTTAACATACCTTTTTAGAATTCAAAAGTAAATGCCCACATCCCTCCAACTACATCAAATTGAGATTAGACAAGATAGGCTTGAAGTTATAGGAGAAGTGAGCCTATAGCTAGGCCCTTGTGAGATTTCCCTCTTTCCAATTAAGATCCTGTGTTCACCTCACTTCTAGCCAACAGGAGATGCCTATTCAGAATAGTCAAATCTATGCATTATAGGATATTATATCCAATCCAATATTATATCTGAAAAGCTAAATTAGGCCAAAAGTATAGTTCTCCACATTCTCCACCTTGATGAGGTTTTTTAAGACAATAAAAATAGACTCCAGGAACCTGAGTGGTGGTGCAAGCAGTAGAGCATTTACCTTGCACACACTAACCTAAAATGGACCACGGTTTGATCCCCAAGTGTCCATATTGTCTCCCAAGCCAGGATCAATTTCTGAGAGTCACCAGGTGTGGCCCCAAAACAAACTAACTAAAAGATAGACTCCATACAAATGAATGAATAAAACTACAAAGGAAGACTGAGTCTATACCTATGGCAGGAATATATTTGTCTTACTATCCTCAGTAACTATGCATTACAACGCGTAGTGTAAAACAGGAAATTATAATATATTACTTTTTATCTCCATCCCACGACTATGGGTCACTATAGTTGATCATTATGTGAATTACTATATGGACCTTCTATTCCTTTGTTTTATTTCTAAGCATACTGTTTTCTTACTATACATTATACCATTATTCCAGGCGAAGGGGCTATATATGCTAATTGCATTACTCAAGGCAATTACTTATCATGATGTTAGCTCCTTCTTTACTCTCAGAGGACAGACCTCTCTATGGATCCCAGAGCATTTAACTTGATATTGAGAGAGATCCTTTAACTTAGAAATTTTTAAAACAGTCCTGCAACAATGGAGGCCTAAGAGAATTCACAGGATCCTTAATTACCTTCTTATTCTTTCTGTTGCATAACTACTGCAGCCTCTGCCACCGGTGCCCTTGCCTTACACATCCAAGCATCACATTTTGTTAATCAGCTAGAAAATGACCTAGCAAAGTGTAATTGATTCCAAAGAACTATCCAGGCTATGAAGCTTGGAGTTAGCAGTTGCATTCCTTAGTGAGAGGTATAATGGCTTTTTTTCATCAAACCCTAAATTGTGATTGGCAACACATAAGTATCTGTGTCACACCCAAGTGAAATCAGCCCCAGGTTTCCTAGGGAAAGGCAAAAAAAATAGCTAAATGACACTCAGTTTCTCTGGCTGACCTCTGATGTAGAGGCATCGCAATAACTGTTAAGACATCAGTGGGCTGCCCTATAGAGAAAAACTCAACTGAGTGTGTGGAATGATAACAATAACAATATGCAACAGTTAAGCCCAAGAACATGTTTTGGTGACCTCAATTTACACATTATTTTGACTGCAATGCTGAGTGTTTTTGTTTGTCACATTTTTGTTCTAGTGCTCCTAATTCAGTTTGCTAGGCCTGAAACGTGATCAGAGGGCTTAACATTGCTGTGAAGGCTACATATACAGCCTATTTGTATTATTCTTACTGAAACCCACAGTTTCCTTAGGTAAAACAAAAGGAAATATGTGTGAGCTGAGAAATACTGTGTTACAAAGAGCTATAGGGTTTATGACTGGAAGACTTATGATTCATAAGCCACAATAGCAAAGGCCTGACTTGCACTAAAAATAAGATTGGATATGCCCAAGCTCCCCTAGAAATTCCTAATTTATTTAACTATAAGCTGTCTAGAATATAACCTTCTATTTATCATCCCCAATTTCAGTCAGGTCTCTCTATCCTGCTTACCGGATAACTGCACCTTTGTAATTATAACCAATAAAAGCGGTGAGCAAGAGGCGTTAGAGGCTGCCTTGCCCCTTGAGCATGTACAAACCACTAGTGCTCTCTCTTTAGACAGACTTTTGATGTCAGGTCTAGCCTTTTCATCCATCAGTTATGGTGAACTACTCTTAAGATCTAGCAAGTGGGGCCTTGTGTGAGGATCCAGCAATCTCTGTCTGGTATTAGAATAATACCTCCTGGTATTAGAACAATGTTTGCATCATAGAAGCTGTTAGGAGGGATTTTTTTTCCTTTGATGTTTTGGAAGATTTTGAGGAGTGTAGGTGAGTAATCCTACTGATATTTTGGCAGCCACAAAGCCTTCTTAGGACTTTCTATAGGACTTATAATAAAATTGGAAGAATAGAAATTAAAAGGTCAAGAGTCAAAGTGCATATGTGTAAGCCTATTAATCACATAAATCATAAATAATAAAATGTTATCAAGGTATTTAATTTTATTGAATAAAAAGATAACCATTTTAAATATTTTAACAAATTCTTAATATAGTTTACTATTACTGTGAAACTTCTGGAATTACCTTTAGTCTTACATCCTAATGTAAACACTGAGATTTGGACTGTAATTAGAGCCAGAAATAAAAATTATCCACTGCCCCTTGCATCTTATATTGTTGTATGAAGGGAAATGTTAAATATGTTGAATAATGACATGTGTATCATTTTGAAAATCTTTTTAAAATACAGTTTTGGATCTTGATTGGTGGCACAAACAGTAAGGCATCTGCTTTGTGTGTGCTAGCTTAGGATGGACCATGGTTTGATCCCCTGGGGTCCCATATGGTCCCCAAACCAGAAGCGATTTCTGAGTGCATAGCCAAGAGTAACTCCTAGTGTCACCAGATGTGGCCAAAAAACAAAAATAAATAAATAAATAAATAAAATTAAATAAATATAGTGTTGACAACTAAAGATCCAAATTTAAGTCTCAAATAGCTGAACTACTCGTGATCAATTCAGTTTCTCTCTATCATTAAGGTATATATATTTAAAAAAACTTCTCTGAAAACAAATTACATAGAAATAAACAAATTAAAATTAAAGATATATAGAGAGAATCTTGGAAATTATGGAAACAATGTTTTGTTCACTAAAAATAAGTACAAATTAGAGGAATTGTGTAACATAGAAAATTCTATTTTATAAAACAATAGTTTCAATGTTATAATCAAATAAATATTTAAATATTAAAATATGATAAATACTTATATTTTCTTTCTCATGTTGTGATAGATACTATGGGTCAGAGCTATAGTATATAGTGTAAGACACTTGCCTTGAACATCATGATCTAGGGTGAATTCTCAGCATTGCATACAGTCCCCAGGTGCTGCTAAGGGGTGATCTATGAATGCGGAGGAAGGAGGTAGCGTTGAGCTCCATTACTTGTGGCTCAACCTCTCCCAAATAAAGATGAAATATTAGCTTCAAACGAGATTGAAAATTGTTCCATGAATTAAGAGTACTTGCCACTTAGAGTTAAGAACACTCTACTATGAAAGACTTGTAATTCACATTGATCATAATAAAAATTATTTAAAGAAAATTAAAAATTAAAAAATTAAAAAGAGGGCCCGGAGAGATAGCACAGCGGCGTTTGCCTTGCAAGCAGCCGATCCAGGACCAAAAGGTGGTTGGTTCGAATCCCGGTGTCCCATATGGTCCCCCGTGCCTGCCAGGAGCTATTTCTGAGCAGACAGCCAGGAGTAACCCCTGAGCACTGCCGGGTGTGGCCCAAAAACCAAAAAAAGAAAAAAAAATTAAAAAGAGTAAAAAGAAGAAGAGAGAATAGGTTTCAAAGACAAAACAATGATAAACTAACTGTATTAAAAAAAAATCAAGGGCCAGAGAGATAGCACAGCTGTAGGGCATTTGCCTTGCACGTGGCTGACCAAGGACTAATGGTAGTTCAATCCCCAGCATCCCGTTTGGTCCGCTATGGCAGGTCCTGTATGGCCTACCAGGAGTGATTTCTGAGATCAGAGCCAGGAGTAACCACTGAGCACTGCCTGGTGTAACCAAAAAAAAAAAGAAAAAGAAAAAGAAAAAAAAAGGAAAATTTAGTGAATTCAAGTAATAATAAAAATGATCAATTAAAATTAAAATTAAGGAGAGGCAAGAGCTACACTCAGAAGACTCCACATGCCAGGACTTCTGGGTGTCTTCCACTGGTATGTTGGGGGATCTGGTCAGGACAGCTAGCCATAGTCTCCCTGGGCTGACCACTTAGTCCAGGGGATTGAGATCCCCCCACGCCAGATAGGTCTTCAGGGCTGGGCCTGGTAAATCGGGCCCTGGTGGGGAGGGTTGGGGAAACAAACTCCTGTTGTATATATGCTGGACCTCATTCAGAGGTTCTTTTCTTACTAGTATTTATTTTCAAAAGCATATATAGTTTTATTTTTTAATTTTTATTGTGACCAAAGTGCATTACAAATCTTTCACTGCATCATTTATGGTACATAGTGACAATGAATGAGGGGCATTCCTACCACCAGTGCTGTCCTCCCTCCACCCCTATTGCCAGCATGCATCCCACATCTCCCTCCTCTACCCCCCAGTATGCCAGTGCAACTGGTCTCCACTTTACAGTTTGTTGTAGATTGAGCATCCATTCCACCGTCATTGGAGATAAAAAGGATAAGAAAAAGGGGAGAAAAAATTTGGTGACAACTACCAAAAAAAAGAAAGAAGGAAAGAAAAAAAATGGAAGAAAAAAGAAAAAAAATGGATCCGGCAAATAAAAATAAAAATAAATCTCAAAATAATAACAACAAGTATGAAAAAAAGAAAAGTGGAAGAACAAAGAGAAGGAAAATAAAATAAAAAACTAACAAATCAACACAAAACAAGAAAAAGTATGGGTGCTGGAGTGGTAGGGTTTGGTGTTCCTCCCACTTTTTTTTTTTTTTGCATGGGCACAGTAAGCATTGGGGAAGAAAGGGAATTCCTGTAGCCTAAGAAATTCAGGGTTTCTCCATCCTTGAAGCATACCATCATGGGATCAACTCCTGGCTCCATATATACTCATTATCCCATCCCAAAGGCTTTCTTGTGATGCCAAAAAAGTTTCCTCTGGGTTGTGTGTGAGAAAATCAAGCCACTGTAGCTAGCGATCTTGGTATTTGTGCAGGTTATAGGTCAGGGTCTAGGATAGAGTCTCTAGGTTCTAGAGGTTCCTATCCATCATTGTTGTGGTGTTCAGTCTTCTATAACACTTGCTCCCTGTTTTTGTTCTATTTTGCTTTTCTTAATGTTCTTTGGCTGAAAGTTCAAAATTAAGGTATCAGCAAGGGGTTTCCTTCTAAGAATTCTGTTTATGGGTCATTGTTCTTCCACTGTAACTTTACCTTGTCCTCTTTCTTTGCTTCTTTGTTCTCACAATTAAAAATAAATTTATTTAAAAAAAAAAAGGAAAAAAAAAAACGAAAACAAAAAAAAAGAACATTTTTTGGTGAAGTTAAAAACTATATATGCTGACTGACCAAAAGCATATATAGTTTTAACTTCACCCAAAAATGTTCATTTTTTTGCTTTCTTTTCCTTTTTTTAAATAATTTTTTTTAATTGTGAGAACAAAGAAGCAAAGAAAGAGGACAAAGTAAAGTTACAGTGGAAGAACAATCACCCATAACAGAATTCTTAGAAGAAAATCCCTTGCTGATACCTTAATTTTGAACTTTCAGCCAAAGAACATTAAGAAAAGTAAAATAGAACCCATGTAAAATTACTTTGTGCCTTAAGTCCCCAGATTGTAGTACATTATAACATTTCTTAGCAGTATACAAAGCAATCTAAGGCCATAAAACTTATGTAACTCCTTAAACTTTGAAGGCATAGTATTTTCTTACATTTCCTTGCATATACATATTAGTTTAAGTTAACCTCAAAAGTTTAAGTGGGTTGTTTAAGGATTAGAGTCAAAGGAGCACCATAAAAATGGTGTTAAGAGTTGCAGTTTTTGTTTGCATAGGCCCACCAATATATGAGGGACATGGAAAGGAAAAGCCTTGGCCTAAATACAAGGAGACCCTACCCCTGAAGTTTCCTAGCAGAAGACCAACTCTAGGCTCCAGGCAAACTAGTTTGTCTAATCCAAGTCATTGTCTGTAGTGCCAATACACTTTTATTTTTCACACAGTCTCTGTTGCTGATATCATGTTTCTGTAGTAAAGATCCAGGAATCTGCATATCCTAAATTGAAGTCAGGATGGTGTAGGGCATCCTCTAGTTTCACCTCACAATAAAAGGGCAATGCAGAGAGCTCTGTACTGTAAGCAGGTCATTGTTGTCAAGTCTTCTTAGTGTTGAGGGAAGTCTCTTTTGAGCAGGTCAATGCAGAGCAGTGGTAGGGTTTTCCCTGGTATAGGATTGCTTCCAGATGACGTTATAAATGACCTTGGATGTTTCGTAGTTAGCTTCCCTGGTTCAGGGGTGAATGGAGAATGCCCATTCTTCTGAGGCCTGTGCCAGTTCATTATGTCAATGTTCAGGGTGTAAGGACCCATTGCTTTACACGATTTCTGTGTTCCTGCCTCTACTAGATAAGAACTTATTTGTATGTATAGTATTTTTCCATTTTAATGTGCCTATGCAAGCAAGAAACAATGCCACATGGCATTATAGGCCCATATGGGGGCTACAAGAACAAGTCAAAAATTCCCATGACATGGTTAAACATAACCATTAAACTGAGGGACTCCTTCACAGAATATTCCATATTGAACAGCTCACAGAGAGAAGAAAAGATAAAAAGTGGGGAAAATCTTCACTGTATAAGGGAATATTTAGTAAGAGTTATAGCTGTCAAAGGAAATAGACATAAAATATTCAAAAGTCATACGTGTCCATTTTGTCTTTTAAAATAGTTGGGGGTTAAGTCCAGTGCACCACTTTGATGTGTGATTAGGACAGTGAAGTACTAAAGTTACAAAGGTAAATGGGGTGTACTGATGGTTGGGGGTGATAAAGTTAAGGAGTGAAAATGAGCTTTACAGGGGTGCGTGAAAGGGCAGAATACCATATGGACATTCTACATACACAAAATATAACATAAGGATGGGATATACTATTAAATCATGGGGGCACATGTATATTGGGAAGAAATTGCACTAGAGCTAGCCTCCAGATCAAGAAAGAATTCGGTAGAGAACTGAAAACCGCCCTCCTCCCTGTGCCCTCCCCCCTCTTCACTGGGGGAAGGGCGGGGAAAACTTGGGACCCCCTCCAGGAGGGACCACCCGACACCCACCTTGTCTGGCCACCTGGGCTGCCACCTCAGGAAGACCTGGAGGCCGGGGGGGGGCAGGAGAGGGGACGGCTGGGGCCTACCAAGGCTCCCAGCATGCCCAAGCTAGGGAGAGAGCCTTTGGCCTTGGGACTCCCCAGATCCCGTGCCGGCTAGAGCTAGCCTCCGGAAAAGAAAGCCAAAAATGTTCTTAATTCTTCATTGTTTCTAGGAAAAAGAAAATAGAATGCTCTAGATTTGGAGGATAACATTCAAATAGGTCTCTAAAATCAGTGTATATGTAGACATGACTTCCTATACAGTGGTCCTCTCTGACTGCCAAGCCTAATCCATAAACAATTCATTTATACAATGCATATAGCCCCTCTGATATATTGCCCCCCCACACACCAGAGCCTCTTCTACTCCCTCATATCCCAATCCGGATTCGTTATCTTCCCCTCAATTAAACCTCTTTACCCTCAGTTCTTGACTTGTTAGGCACCAAGACTGACCTCCTGCCCAACAGATTCTGCCCTTTCGCACATCCCTACAAAGCTCATTATTACTCTTTAACTCTCTCACCCCAGCCATCAGTACCCCACATTTACTCTTTTTAACTTCAGTACTACACAGTCCTAATCACAGACCAAAGTCGTGCATTGGATTTAACAACCCCCAACTGTTTCAAAAGACATAAAATGGACACATATGTCTTTTGAATATTTTATGTGTATTTTCTTTGACAGCTATAACTCTACTAAATATTCTTTTACTGTGACGATTCTACCCACTTTTTATCTTTTCTTCTCTTTGTGAGCTGTTTAATATGGAATTTTGGTGAAAGAGTCCCTCAGTTTATGATTGAACCATGTCATGGGGATTGTTGGACTTGTTCTTATGGCTCTCATATGCACCGATAATGCCATA
Source organism: Suncus etruscus (assembly GCF_024139225.1). Lineage (NCBI taxonomy): Eukaryota > Metazoa > Chordata > Mammalia > Eulipotyphla > Soricidae > Suncus > Suncus etruscus. The sequence goes on from NC_064854.1 coordinate 1,172,367, forward strand.
TGGCATTGTTCCTTTTTTGCATAGGCACATTAAAGTGAAAAAATATTATACATAAAATAAGTTCTTATCTAATAGAGATTGGAACACAAAAATCTTGTAGTGTAATAGGACCTTACACCCTGAACATTGATATAATGACCTGGCACAGGCCTCAGAAGAATGGACATCCTCCATTTACCCCTGAACCAGGGAAGCTATCTATGAAACATCCAAGGTTTTTTATAACAACACCTGGAAGCAATCTTCTACCAGGGAAGACTCTACCACTGCTCTGACATGGACCTGCTAAAAAGAGACTTCCCTTAACAATAAGAAGACTTGACAACAACAATGACCTGCTTACAGGACAGGGCTCTCTGCATTGCCCTTTAATTGTGAGGTAAAACTAGAGGACACTCTACCATCCTGACTTCAATTTAGGATATGCAAATTCAAGTGTATTGGCACTACAGACAATGACTTGGATTGGACAAAGTAGTTTGCCTGGAGCCTAGAGTTGGTCTTATGCCAGGAAACTTCAGGGGTAGGGTCTCCTTGTATTTAGGCCAAAGCTTTTCCTTTCCATGTCCCTCATAATTTGATGGGCCTATGCAAATAATAATTGCCACTCTAACACTGTTTTTACTGTGCTCCTTTGACTCTAATCCTTAAGAAAAACAACCCACTTAAACTTTTGAGGTTAACTTAAACTAATATGCATGTGCATGGAAATGTAAAAAAGTACTTTGCCTTCAATGTTTAAGGAGTTACATAAGTTTTATGGCTTTAGATTGCTTTGTGTGCTGCTAAGAAATATTATGTATTACAATCTGGGGACTTGTAGGACAAAGTAATTTTACATGGGGTCTGTTTTATTTTTCTTAATGTTTTTTTGGCTAAAAGTTCAAAGTTCAGATATCAGCAAGGGGATTTCTGAGAATTCTGTTTATGGGTAATTGTCCTTCCACTGTAACTTTACCTTGTGTCTTTTTTTGCATCTTTGTTCTCATAATTAAAAATAAAAAATAAAAAAAAATATTGCACATAAAAAAGTGTTTAAGTTGAAAAAAATTATGACATAAAGTAGAGTAAAATAAGTCATAAAATTTCAAACAAATACTAGTATAATTACTAGTTGTTATATTTATTTATGGATCATAAATAATTATATATGGGGTTATAGCCGGTTTTCAACTTTTTTTAAAATTTTTATTTTGACCAAAGTGCATTACAAATCTTTCACTGCATCATTTATGGTACATAGTGACAATGAATGAAGGGCATTCCCACAACCAGTGCTGTCCTCCCTTCGCCCCTGTTCCCAGTATGCATCCCATATCTCCTTCCTCTACCCCCCAGAATGCTAGTGCAACTGGTCTCCACTTTACAGCTTGTTGTAGATTGAGCATCTATTCCACCATCATTGGAGATAAAAAGGATAAGAAAAAGGGGAGAAAAAAATTTGGTGACAACTACCAAAAAAAGAAAAAAGAGAGAGAGAGAAAAAAGAAAAGAAAAATGGAAGAAAAAAGAAAAAAAATGGACCCGGCAAATAAAAATAAAAATAAAAATAAATCTCTAAATAATAACTACAAGAGTGAAAAAGAAAGAGAAAAGTGGAAGAACAAAGAGAAGGAAAATAAAGTAAAAAACTAACAAATCAAAACAAAACAAGAAAAAGTATGGGTGCTGGAGTGGTAGGGTTTGGCATTCCCTCCACTTTTTTTTTTTTTTTTTTTTTTTTGCATGGGCACAGTAAGCATTGGGGAAGAAAGGGAATTCCCGTGGCCTAAGAGATTCAGGGTTTCTCCATTCTTGAAGCATACGGTTTTCACCTTTAAAAGCTCTTTCCCTGCCTTCTTTACTTGTCAAAGATTCACCTAGATGGGACAAGTTCCAGACAGGCTTTAACCTTTACTTCCCCTGCCAATAGGGTTGTGCCAGGGCATACCTAATCTTTTAGGGGGGCTCATCCCACCAGATGTATCCTCAGATTTTCCTGGTGGGGAGAACTAAATTAACCCCCATGGGGTTCCTCAAAAGGTCCGTTGTAGATGCCTTTTTTCCCTGCGTGGATGGTTGAGGAATTTCCAAAGAGATGCTTGGCATTACATTTTCAGTCAGTATTTGGCTACTCTCCTTTGTAACTATCAGGCAAAATTATGGCCTCTATCAAATAATTTGGTTCAGAAATTCCAGCACCAAAGATTATTTGAGAACCCCTTTTCTGGATAATAGCCAGCCCTAAAAGCAAAGACAATACTCTTTCTCTCTTTTTCAAATATGTCCTTGCAGCTGCATTTTCTGGTAATCAAGGGCATAACCAGAATGCAGATCCTGGCTATTGACTACTGACCCTCCTTTAGAAATAAGGAAACTCATTTTTGGGTATTTGGCTCCTCCCTTTACTTAACCTCTAAAACAATAGAGTCCAGTCCAGTAAAGATCAAGTTCCTAGATATTTCCTACTCCCTCCTAAATCCTAATTTTGCATTTAAAGTAAGCTTGCTAAAAGTTACCTTCGTAACCTAGAATTTTTACAGTCACACCCATAGCTTCGGTATTGTTACTGTTGTACTATGCTTTGTGATTATAATTATTCTTCACCTCTGGCTAATTTTAACCCTATAAATTCCCCTGCTTAAAAAAATCAAACTTGTCGCACTCCTGCCAGAAAAACGTGTTGACCCCACATTCTCTGTGTGTGGTTTCATTATTTTAGATTTCATATTTTGCCATCCGTGCAACCCACTCTTCCTAAAGTGGATTCACCAAAATCTCACTGATGGCTGTAGGACAGAAAGCGCCTACAGCAGGGTTGTCCTATTTGGGAGCCCCATTTCCTCTTGCTCCTTGAGGTGGAAGATTCCTGGATCACAGGTGTTTGTTTCACACTCATCTTCTTGCTTTGGGTTACTCCTTTCAGGGACACTCTCCTCATCTCCCTGGGGTGGGTTTATGGCTTATGGAGATTTTACAATTACATATTTTAGAAAGTTTACAGAATTTGGGGTTTTTATCATGGCTTTTATTTTGTTTTGATGCCATACAAAGTGCTAAGGGCTTTCTCCTGAATCACTATATAGTTTTTAATATAATATCTTTTCAAATATTTCAAATAACTCCTTAGAAATAAATGAGATTTACATGAAGACTTAATGATACTTCAATGAACTTCTATATACTCTTTACCCAATTGCAGAATTATTGAAATCTTATATCAATATGATACATATTTTAATTATCAAATATTTAAGTTATTATTACCTATGTTTATGATTATTGAATATCCTTTTTTTTAAATTTCCTTACTTCTTAATACTGTACTTCAATTACAGCTGTCCATCCTTACAGAAACTCATGGATAATGTATGCTATGAATAAACAGTCAATCCAGAGCCATTTTAAAAGTTTTACCCAGGGGGAATGTCTGAGAAAATAACATAACTTCAATAGGTGTACTGTGAATGAACTGCAGAAAATCAGAAAGATGAAGCCCATGAATTTGTATCTAACGATAAAAATGTTTTCACAATTTTACATCCAAATACACAAATGGTCTTGTGATCTTTCTTTTCTCCTATTCTATTTAGAATGTAGGTGTAGCTGTGTAGTATCAGTAGAAAGGGGCACTATGCTTGTTAGAGGCTTTCAAGATGGCAAGAACTATAGAATTCAACCTGAATAAATAGAACTACATAAAACTTAAAAGTTTCTATATGGTAAAAGTATAGCCGCTAAATTAAAAAACACTAACTGAGTGGGAGAAAATCTTTGCACTCAACACATCAGATAAAGGTTTAATATCTAGCATATATGAAATACAAAGGTTAATGCCACAGAACCTAAAAATCCCACCAAAATATGGGGAGAAGGGAGCCGTAGAAATAGCATAGAGGTAAGACATTTGCCTTGCATGCAGAAGGACGGTGGTTTAAATCCTGATATCCCATATGGTTCCCTGTCAGAGACTGCCAGAGACCAAACCCTGTTATGGAATTCTGCAGGACAAGCTACTCTGTGGCCTGAATGAGTAACCTAAGGCATTAGCTATTAACTAGCCCAAGAGCTCAAAGAAATGCCACAGCATTCTATCAGTTGCACATTCCAGAAAGCTTGAGACATCTTTGAAGCTTTACTATCTTAGAGTGAAAATGGTTCCTGTGTAAAGATAGCATACAAAGTTTATTCACAGGATGCTCCCTGTGGAGACTGACTGTAATGCTGGCTGTTCCATTTTGCTTCCTCTCCACCCCCTGTTTAATTGTGCTTAAAAGAGCCTGTACTCTTCAATAAAGTGAGACCTTGATAATACACTCACGGAATAACGGAGTCCTGCAGGACGGGACAGTCCCCAAGCCTGCTGGAGGCAATTTTTGAGTGTAGAGCCAGAAGTAACTCCTGAGCGCTGCTGGGTGTAACACACACACACACACATATGTATATATATGTATGTATATATATTTATATATATATATAGAGAGAAAATAAACAGACACTTCTCTGAGAAGACCAACAGATGGCCAACAGGCAGATGAAAAAATGCTCATGATCACTGATTAAGAAATCCAAATCAAGACAACAATGAGGTATCATCTTATACCAGTGGGGATGGCATATATCAAAAATAATGGGAACAATCTCTGTTAGTGGGGATGTGGTGAAAAAGGAACTCTCATCCACTGCTGGTGGGAATGCTGCCTGATCCAACCCCTATGGAAAACAGTATAGAGGAGGTTCTCACCAAACTCACATTGAGCTGCCATACAACCCATCAATCCCACTTTTGGGTATTTATCACTATGACAGAAAAAGAAAAAAAATTCATCTAAAGTAATATTTGGACACTGCTATTCATTGCAGCACTCGGAACAATAGCTAAGACTTGGAATCAACCAAGATGTCAAAAAACAGATGAGTGGATCATGAAGATTTGGCACATATATACAATGGCACATTACATAACTGTAAGGAATGATGTAATCATCCAATTTTCTGCAATATGGAAGGAACTGGAAGATATTATGCTAAATGAAGTAAGCCAGAAAAAGGATACAGAATAATATCATTAATATGTGGTATTTAGAACAACTGCATGAAGAAATGCAATGGGAGTTGACCCCAGAGTATAGCAAGGAGAAGAAAAGAAATTGAGTGAAGAAGGAAAACAACTGAAATCATGGGGCCAGGGTTTAAGTGGTATCAGGTGCATTTGTGGAGTTCAAAAAGAACAGAATTAAATATTCAAACCAAAGTCAACAACAATAAACTAAAGAGACCCAAGCAATCAAACTTAAAATGGGCCTATATTATACTGGCAGACTGATGGGCAGTGGGGGTGAAGGTATGGGGTGTATTCTGGGAATATTGGTGGAGGGAGGTCAGCACTGGTGGAGGAATTGGCCCTGATTCACTGCATGTCTGAAACCCAACTATGAAGGGCTTTGTAAATTGTGGTGGTTTCAATAAACTACAATTTTTAAAAAGAGTAGAATGCAAACTTAAGCCCACAACCACTGAGGTCCATACTTCACTTATATGAGAACAGATGCAGTACATCTTTGCTTATGTCATTAATGAGAACCATATTAATATAGAATATAATTTTTACTCTTAAACCTGTACTCTCTAAATTATTAACTTTAACATATAATTAAGTTGCTATATCAAATGAGTTTTCATCCAGATAGCTTCTATTTAAAAATTGAGGTAAAAAATAGAGGCATTTGCATATCATAAAAAAAAGGTAATGGAGAGAGAAGGTTTGAGTGAGTTGGAAAATACCTGAAATGTTAATTGAAGACACTACAATGATCCGCTGGAAAATAATACTTTTTTACAATTCAGTGTAATTTTTATAAAAGAATAAAGGTGATAAAAGAAAGAAAGAAAGAAAGAGAGAGAGAAGAAAGAAAGAGGAAGAAAAAGAAGGGAGGGAGGACAGAAGAAAGGAAGGAATGAACAAAGAAAGGAATGAACTAATGAACAAAGGAAGGAACAAAAAAATAAAAGAGAACGAAGAGAAAAAGAAAGAATTCCTGACACTACTATGGTTCCCTGAGGTCTTCCAGGATGATTGATTACTGAGTGCAGAGAGCAAGGAGAAAGCCCTGATGCTTACTTATATTCTCTCTTGAACATCACTAACTCTTGCCTATTTTCTTCTTCTTATTATTTATTATTATTAATTATTATTATTTCTTAATTTTTATTATGCTTTATTTTAGTTTGGGTTCTAGGAATCACAGTTAATAGGGCTTACCCCCTCCTCTCTTTCTTGACGGTTCTTTTTTTTTTTTTTTGTGATTTTTGGGTCACACCCGGCAGTGCTCAGGGGTTACTCCTGGCTCCATGCTCAGAAATTGCTCCTGGCAGGCACGGGGGACCATATGGGACGCTGGGATTCGAACCGATGACCTCTTGCATGAAAGGCAAACGCCTTACCTCCATGCTATCTCTCCAGCCCCTCTTGACGGTTCTTAATGGTTCTTGGGGAACCATGTGCGGTTCCAGAGATCATACATTGGTTGATCACACACAAGGCGAGGGCAAGCTGTAATATATCTCCGACCCATTAAATACAATTTTCTATGTAAAACCACCACACTTCAAAAAAAACTTGACAACTATTGTTTTATATTTTCCACAGATGAGTCAGATCAACATTAAATACTGACCATTTTGTATATGAGCTACTTTTACTTTGCTTTGGGAATATACATAACAGGATCTATTCACAACTCTGTGTTCAAAGATCTACACAGTGCTGAGGTTCAAACTCACTTTCCACATATAGTTTGTTTCTGTCATATATACACATATGTAACACATATAGTTTATTTATATCATATATATTTGTATATATCAGCCCTTTGTTTATATCTCTAATTTCCCTTTTTTTGCCTCAGATGTTTTTAAATTTCTATGTTTTACTAATTTTCCTGACTTAAAGCACTAGCTAGTATCACCAGTAAAATGTAGGATTGTAGTGAAATTTATGGACATTTTAGTCTGTCTCAAATGCTAAGGCATACATTCTCAGTTTTTAGTGAAGCATAATAATATGTAATAAGAGATTGACATGTAATAAATTTACTTATAAGATTAAGTAATTTTAAAATAAATTTTAAATGAATTACTATGAGATATACAGTTATAGAGTTGTTCATAATTGAGATTCAGTCATACAATATTTCCATACTAAACCATTTACCAGTACACACTTCCCATCACCAAAGAAAGTCCTCAGTTTCCCTCCTACCCAACCAAAGAAAGTTCCCAGTTTCTCTCCTACCCAACCCAGGCTGCCTCTGCGGCAGACATCTTTCTTGCTTTCTTTCTTTTCCTTTTAGGCAGCGTAGATTAGGTTAATCATGTCATTATATTTCTTTGGTCATGAGGGATTTTATATTTTAATATAAGTAAATTTTTTATTTAAACATATTAATTTATCAAAATGGTTTATTAAATGAGATTCAGAATTTAAGATGATAAAAGTATAACTTGAAAGTGATCTTACAGTCTATTTAAGTTAATAAAATTAAATTAGAATTAAGGTCAAAATAATGAATGATCACAAGAAACCAAAATTAACTTTTTAAAATAGAATTATTACTAATCTTTAGGACCTAAGCACAAAAATATGATACAAAGCACAGTGACCACCATCAGTATATAATTATAACAAGCTGGTCATGATTATCCAATTAAATAGCTGTCTACTCAAAGTTTTATATGCAAGTACCAGAAATGATACAGATAGCTTTTGTCAGGTATTTGACTAATGTGTAAATAGTGAAGTAAAATTTAATGAAAGAATAAAAATGCTTGAGTAAGCAATGAGATGTCTAAATTCATTTCTGCCAGTTAGACAGTTCTAAGAAATATCAACATATATAATGAGATGGTGGAAACAATGACAAAAATAGAGTGAACACCATTTTTTTATCTTATAACCCAACAATAAATCTAAAATATTAGTCTTTTGAAATCAGTGTTCTACTGAAGATTAAAGTATGTAAGTGATAAGGTGATACATTAAAAGATGAAGTGGTAATTTTTCAACAGATTAAGCAGGTAGTAAATAAGAAGAGAGATGTGCTCTAAATTAAAGGGACACTAATTTCAAGGTAGAAAAAGTCAAGCTGGGAAGTTCTGATCCTCATTTATTTTAAGAATGAAAACCAAAGCTGTTTCCACAGTTTCTGGGCATATGTGAATTTATTAAACACTGAGCATTTACAAAAAAATTGTTGAGGTGTATGAAAATAGTAAGTTAGATAATTAAAAAGAGAGAACTCTAAATTATAGATTTTAACTATTTGCATTCAAATCAAAATTTTTATTCAAGTTTTTAATTCAAATCAAAGAGAAACAAAATGTTGAAAGTTACTAAAAAAGTAGAAATAATGACTTGATCATGCAGAAAATCTGGCTTGAATCTAAGAACAGATGGATATAGCATGTATGATCTACTCAAGTCATCTGGCCAAAGTCATAAAAGACTAATTCCAGCTGTAATAATTCTGTCAACCTTATGTTTAATACCCAGTCGCTTTACCCATCTCACTATATAATTTCATAATTGCAGTATGCTGTGCATGAAAATTTACTTATAATTCAAGTGCACTCCCAACAGTTCACAGGGATTGCTCCTGGCTCTCTAATCAGGAATCACTTCTTATAGTGCTCAGAGAACCCTATGGATTGCCAGAGGTCAAATCCAGGTCCACCCCTTGCACGGCAAAAACCCTATCTGCTGTACTATCATTCTGGCCTAAAAAATAACTTTTTAAAATGGAGTAGTGAACAAACCTTTCACATACCTTTTACAAGTAGTAATCAGGATCAGAACAACTTCAGAAGTGAAGCAAAAGGACTTCTTTTTTGTTTCACTTTTATCATTATGTATTTAATTTTATTCAGATGGCTTTGATTTGTGAAACTGCACGTGTTCCAGATCAGAGAGATAGAATAGTGAGCAGAGCATTGCCCTGAACAAAAGCTGTCTCAGGTTCAATTCATGGTACCACAGATGGCTCCTGGAGCCCTGCAAGGCTTAATCTCTGACATATCCAGGAGTAAACCCTGAGAATTGCAGGATGTGCCCTTAAAAATATGTATATGTTTATTTTTTGTGTACGTATTTTCATTGCCACATCTACAATTTGAGTGCCAGTATCCCTTAATGGTTTAGTAGATTTCTTCTACCCTTTCGGTCCAATCTATCCTCCTGTATTTGTAACTGAAACTTTGTAGTAATCATTTTTGGATTACTTTTTATGAACTGTTGTATGTTGTTAACATATTTCTCTAGACCACATATGAATGTGACAGTCTCATAGTTATCGTTCATCTTCTGAATTACTTTGCTTAAATTGGCCTCAGTTCCATATGTGACATTACAAAAAGCAAGATTTTATTGTTTCTCACAGGTGAGTAATATTCCATTGTACACACACACACACACACACACACACACACACACACACACACACACAACTTCTTTATCCACTCAGCTATCATTAGGCACTTGAGCTATTTTCAAATCTTTGTTGTTACATGCAGTGCTACAATGACCATTGAGATTTATGTTTTCAGGTAAATATTTTCTAGGTGTTTTGAATAGATAAGTTCTTTGGAACTGAATTGCTGAATATGTGGTAGATTTATGCGGGGTGGGGTCAAAGGGTGGTATGTTTAATTTTTTATTTGTTGGTTTGTTTTCAGAAATATCCATAGTATGAATATTTCTCTAATATTATATGCCAAAGAGAATTGCTCCACATTCTCAGAAGCATTTTTTGGTTTTGATATTTTTAAGAATCATTCTTAAAGGTGTTAGGATATTTGCAAGTACTCATTGTCATTTTTATTTGCATTTCTCAGATTATAAGTGATAATGAACATTTGTATTGTGCCTTTTGGCTATATGTGTCTTCCTTGGTGAACTGTCTGTTTAGATGTTCTAACCACCATTTTTCTAAGGATATTTCCTTTCTATTGTTTTTTTTTTTTGTGTGAGTGCTTTATGTGCCTTAGATGTTAGCTCTAATCAACTTATTGTATGCAAATATTTCTTTCTATTCATCTGTCTGCAATATATTTTTATTATAATTTCTTTCACTGTGCAGAAATTAAAAAAAATTTCTTTTTGATTTGGGGGCCAGAACCAGAGGTGCTCAGAATATACTCACAGCTATGCACATAAGGCTCACTCCTGGCAGGAATCATGGGGCTATCATGGGATTCTATGACCTAACCCGGTTGTCAGCACACAAGAAACACTTCCATATCTGATGTATATCTCTTTTGCCCCTATAGCAGCTTTTTTAATTAGAAATAATCACTTTCTTTTGTTTTGTTTTTTTTTTGGGGTCATACCTGGCAGCACTCCGGGCAACTCCTAGCTCTGTGCTCAGAAATCGTTCCTGGCAGGCACTGGGGACCATATGGGATGTCGAGATTCAAACCACCATCCATCTTGGATCGGTTGCGTGCAAGGCAAACACCCTACCATTGTGCTATCCCTCCGGTCCCAATAATCACTATTTAAAAAAATTTTTTTTTGTTTTACTTGCTATTGGAAAGAAATACCTAAAGGCATCACTGGATCTAATATCATGGAGTGTTTTGTCTATATATTCCATTGTATTTTATTTTTTCAGTTTCAGGAACCAGCTTCTTGTTTGTTTGCTTGTTTAGACACCTTGAATTTCAGAACTTAAAAGTTTTGGAAATTTTATGTTATAACTTTGGTGGACTTTCAATTTTCCAATAACTATGGTTTTAATTTATTTTGTGTATGCTTTTGTGAGACAGTGTTCTAATTTCATATTTTGCACATGCTTATGCAGCATTGCTATCACCTATGAGTAAGGATACAGCTCTTTTGTTCATGTTTTCATGTTTTGGCCCTGCCATTGTGACTTAACTATATACTTATATAATTAATTTATAAACATATATGTATTTAATAAAATACATATTAATATATACTATATATAAGCATTTAATTCTGAGCTTTCAATCATATTTTATAGGTCTGTTTGCTTTTCTTCCAAATACACAGTTTTGTTACTTTAAGCTTTGTAGACTAGTTCTAAGATGAGTATGTCATTGTCTTCAGTGTTACCTTTTCTCATGTTTGATTTGATACTTACTGTCAGGTTTTCTGCTTATACTCAAATTTCAGTAATATTGATTACATTTTCTTTAAAACTTTAGTCGCTATTTTTATATGAATTGTATTAAATCTGCATTAGGGTTTTGGCATGATGTTCATTTTAATAATATTAAAACCTCCATCAACAAACATTGCAAATGATTTTCATTTCTTTGTGTTTTCCTTTTTTAAATATGACTTGTATTTTTTTAATTACTAGTCTTTCACAGTTATATTTCAGGTTCATAGTGACAGTGAATTAGGGCCATTCTCACCACTTGTGTTGTCCTCCCTCCACCCCTGTTCCCAGCATTCATCCCGTACCTCCCCTCTTGACCCCTCGGACTGCTACTGTAACAGGTCCCCTTTGGATATAGCTTGTTGCAGATTGGGTATCTTGATTCTGTGGTCATCGACTTTAGGTTTGGTATATAGGTCTGATCATTTTTTATTTCCACTCAATGTTCATGAGACTGTTGCTCTCATCCACCCCCCCATTTCCCCAATTTATGAGGTAGTACAAGATGATTCAAGTTTTGTGGTTCTATTGTGGAAACTAAAGAGCTGGGAGGAGTCAATCTAGAGCTATAACTTTCAATTTAAAAGAAGAACGGGAAAAGAAAAAAAGCAAGCAACGACAAAAACCACAACAGCAACAATAAACAACAACTAAATAACAACAACAAGAATTAAAAAAGAAAGGAGGGCTGGGGTGGCAAGATTTTTGTGTAGTTTTGTTTGTTTTGCAAAGGCACAATAAGTAGTGGGATGACTTGTATTTTTATGTAGAAATATTTTGCCTCCTTTGTGGTATAAATTCTAAACACTAAATTATTTTTAGCCAACTCTAAATGGTACTATTTTCTTGGTTTTCTGGGTTTGGTTCAACTAGTTTTTGCAGACTAATTTTTAGACTAATACTTAACTGAATTCCTCAATTTCTAATCATTTTAGTGGTAATTTTAGAATTTTTGATGTACAATATTATCTATAAATAACAATCACATTAGTTGTTTTCAATCCTGCTCCTTCATATTTCTTTTGCTTGCCTCACTGCTTTGAATAGGAGTTCCAATGTTCTGTTACTGGTGACAGTAAACACTTGTCTTGGGCTGATCTTATTGGAGAAAATTTCAATCTTTTTCACCATTATGATGTTAAAAATGAATGTGTTTTGTTTTGTTTATCTTGCATATGATATTTACTTAGGTGGGTTTTGTCTTTCTATTCCCAATTCATTGAGAGTATAATTATAAATGTATGTTTACTCTTTTTTGCATCTACTGATAAAATCATATTATTTTCATCATTGCCTTTTATTGATGTGATATATCACATTAACTTGTGTTTGTCAAACCACTCTTTCACCACACTAAATTAATCTGTTTTGTCATGATATATGATATTCAATGCATTGTTAAATTTAATGCCTGTGCTTTGATTGGAGAGTTTTTCATCTAAGTTCATCAGGGATATTGGCTTTTGTTTCCCTTTACTGGTGCTTGGAATTAAGGTAATAATGTTCTCATAGAAATATTCACATAATGTTGGAAGAAAGCCAACAAGTCTCTATTGGAGACTGTAGAATTGGAACTTATATGCATGAAAATCTAACACTAACAGTGTTATAGGGATCAGGTATACAGTATAGCAGATTGGATACTTGCATAACACACTACCAACTGAGGTTTGATCCATCTAACCCGTATGGTACACTGAACCTTCCAGGACTAAAGCCTGAACACTGCCAATTGTGAATCCAAAACAAAGGTATTGTATAAATCATGGTACCTGAATAGAGCTTTTGAATTAGAATATCACACGTCAAAGTAAGAATACATAAGGAGACCTCTACAGTAATAGTACACAGGCAAGATATTTGCATTACATGTAATTGGCCTGAGTTTCAATCACCAACGCTTCATATGGTCCCCTGTACCTTATTAACAGATTCCTAAGTGCTGAGCCATAAGTACTACCACCATGTGTGTGTCCCTCCACAATAAAATAAAATAATATATATGATAAATATATGTTGCTTTAAATATACTATTATATTGCTTTAAAATATTTAACTATTTGAAATGATTTTATTTTATTCTAATTCTAGAAGATCTTGAAAAAATTAGATAATAGTTCATAATTAAAGGCTTAATAAAAGTTTTAGGTAAAGTTATTTGCAAGTGGAATGTAATTTGGGGAATATTTATAACTACTTTTTCAATTTCCTTTTTTATTTCGGTTAGGTTTTTTGTTTGCTTGGTACTGTTTGTTTTCTATTTTTTATATAATAATTTTTATTTTGACCAAAGTGGATTACAAATCATTAACAGTAAAATTTTAGGTATATAGTGACATTAAATCAGGGGCATTCCCACCACCAATGTTGTCCTCCCACTACCTCTGTTCCCAGCATGCATCCCATATCCTCCTTCTTTGCCCCCTGGGTTGCTAGTACAAGTGGTCCCCTCTGTGTCTAGCATGCTATAGATTGGGTATCTATCCTTTTGTAGTCGGCTTTAAATTTGGTGCCTAATTCTGATCATTTTTTAATTTCTACTCAATGTTCATAAACTGTTTGGTCTTAGTACCCTCCATTATTTCCCTCTCAGTTTGTGAGACAGAACAAGATGGTTCAAGTTATGTAGTTCTGTTTGTTTCTTTGTTTGAACCCTGATCAGTGGTCCTTGAGGGTTATTCCTAATAATAATTCTCATTTTATATGGTATAACTCCAAATTAGTTGCATATCTTTTTTCCTTGTTGATACTAATTCTAGGTTTGTCTATTGTGTTTGCATTTTCAAAAATTCATATTTTGGTTTTGTTTATAGCTTACATTATCTTTCAAAACTATAATTTATTATTCATTGCTCTATTTTTATCATTTTATTCTATGAACTTTGGATTTAACTTTTTTCTAATTCTTTTAAATGTGAGGTTATTTTTTATTTGAATCTCTTTTGTGCATCCTGATACAATGTTATGTATTGTTATGAACTTCCTTCTAGTATTGCATTTGCAGTGCCCCATATGTTCTGATAGCATTTATCTTCATTTCTTTCTGAGAATTTATTTTTATTTTATCTTTAATTTCCTTCTTGACACTATAATAACTCAGTGGCATGCTGCTTAGTGTCCATATGTTTGAGTGTTTTGAGCTTTCTTTTTGTGTTTACTTTCTAGTTTCATTCCATCATGATCTGAAGGTACAAGGTTTAATATAAGTTTTCACTTGTTTTGAATCCCAACATGTAATTAATCTTGGAGTACATTTTTGTATACACTCAAAATAAATGTGTGTATTTAACTTTTAAGAGGAAAGCTTTGTGAATGTTTTTTAAATTCATCTTATAGTGCCTCATTTAAAATTGTTTACTTGTTAATGTTAAGTCTATTTGATCTATTTGTAAATGTTGGATGTTAAAGTATTAAAGTATTTAATTAGTGTCTTTCAGGTCTGTGAACAGTCATTTTATAAATTTTGATGGTGTTTCTTTGGAACATTTATATTAATAAGTGATAAATTCTATTGATATATTTATCTTTAGCCCTTTGGTCATTATATAATATATGCCTATTTCTTACCTTTTTTACATTAATTCCATTTTGTCTATCTGACTTAAGTACACGTATCTCTGACTTTTTTAGATCTATTTTTTTTCCAGTATGACTCTCTTCCCACTTTTTTTTTACATTGATTCTGGTTGTAATCATTGAAGATTAAAGTATACATGGCGTCTGCTATGTAGAATGTTGGATCTTATTTTCTGATTCATAAGGATATTTCCTTTTAATTGATATGCTTAGGTCATAGACTATTAAATTTATGTAAATTAATATATTGTTTATTTAGGAAGATAGTCCAAAGAATAGTCATAGTATATGTCTGTCATTCATTCGCAAGAGATTTTGCTCCCAGAACCACATGGCCTGCCCTGAATCACCTTCAGAAAAGGGCATTCTCCCAAAGAAAGATGGATTCTGGTGTTACTGAAGTTTGTTTTTGTTACCTTGTTCTAAGTTATTTTTATGTTTAAAGGGAGTTTCTTGTAGTTAATGACAGTTGGGTTTCAGCCATACAATGTTTTAACACCAATCCCTTCACCAGTGCTCAGTTTCTGCCACCAGTTTCTCTATTTTTCTACTGTGTCCTCACCCTCAGTCTGCCTTTATGTCAGATGTACTACTTATCACTTTTTATTTTATTGCTCTCATAGTTTCATTTTTAATTTAATTATAACTTGTGACATATTTACAATACATCCAATGTTTGTGGTTTTAATTACAATTGTAGCACATTACTAATACCAAAGTTCTGAAGATCCACCACCAATGTCTTTGTGTTATTCATAACCCACCTCATTTTTCATCCTCACACCCTCACCCATGCTTGGTATTTACATCCAAATATTTTTACATCCAAATCCAAGGTTTTGTCATAGATCAATACTGTCCATTTTCTTGTTTCTCTTTATAAAACAGACAAGTGAGCTAATTCAATATTTGTCTTTTTCTGAGCCATGTTACTATATTCTTTCAATTCTTCATTTTAAATGAGCTCTTCAATTTTTTAATCAATATGTATTTGAGTTTATTGACTATTCCTCTAAGTTATTTCCGCAGTTCAGTGAACATTGAGAATATCGTTGTTCTGAAGTCATCTTCAATTGCTCTGAAGCCATCAACATGTCTGATTCACTTGAAAAATGTTCTGGATCTCTGATGTGATCTTTAGTAGCAGAACTGGTAATGAGACTAAATACCCACATTTTCCATGTTTTTGTGCTCTTTAGGAGCCAGATTGAACACCGAATTCCATGTACTCTGACCAGAAATCTGCTGCTATCTTGAGCATTCTAGCATAGTCTACTATCTCTTAATCTAGTGATTCCAGGAGCCATAGTAGCTTGTAAGAATTTCTCTTTCAGAGGATTAATCATAGATAAGACTCATCAGGTCCACTGCCTCTCTATTCTCTTTTTCTGTCTCTTTCTAGTTGTGCAACAAATATATGGAGGGCTTATCTAGAGCATAAACATATCCCAGTTTTAATAACAATTTTTTTTATGTCATACATGGCTCACCCCAGAGTCATTAGAGTTGGTTGTAGGAATTGGGCTTGGTTATTTTTTGTGCTACTCTCTAGGGTCACAGGTGTGTAGATATTGCTCTAGAAATAAATTATAGAAGATGTTGGCACACAAATCATTGAGGGGCATTCAAAAAATTGTAGGGATTAATGTTTTTAATTGATTTTCCTCCACCCATGTGTAACAGTATATGCTATTTCTGCCAGAACACAGAATGTCTTCTATTCTTTCTCCTGTCTTTTTATGTAGTGCAGGTTTCCATTAGAATCTTCTAGTTCCTTCTAAAATAGTTGTTATGAGATTTATGTCAATAGCTCTAACTTATTTTATTTATTTATTCTTTGTTTTTGGGCCACACCCAGTGATGCTCAGAGGTTACTCCTGGCTGGCTATGGGCTTAGAAATTGCTCCTGCCTTGGGGAACTATATGGGTTGCCAGGAATTAAACCTAGGTCCATCCTAGGTCAGCCGTGTGCAAGGCAAATGCCCTACCACTGTACCACTGCTCAGGCCCCTGTAACCTATTTTAAATTGAAGTCAACTCTTCAGTTTTCTCAAGGCTTCTGCTACTACTCTCTTCCCCCACTGTAGTTATATCAATAATGCTGCTTCCAGATGAGGTGTCCATTTTCTTTATGGGTGAACTTTTATATTTTATGTAAAACAATGTAGTCTTAAAATCCTTTAGCAGTTGTTTGTCTGAGAATACTTTATTATTTCTTTATGCATTAGCAATAAAGCAATCCAATAAAGTATTCTTGGTCTTTTGGTCAAACATTTGAATGTAATTTCTGGTCTATATAATTTTAGTTAAGAAATCTGATATTATTCTTCTTTCTTTATTTGTGAGACTTTATGTTTCTCCTGCAGTTCTATGGATTTTTATGCCTTCTCTATTAATTCAATATTGAAATTTATGTTTCTGTCATTTTGCCTTTGAGTACCTCTTTTATATTTCTCAGTTCAGATAACTATGGTTTCTATTTGGAATTCCTATACTTCTACTGATTTCTCATGTAACTGAGTAATATTATTATTGTTGCAGCCAAATCTTCATCAATGAGCTTATATAACTTCGATGCACTTGGGATATTTCCCAAGATTCGTTTTCATTCATGAATGTGAATGACATTTTTAATTTCTTCAGTGTGCCTGGTACTATGAAAGGTCCTAATGGAAGAGGCTATTCTCAAGGAGACCTGCAGAGTATTGTGATCTCAAACATCATGCGGTGACTTTTGCCCAAGTTCATGTGGCCCCAAAAGGTCACTTTGCGTTTTTGTTTTTTTTTTTTATCATGAGCATACTTCCCTGCTACGGATTGCACTGAAGATATGAGCTGTTGCCCTTATTTTGTTGTCCTTAGTGACCTGTAGTGGTTGTGATATCAAGGTCGAGTGGACCTAAAAAGTAAGTTGGCGATTCATAGTCACAAGTGTCCCCCAGTTGCTATGGCATTATGCTGATAAAGAAGCCATCAGTGGACTTGGTGTCATGAGAATCTTTCAGTGACCCTAACACCAAGACTGAGTGGGCCTGAATGACAGTCTGGAGTTTTACATTGTGAGTTTTAAGTTACCTGTGCATCTGGTAAGTTACAATATGGTCAAGGTGAGGAGTCCTCGCCTCTAGGTTGTGCAAGCCTAGGCAGTAACTGAGGAAACCCATTATGGTTTTATTTTAAGGGGTTAGGATTTTAGTTCAAGTCCTCAAAAAGCTCATTCCCAGGATGGTAGGGAATAGAGTTTAGATGGCTCTGGTATCAAGGAAGCACAATAGTCAGTAGAACCCTTGTGTTAACTATCTATAATTTTTTATTTTGAGGACTCTTGCTATAGAGGTGTGACTTGCTTAATATTAGTCTTATGTGGTCAAGCAAGGGCAAGAAACATTTATATTTTTTTCTCAGGGACAGTCTGTTACTATAGAGTATGTTACTCTATGTTATATAGAGTATCTTCTGTGTTATAGAGGATGATATTAATATGATGTTGACAAGTACTGCTATCAACAAGACTATGAGAGATAACAAAAGAAGCACCTACCAGTGACTTTGATTCCAGGTTATAATTGCTTTTCTTTCTAATGCTGAATTAGAATGCTGGGTATTCAGTAAATACCTCACTCAGATCCATAGGATACTTTTCTACAATTTACAAATCTTCCCCTGATTGCAGATTATTGCCCCACAATGGAATTTCCTTCTTTTCAGAGGAATCTCTATCTCTAATCTGTCTTGATGCTGCCCTTTTCCCTTGCCTCAGCAACTATCATGTATAGAGAAATAAAGTGATATCTAGGAAGGATAAGTCACTTACTTAAAAGTATAAAGTAAACACAGTTTTGTTCATGGTTTCACTTATTTTTTCTTTTTTGGTTTTTGGGCCACACCCAGAGTGCTCAGGGGTTACTCGTGGCTGTCTGCTCAGAAATAGCTCCTGGCAGGCAAAGGGGACCATATGGGACACCGGGATTCGAACCAGCCACCTTAGGTCCATAATTGGCTGCTTGCAAGGTAAACACCACTGTGCTATCTCTCCAGGCCCGATTTCACTTTCTACTACTTCATTGCACCCATAGTCTAAAATAGTCCCCAGAAGGGTTGGAAATAGGGTTCAGAAGTAGAACACCTGCCTTGACCTTATGGATCCCTGTAAAACTCCCCTGCCATCATAAATTTCTCCAGAAAATTAGGTGTTTGGAGAGAAAGAAACCTATTTTAATTTTTTATCTCACTGTGCCAAAATTATAAATTAACTCTTATTTTCATGGTAATTTGTTATAGATAAAACTATATCTATAAAATGCATATCTTATAATGCATTTCATATGTGTACTATTTATAGTTTATATATGTACTATGCATTATTTCCAAAATCCCCTGAAAATCTTGTAATGTATTCTGAATGGATAAAGAGAAATCACTGTACTGAAGAAAATGTTGAATAGCTTGATACCCAATAATTAGGAAACATGTATACTTTAAAATGTTTTTAATTGGTAAACTTCTATACTTAAAATATAATGCTAGTTAAATGCTTACAAATTACTTTGTTTCTTTCTTGAAATATTTCCACAGAATTATCATGAGTTATTATTTACTTTCTTTCAAATTGCAACTATAGGCCATGAAAAATAGGAGCAAGCTTGAAAATTATACATTCTACCAAAAATTGCTACTTTTCTTCTTTTTTTCGTTTTCCCCCCAAATAATTATCCATTGCATAAAAATAGATGTAGACAGTAGTTATTCATGTCTAATCAAACCCACAGGATTTTTAGTGGGAAAAAGACCTATACTGAAATTAGTAAATAGAAATGCTGAGCTCGAGCACAGTATAATTTTGGAATAAAAGAAAAGTTTTAGTAATAGTAGTTGTGTTGAAAACATCTTCAGGTGTTTGTACTTTGTGACTTCTAACCATAGACATTTTAACAGAAAATGGAAACAACCCAGATGCCTAACAACAGATGAGTAGCTAAAGCAACCGTGGTACATGTACACAATGGAATATTATGCAACCGTCAGGAAAATGAAGTCATGAAAATTTTCTATACATGGAAGGACATGGAAACTATTATGCTGAGTGAAATAAGTCAGAGGAAGAAAGACACAGAATAGTCTCACTCATAAATGGGATTTAAGAAAAATAAAAGATATATAATAATAATACCCAATAGAGATAAGGGCTGGAAGGATGAGCTTACAATATGAAGCTTACCACAAAGACTAATTGTTAGGTATATGGAGGTCTTTATAATATTTCTCTTCAGTATCAGTTTCCCTACCTGCTTTTCCACCTATCTTCATGCTGAGATGAATAATGTAACTATATTTGATCACATATTTTCTTTTGTTTTATAGTAAATGTTTAATTGGTTTCTTCAGCGACTCCAGCACAAGTTTTTCAACACGGGTGGCAGTTGACATGGTCAAAGAGAAGGTCCCCATCCCTCAATCATGGACCCCCCCCCCACATACACCATACACTTGGTAACTCCAGATGATGAGACTTCTTGAATGTGAAAAGGGAGAAAAGGAATGCAGGGTAAAAGAAATATAGCACATGGGCCACACTTATGCGTGCAGGAGGGTAGGAGATCTCCTTACACAGAAGTGCTGGAACTTTCCATTCAAGTTCTCAGCTTCATATATTAGTGGAACAGATGAGCTTCTCTCCATGTCTTTTTTTTTTAAGGACATCCAGCATGCTCAGGGCTTACACTTGGCTCTGCACTCTGGGATCAGTCCTGGCAGGGATCCTGGGATCATATGTAGTACCAAGAATCCAACCAGTATTGGCTACATGCAGAGCACGCTCCCTATCCGCTGTACTAATATTCAAGCCCTATCCGTGTCTTTTCTTAGGAAGCCTCCACCAAGTGATCTCTCACTTGCTTCTTCCCAATTACACATCCTCCTTTTTATTTTTGTTTTGGCAGTACCAGGGATAGAACCCAGGGGAAGCACCACGCATACAAGTTCTCTAATGGAAGCTACATCCCCTGCCCCAGTACTACACTCTAATATTGATTCTGAATTCAGGCTCAAAATTCCAAGTTCTACCTTTTGGGTTTCTGTTCCATTCTGTCTAATACCCCAAAATCCTTCCCAGCTTCCATTCTTTTATGGATGGCAGAATACTCCAATTCACAGTACTACTTGAAAGTTTCCCCCTTGGCTTCTGAGACAGTTCCAGATGTTTCTCCAGTGGAAGGGAATGTTCAGTAACGGGGTGGTCGAGCAAAGCCTAGGGAATTCCTGAGCGCCTGACCTGGTCTGACATCCTCCCCTCCCACCTCTAACCACCAGCCAGGCTTCACTCTTGTGTTTCTAGGGCCGAGTACATATGGAGAATTCTGTGATGATAATTAGGGACTGGAGTAGGAGAAGACAGAAGGGGTGGCTGTTGTTCATTCAGAGAAATTAAAGCCTGCTTTTAGGACAGGAGTAGGGGTGGTGAAAATAGAAAGGGTCTGCGACGTAAGTCCTCAGAACCCTGATATCCGTTAGCTCCCCCTTCTCCAAGCTTAGCCCTACCAGAGGGATCCCCCTGCCAGAATCCTCGCAGATCCAGGAGCCAGAAGGCCTCACAGCTCCTCTCTGTCCTGAGGGAGAGAGGGAAGGACATGGAGGCAGCAGCTGCATCACTGGAGAGGTGAAATCTTCTAAGGGATCCTGATCTGAGACTCCGGGAGTCGCACCAGTGGGACTGTGTCGTAGACATTTTCATCCCAGCTCTCTTCCTCCAGGCAGCATCCGAGTCCTTCCCGAGACTGAAGGTCTTCACAGGCCCAGAGAGGAGGCACCGCGTAGAGCTCTCCTACCTGCGAGAAGAAGCCGCCCGCTGCATCCTGCTCCTCCTGCCGGCATTTGATGGCCCAGGCCAGTTGTTCCCCATTCCAGCATGGGTCCTGGCTTGAGCTTGCATGTCCTCAGCTCATAGATGTTGGGTCCCATTCCAGAGGGGCTCATTCCAGAAGCTGACCTCGAGAAGCACCTGGTTTCCTCTAGACAGCAGCATCTGGCTCCGCTCCTTCGGAACCTCCAGGTACCCCTTGATGTTTTCGAACTTGCTCACGCCGTCCAGGAGGGCCGGGTAGCCGCCTCGCCACGCCTGAGAAGCGCCAGGGGCGACTGCCTGGCCCTGCTCCCCATGCCCGCGTTCCAGCTGCCAAGATTGAGCAGGGGAGTCCGCGTCCAAGTGGAGCTTGGGCCCAAGCCTCCGCAAGGCTGCTGTAGGCGTCCGGACCCTCGGCTTCACACCGTGAGGCTGACTCTTGTAGCGGCTGCTGCTTTCCTTCTTGGACGGCAGCGTGGAGTGGGCATCCTGCCGGGGGTCCCCTTGTGGACGGAGGGAGGGAGCGGAACCAGCTGCCTTCACTGTCCTTGGAATAGGAGCAGCCGCCACGCCATGATGGAGCAGCCGATCTTCTATCTTTAAGCCATACATAGGAGGCAAATGAGAGGGGGGAGCAAGATTGGAGCCAGAGACAAGTGGTTTCTTTAGTCTAGGGATACTTCTTCCCATTTTCCCAGTGGCCGGATCTCCAGGTAGAGGGTTCACGATGGGAGTTGAGTAGAGAAAAATCTCAGATGTGGGAAATCCCGAAGAGCTGGTCAGCAAGTAACAGGACTGAGGTTTTATGCACAAAAATCATAGAAAAGGGAATTCTGTTCGTCCTGCTTCACCAGTCTCAACCTCTTGGGCTAGTTTCTTCACTGCTGCCTGTTTCTCCAGGCAGGTGCTTTGTCTTTAAGAGCCACACATAATTGCTAGGCCATTGTAGATTTTTAGATATTGGAGCTCTGGAATTGGACTGTCCTGCTGGTATGGTTTGACACTATAGCAGGCAACCACAAGAGTTTCCAGGCGAGAAACTCCATTGGACCTGTATGGTATATAGGGCTTAATACCACGATGGTTCTCCTGTTTCGGGAATCTTTAGAGTCATAATAAAGATCCACTCCAGATGCAAATTATAAATTTAAATTCCGGAAATTCTTAGGATACAAGTACAGCGGGCTCCTTCAGCAATGTTCTGATTCAGGATGACAGAAGGTATGCCCCCCTCCCTTTTTTTTTTTTTAACAAGTATTACCCCATCTTACATTATTCATCTCAGCATGAAAATAGGTGGAAAAGCAGGCAGGGAAACTGATATTGAAGAGAAATATTATAAAATATCTTTTTTTTTTAACAAGTATTACCCCATCTTTAGCAAAACTGAATAAAAGCTTTGCTAGCAAATGCAGAGTCAGTGTCTATTTTTATAGTCAGAAGTCATCCAATAATACTAAAAGAATGTAAAAGGTGTGTGACATGTCTGGCCTGTCACCCGGATTGGCAGTAGCTCAAATTTTTCTGGAGTATTATGTCAATAATCACATTTACATAACTGAGTTTTGAGAAAGGAAGATAGGGAGTGACATCCTTTTGCAATAACTAACAGGAAAATAGATCTTGAAAGCTAGTGACATGGGATAAGAATTAAGGCCAAATTTTTCTCAGGTTAAGCATTGTTGAATAATTTCTGGCCTTATTCTTAGTTTGAACTATTGGCGAATGTATGTCAGTTTTGACGGAAATACTGGGGGAAGGCTATGGCGGAAATATTGTTGGTAAATATTGGTGATGGCATGCTAAAAATTTGTACTATGCTTGAATAATTTGTCGGTCCCTCCCAGGACTCCAAGAACTTGGCTGTGAGAGGAAGAAGGAGAATATATAGAGGTAGTAATTACATACACAAATTTCACACATTAGTGTATAATCATGTCTCATTATTTTATACTGCCCTTATGAGTGCCCAATTTTAATCAATATTACAAATTTTGAAAGCAATGTACATTTTTATGATTAAAATTTAGAATTAGACTTATTTAAAAACAAGAATAAGTCAACACTTAAGTCCACAGAGTTATTGGACAAACATAATGGCTTTGTGATTCAAGCAGATTACTTCAATTAATTTTAAACTTGTTAAGAGTATTGTTTTTCATTTCACGAGGTGAGAAATCAAACTAGTTTTACACATAAATAGTACTAATATTAAAATATAACTTTAAAAATTCTCTTAACACTCTAATTAACTTGATCATAGAAATTTTGTCCATTAAGAATCCTGTCTCATTAAGTTCCTGCCACATAAACAAACCTTATCGTTAGCGATTTTTGTTTATGTTTTTGAGTCACACCTGGCAATGCTTAGGAGTTACTCCTGGCTCTATACTGTGAAATCACGCAGGGATCAGATGGATGCCAAAGATCAAACATGGGTAGACTGTGTGCAAGGCAAATGCCCTACCCACTGTACTATTGTTCCAGCCCCTTCTTAGAGTTACTGGGTTTCTTTATTTCTGTCCTATCTTTTGGAAAATTGTCTGATCTCATTTTATTTATTTAAAGTTCATCTCCTAAAAATGCATGTGTTTTTCTTCATGCATTGTTTATAAATTCGTAACAAGCACTACAGGTCAACAGATTTGTTTTTAGGTGTTTGCGTTTTAAAGCTACTTATTATGTTTTCATATTTTACTTCTCTAGTGGGTCTTGATTTTTAGAAAGCTGCCACACACAAGGTCTGTGGGATGTGTTCTCAGTACTTAGTTTGAAGGACAAATATTTCTTTGATATTTTCCCCTTGACTTTATGTTTTAACTCTTTTCTTTTCCATTTATAAATGGTAAATTTTGCCTTGAGACAGAAGCCTTTTAATAAAATATTTTTATTTCTATCTTCCTTTTGTGCATTAATATGCATTACTTTCTAGGCACTCAGTTCTTTTTTGTATTTTTGCTTATAAAAACTGACCCTTAAAGAAACAACTCCTTAAATTCAAAGCTGTAATCAATGTCAGATGGTGATAGATAGCCATTCACAGCCCTGGCTTGCACTGAGCAGGAAGGTAGTTAATACTTTTTAGCTGCAGGGACACTGTGGGCAGTGATAGGGATTGAAAAGGCTAACCTGTGTCCACTGAGATGACAATGTGGGTGGCCTAAAGGCAAAGGGTAGAAACAGGGGGAGTAATGGATTCAAGCTTTTTCTACGATTTCTTTTTCAATTATTTTCCTAGGCTTTACTACAGGGAGGAGTACTAGTTCCCTTTTCCTTCGGTTACACTCTTACTTCAATAAGAGAAGTTATTGTTATAAAATGACATGAAAGACTGGCCATAGGGCTTTCATCACACTTACAAAATCTTGGACAGAAGTGTTCTAATTGTAAGATAGCACATGGATTTAAAGACCTGTTTCAAGGAAAACTAAAAAATAATCCTAGCACCTAATAGGCCAAGCACTGTTACAAATTTTTTTCTTTATATTTATAGACCTATAACTAAAAGGGATCCAGTGTTCTAGAGTGCACCCCAGGGGAATTTTAGAAGACATCAAAGTTAAATTTACCATAGTTAATAACAATACAACAAAATCAAATTTCAAGCACCAGCACAAAATGAACAATGGCAGCTCAAAATGAATTTCTAAATACAAACTCAAACGAAGGCAAAACTGAATTTCAAGCAGGAATAAAAGTAATGCTTGCTCTGACAGGTGCAAATCCTCTTATGGAGAAGTCAGATGTTCAGGTTTTATAAAGATCACAATATTTATTTCCCAATAGGAAACTTAGGTTGAGACTTTCAACTTGTCTAAGCCCATTTACTGATTTAGAAACTTCCAGCTTAATTGTGACTCACCAAAGGCCACAGTAAATGAATAAAATAACCTGATTTTAGAATTTTCTAAATTATGTAATATTCTGATTGCTAGTAATAATATGGCTTGGTTGATTTGCTGCTTGGCTAGACTAACTTTGTTTCTGAGGCACTTGAATTTAACCTGTTTTAAATAACCCTACAAACAGACAGATGAGTTGACTATAAACACAGACGTTCCTCCCATCCCTCACACACACACACACACACACACACACACAGAGAGAGAGAGAGAGAGAAAGTTGCACATGCAAATTCATTGATAAATTAGCTGCTTCTCTGAATCACCAAGAGTGAAGGGAGGACAGCAGATGCAAGGCTGAGAAAGAGGATGTCTCCAGAGTACTGTTATTTATCCCTGTCAGGCCAACTGCTACTGATTCCAGAGTTTCACAACCCTTACTGAAGATTCTATTCCCAGAAGGTTTTGCAGAAATTGAAAAAGAGTTCTGTTAGGGTCCAGGATCAGAGAACAAGACCCCACTATTAAAGTAAAGCTTAACAAAACGTTATTCTGTAAGCCACAAGCCCCATTCTGATTGATCAGGGCTATCTCCCAAAGACCATGCTCACGGTCATAAATCATATTATATAGGGAGGGGTTATATGGAGGTTCTAGCTCCTGATGATCTTTAAAATGATTGGCTATTATCTAGGGTACCTTCCCACTGCCCCTTTCTGTCCTCTCCAGATAGGCTACCTGATATGGCCAGGTAACTTGGGGTGATGTGAATGGAAGCAGGCTTGAGAAAGCCTAACAAGTGGCTTACAATATGTGGTCTTTACAAAATGGCATCTCTCCTTGTTCACAGCCTAAGACAAGTCTGATGTGTGGACTTTACAAAATGGTGTTCCTCCTTGTTCAGAACCCAGGAGCCCCCAGCTCTAGTACAAAGTTGGTTGGTTTTAACAAAACAAAATAGTTGTAAATCTAAGACTACATTACCATCTTTGCTCCCCCATTGTTTGAGGGAGCTAATCATTTCTTTCTCAACGAATATAAAGTTCATAGTGGGCAGCTAGACGGAAGTACAAAGGCAAAAGTTGGGGTATTGGTGCTGGTGTAAGAGATTTAAACTTTCCATTGAACAGCAGTAAGTGGTTTATAGTTTCATTTACTGGCCATTTCAGACTATCTACTGGTACATTTACAGAGAAAATCTAATGGAAGAAAAGTGTTATAAATCATGTTCTTCCTTGTCTGCCAATATTCTCTGGTGTGTGAGCACATGTGTGTGTGTGTGTGTGTGTGTGTGTGTGTGTTAGTCACACTCAGTTGTGAAAAAATGAGCCTGTCTTTTCTCAGGCTAGATATTGTGTATTTCTTTTCTTTTCTTTTTTTCTTTTGGTTTTTGGTTTTTGGGCCACATCCAGTGACACTCAGGGGTTACTCTGGCTATGCACTCAGAATCACTCCTGAATTGGGGGACTGTTACCCCCCACTTAAAGAAAGCACACACCAGACGTGGCTTTTTCCTTTCCTGGTGCTGTGCCTTTCTCCCAAAAAATTATTTGCCAAAAGGCCCACTCAGAAGTCAATCATTTGACCCTTTGCGTGGATTATTGGCAATAATTCCAACATGGCTGTAACATTACATTTTCTCTTTATTTGGACACTATAGAAAGCCAGCCTCAGCTTTCCTACAGACAAAGAAATGTCAGTACCAAAAACCTGCCAAAAGTTCCCTGCTGGCTAGTTCGTATAACCTGGCTCCAGCAGCTTGTTTTTCTGAGTCTAGCTCTATGATGGTAAACAATTATTTCCATCCCCCCTAAAATCTATTTTTCGGCTACTACATAAACATTATAAATATCTCTCTCTCTCCTCCTGGTTTCTTGAAAAACCTGCTTTTTGCTAAACCAAAAACATCTCTAGCTTTTGTTTCACAACCTCCAGCAGAGTTCTTTCTCACCTAAAGGATATCCATTTGACATGTAGATTTTAGGCCTGTTTCCCCATTGTACTGCTCTTCTGCTCTTTGTTCTCCCTGAGAACACCTTGCATACCAGAGTTTGTGCTTATAAATGTCATCAGCTGAAAAGTAAATTTGTCTCTCGTACAAATTGGACGAGGGTCCCCATACAATACATTTTGTGTGGTCTCATTTATTTCATTTTCATATTTCATATTTGTCTGCCTTGTGTACCTGTTTATTCCAGTGGAAATTTATCTGACCCACTAAAATTTTTGCTTAGGGATGCTAACACGTCTGCAGCAGGGGACCATATGGGACACCAGGGGATCGAACAGAGGTTTGTCCTATGCTAGTGCAGGCAACACTGACACCTTACTGCTGTGTCACTGCTCTGGCCCCACTTATGATGTATTTCTTTATGTGTATTTCTTGAGCAACAATGCTATTATTATACCTATGAATAGGAAATATTGGAGAATTGGTATTAACTGAGGGAAATATAACACAAAGAAGTCATAATTCCTTGGTTCCCCTACTGTATTACCTCCATGGACCTATTCAGTTCTCTCTCCTGTAGCATCCTGTCTACACCAATTTACCATCCAAAGTTCCCCTAATCCTGGGTCTTTTGATATATCTAATACTTTGTGGTAATGTCTTTCTTTTGTGGCCACACCCAGGGTTACTCAGGGGTTATTCCTGGCTCTGTGGACAGAAATCACTCCCCCGGCAGGCTCTGGAGCCCTATGGGATGCTGAGGATGAATCCTGTGTCAGCTATGTGCCAGGCAAATATCCTCCTCCCTGTGTTATTTGTCTGGACCCATATCCTTTGAATATCTTTCCACTAGAATTTCAGTGCGCTATTCATTGCACCACAGAGCCAGTTGTAGAGGCTCCAATTACTAGAGTCCAGTTCCAGGTAAAGGGGCCTGTAGCAGAGGCACCACTGCTGGGAGGATGAAGAAAACAAGAAAATAAGGGAAAATAAGGAAAATAAGAAAACATGAAAATAAGGGGAAAAAACCATGAGTCCAGAAGGCTTCCAGCGTCATGGACTGGGAGACAATTGTCTTCCACATATAAAGTTGATTGCACAGACTTAATCCACATGGAAGGGGAGAGGGAAACATTTCTAACCAAAAAAATTACCTATCTACTGCTTATAAAGCCTACATGGGTTTTTACATCTCAAAAAAAGAAAGAGAAGAGGAAGCTAGGACAAAGTCTCTGTTTAGGGGAAGAGCTAAACTCTTTTTGTTAGCCACAGATATCATTAGGCTGCTCCCTTGAGAGCTTTAGCCTGGAAACGACAACTAAACCTGATGACAAGGTTTGGGAAATACCCAGGAGGCCTAAAATAACCTCATCTAGGTGGGCAAAAAGACCTTGAGGACCAACAATGTCCTTCCTGGGTCAGAAATGAAAATAAGTTTGCTTCAAAAGTAGATGGTGAAGGTGGCATGGGTCTTTGAGGCCTATGGGAGCATATGGAAGGTAGGTAGTAGTTGCCCTAAGTAGACATAATATTGGAAATTTCTATGTCTCCAGGAGAGAGGAACCACTCTGTGAGAGTCACCAGCAGTCAAGCATGAGTTAATTTGCCAGCAGCGAGAAATTCTTGTCTTGTCTGGCTCATTTGTAAAGGATGGAAAGAGCTGGCTAAGATCCAGCAGCTCTTCTTCCAGTGGAAGCTCTTAACCCCTGACTCCCTGGAGGGAATACTGACTAATGGAATTTGTGTGTGTCCAGGGGTGAGGGTGGGGGGGGGGGTTTAACTTCTCTTACTGTCAGAGGAGTTGTGGAAATCGCAAGTAAGTGTACCTTTATTAGATTTTCATAAATGTAGCAGAATGGAGCCCCGGCCAGATCTCGGGTAGTTAAGGTCTATGCCTAATTTCGCATAATAGCAAATTGTCTTAGCTCCCATATTTTCAAATGCTAAGTTCTGTTCGTAAAGGAACAAGGGGTTGAAAGAATGACTATCTCTAACATGTCCTCAAATTGCTTACCCCTCACTTTTGTTCTAGTTGCCTTTAAGAGCTTCTGCAGTAGTTTCATAAGCTGCTGCTCTGCTCCAGACAATTCCTGTAGCCTGAAAATGTCCCTGAAGTTGGGATGCCCAAGTGTATTGTGTCCAGAAGTTCCCATTGATGCTTCTACTTTCTCCTTGCTGACAAGGAGATCCACCTAGTAGCAGCCTCAGCAGACTGCAGATTTTTATACTAGGTACCAGTTGTTAGGTTTCTGACTGGTAATTCTGACTAGTAATCTATCAGTAAAGCTGATAGATGAAAAGGTTTATCTTGAAACAGAAACTCTATCTAAAGAGTTTCTCTGTCTAAAGAGTTTCTCTGGCTAGCTGTCTGCACTTACTCAAAGGGCAAGACAGCCCTACAGCCTCTTGCTCACAAATTTTATTAGTTACATTTTTTTAAATAGAAAGATGGAGTGTATGGTAAGCGGAACATAAAATATTCTGACCAAAACCTGAGTTCATTAATAGAAAATCATATTCTGCACATAGCTCAAGGAATTAGAAAATTCTGGGGGAAACTCAGACATAACAGGTGCTTATCTCTTAAGTCAAGTCCTGCCTTTTGGACTGTGCTAGGTTTCCTATCATAAACTATGCAGCTCTCTAACCCTGTATATTGTAAAATAGATTGCTAAAATAATTACGAACAATAACCCCAGTGAACATTAACACAAAATTCCTCAACAAAATCTGTGTAAGTTAAATCCACTAATATATAAAACAGATAATACACCATGATTAAATGGGATTTATTACAGGGATGTAAGAATGACTCAATATACACATATCAATTAATACAAGGCACCAAATTATCAGAAGATAAAAATTATTGAATCAGATAATTATATAAAAATCTTCGACAGGACTTAGCATTCTCTTATAATAAAAACACACATAATTTGGATTGAAAAATGTACCTTAAGACAGTCATAGCTATTTACAATGACCTTATAGTCATAGCTATTTATACCTCCAAAATAATATATTAAATAGTAAAAATTTAAAAACTTTTCTTCTGAGCTCAGACACCAGGCAAATATTTTTTCTTCAATATTACTAAATATAGAGCTGGTTGTCATTGTTGAAGCAATCTGGCATGGAAAATAAATCAAGGGGTCTGAATTGGAAAAATAAGGTTAAAATATCACAGTAAAGATATGATATCATATATAGGAGATCTTCAAGATTCTACTAAAACCACAAATAGCAGTAAGTCAATATATCAAAATAAACTACAAAAATAATGCACATTTTTTTCCATTTCTACGTACAAATAACAAAACAAAAATAACAACATAACAAACAAAAAGGAAATAAAAAGACTACTCTGGGAACTGAAGAGATAGTACATGGGTAAAACACTTGAATGGTTGGCTCTTTTCATTGCTTTGCTTTAAAATTAATAAAAAATTTCATACTAATATAATTTCAAACTATTATATATACACATATATGAATATATACACACATAATCAGATACTATACAACTATTAGAAAAAAATGAAATCATGCAGTTTGCTGTAACTTTAGTGTAACTGGAGGTTATTAAGCAAAATAAATCAGAAGGAAAAAAGAACAAAAACTGGATATTTTTACTCATTTGTGTGAGATAGAAAAACAAAAATATACAGCATTAAGTGATTGTGAATCCTGAGACCTGGGTTAAAGAACTGAGGATACCAAATTAAAGGAAAAAATGGTGGAAGAATGATAAGGTAGACTGGAAATAAAACTCTATATTGTGTAACTTAGGCAGTTTTGTGGAAGTGATATGAGATAACTGTAAACATAAAAACATTAACTATCAGTATTTTGTATATATATATATAAAATGTCAAGTATAATAGTTACAGTTTAGAAAAAGAATGCTTAAATTTTGTTAACACTTGTATTGGTGAAGGTGCAGTACTTTTGTTCATCACTACAACTTATTGCAATCATGTTCCCTAAATTTCAATAAAATGAACCGACTAATATGTTAACTTCAACTTTTAATTTTGATTATATATTTTAAATTATTATATATATATCCACAAACAAAAGCCTAGAAGGATGTGGATAGAAGGAACTTAGCTAAATATATTAACAGGAGCTAGCATTGTCAAAATAGGCAGGGAAAGCATCATACAGATTCAATGCAATCTGTCAATGTGCCAACGATATTCCTCAAGGACATATAAAATACTAATAATGTAGGTATAGAACCATGAAAATTTCAAATATACAAACAATATTGAAAAAAAAAGCAAGATGGGAAGTCTCACACACTGACTTTAATCTACAATATAAAGCTATAACAACCAAAAAGTATAGTTTTAGTATAGCACAGATACTCAACCCAATAAAATAGAATGAAAGGACTGAAGTTAAATAATTATTTTGTGACAAAGTAGTCAAGAGCAATAAGAAAATCTATCTACATTTGCCACCAAAATGCCAATATCTCTCTACCAATGTCTTTGGTTCCTTCCCTCTCATACCACCTCTGATCTTCTGACTTAGTAACTACAGTTTTGCTGTAAGTCTAAGTATTTATTTATGTATTTATTTATTTATTTATTTATTTTGGGGGTCACGTGGCAGTGCTCAGGGGTTACTCCTGGCTCCACACTCAGAATTGCTCCTGGCAGGCTCAGGGGACCATATGGGATACCAGGATTCGAACCACAGACCTTCTGCATGAAAGGCAAATGCTTTACCTCCATGCTGTCTCTCTGGCCCCTAAGTATTTATTTTTATTAGACTGTGCCCATTTCCTGGATTTGTTTCATTATGTGCTACAAATAAATAACGTTATCTCATATTTGTCTTTCTCCTTTTAACTTATTTTACTTAACCTGACACTCTATTTCTATCTCAGATGTAGCAAAATGCAACATTTTCTTTTTGAATAGGTTGAGTAGCATTCACTCCTTTGTGGAAGTATACCATGATTGTTGGGACCTGGGTTGTGAATAGGATGGGTGCTATTTTGTAAGGGCCACATGGCAGGTTTCTTTGGGTTCTGAGCAGTGAGAGATGCCATATTTTTTTAATATATGTTTTATTTAAACACCTTGATTACATCATGATTGTGTTGTTTGGGTTTCAGTCATGTAAAGAACACCACCCATCACCAGTGCAACATTTCCATAACCAGTCTTCCTGATCCCCACCCAACCCCCGCCTATACTCTAGACAGGCTTTCTATTTCCTTCATATATTCTCATATTAGGATAGTTCGAAATGTAGTTATTTCTCTAACAAAACTCATCCCTGTTTGTGGTGAGCTTCATGAGGTGAGCTGTAACTTCCAGCCCTTCTCTCTTTTGTGTCTGAAAATTATTATTGCAAGAATGTCTTTCATTTTTCTTAAAACCCATAGATGAGTGAGACCATTCTGCATTTCTCTCTCTCTCTCTGACTTATTTTACTCAGCATAATAGATTCCATGAGATGCCATATTGTAAGAATCACATGAAATACGTTTTCAAAGCCTATTTCCATTAACAGTGCCCCAACATACTTGGCCATACTAGGTAGCCTATCGGGGAAGGACATGGGAGCAGAAGGAAGGTACCCCTATACTATAGCCAATCATTTTAAGAATCATCAGAAAGGGGAACCTACCTATATCCTTTCCTCATGACCTTGGGCTGGGCTCGTCTCCTTTGAAAAATGACCCTCGCTGGCCAGTGTGAGGGTCTTCTTTTGAGTCTGGACTCTAACAATGACCTCTTCAGCTGCTTATGTTTTGTTGCATAAATGGCTTGTTTCAAGAGTTTGACTATTGGAAACAGAGCCAGTGAACATAGACTTACACGTATCTTTTGACTTAGTAATTTGTGGATGCGGGATTGATATCTTGGTGTAGAATTGTTACTGAGGAATTGGAGATGAGAGTTAAATAAGTTAATTCATTTGGTCATTTTAAAACTTGCCAACATGAGGAACAATAGCTAAGAGGCACTAATAGTGACTCTTAAGAGGGGAACAATAAAGAAGACAACTCCTCTTTGACCCTAGGCTTTTACCTGTACCGACAGCAGCCTCTGAAGAAGGCCTCACACATATAACTCTACAGTTGAAATTCGTTTCAGATCTATTGAGTTTTTTGAATGGTTCATATATTTTTGAAACTAGTTCTTTGTCAGATGTAAGGAAAATATTTTCTTTAAGGGATATTCTTAAGTCTTATACAAACTTGTTTTGCAAGTTGAACATAGTGTTAACATGTACCTCATCTTTGATGTACTAATATTCTAGAGTAAGGAGATCATGTATATGGGTATAAGGGATAAGCTCACTTCTGCAGGTTTTGGGGCTGGTCAAACAAACAAATCACACAAAACAGATTAAAAGTGGAAAAATAGCTAATTTTATTAGGTACATGTTAGTATTGTGAGTGTCTATAAGTTCTAAAACAAAGGATACAAAATGGGGGTTTATATCCTGAGCTAAGGGTTGGAAAGGGAGAGTACCTGCTCTGTATGCTTGAGAACTGAGTTTGATTTCTGCTGATGGCCCCAACACTCACAAAAACTCCTCAGTTATGGTGAGATAAGAAAATGATAGGTGCCAGGGACATCAAGAAGAGAAAGAAGGTTATCACATGATGAGGATAGGACGACTTTATATGACAAATCCTTTCTCTAGATAGTGGCTCTGACTTAAAATAGTTTTTCCCATTAAAGGTTTATTTTTAAAGATAACCCTAACACTGGATAAATTTAATCTTTAAGGTCATAGTAAATGCTTTTTTTCAGAGGTCCACAGGGCCTCAGTTGATCCTTCATATGCATGTCAAATTATTATGCATTAGGGAAAGCCTACTTTGGACAAGCCTTTGTAAATACTTTTTGAACAGAAAATATAAATTTTTGAGTAGGTGTCTTGAAGAAGACAATACATTATATTATGCATATAACAAAATGCTTAATTTAGTAAAAACAAAACTACTATTCTTGACTGATCTCTCTACAACACAGCTTTACTATAAACAGTCAATTATAGATAGAGATATGATGCAATAAACTTAATTGGAAAGTAAATATAATGGCTACCTTTCTGTCAGAAGTGTTTTTGCAATTGAAATTCTTTAGAAGCTTACATTGTGAAATATTGCAATCTTCTCAGATTACTCCAACAATTCTTAAAATGCTCCTTTAAATAGAACGCATCAGGAGAAAAAACGTACTGAATTTTGTTGGATACTGTTTAAATATTCTTTAAAATAACTTAAAGAAGCATAGTATAAGATATTTCAAAAGAAGATATTAAAGTTAGAATAACACAAAGCACAATTAGAAAATGAACAGAGGGGCCGAAACTGTGGTATTTGCCTTGCTTGCGGCTGACCTAGTATGGACCATGGTTCCACACCCCAGGATCCCATATAGTCCCCCAAGCCAGGAGCAATTTCTGAGTGCATAGCCAGGAGTAACACCTGAGCATCACTGGGTGTGGCCCCCAAACAAACAAACGAAAAACCACCAAACAAAAACCACCACCAACAACAAAAAAAAGGAATAGAATAATAATAGATCTAAAATCTTAGTGACTACACTAATAACCAATGGATTAAAATTTAAATTAAAAGAACAAGTTTATCAGAATAAATTTTAAACTTATATATGACTTACACATCTCTTTTTAAAAACATAGTTTACATAGTAAGCACTGTATGATTTAAATCAAAAAAACAGTAGAGAGATACATACAACATTGATTTTTCAGAGTTTCTGAATTCAGCTACTGTTGAAATTATTTATAATCCTGGAAGCAATGTTTCTAGAAATTCAAATATTTGAGAAACTATACAGAATATTTAAAAAATAAATTTTCCTACAAACATGTTTCTAATTGACTTTAAAGTGATGATACTCTGTTTCTTGTTTTGTTCTTATTCTGTAAACACAATCCTTTTCCCTGCATCACAAAACAATTATTTTTGAGTAAAACCCAGAGGTGCTTAGGATTTATTCCATTCTCTTTGCTAAGGGATTATTCCTAGTAGTGCTCCAGGGATCGATCCCTGATCGGCAGCAGCCTCCTTATTCTGCATTTGTTTCTTTTGTCCACAAATTTTGTATTTTAACGTCCCCCAAATAGTGCTGAAGTGATGTCTAGTGTTTCTTGCACCAAACACCTCAAAAGCTTTGAACTTTTCAACCTTTTCCCAGTTTTGGCCTTTGTAGAATTTTATATAGCTGAGATATCTAAGTAGTACATATAGCCTGTTATGACTGGCTTCTTTCACTTAATAAGATGCATTCAAGTTTATTCTATGTTTTTTATGGCTTGATAGCTCATATATTTTTAGTACCATATAAAATTTCATTGTCTGGATGTACCAGTCTGAGTTCAATATTAATTAAGTAGCAATATGTACTACATAAGGAATTTTTAAACAGAAATGCACATAAAACAAGTTTATGTGTTATCAATTGTAAATATGTTTTAAAAAACACTCATAGGAATCTAATCCTGCCTTATCAGAATAGCAACAATTTAGTATTTGCTGTTCAATGTTAACTGTGACCTTCTATAATGTAACTATTGTCAATAATGAAGTTGGACTAGAAAAAGAAAATTCTAAGCAATAAAGTCATGATGTGGTAATATGACTTCTAGCAAAACAAAAACATCAGACTTTATGTTAAATTGGTTGTCCCATAGATGGTACCCAGGGGCAGTCTAAAGAGCATTGAGTGGACACAAAAATGTGTCAGGTCTAAATACCCAACCCAAAGTCAATAATAATAGAATCAAGAGACCCAAACTACAATAAGCTATACACAAAAGGAACCTGTTACACTAACAGTCCAAGGGGTTAAGGGTGGAGGTATGGGATGCATGCTGGGAACAGTGGTGGATGGAGGTCAACAGTGGTGTTGGGAATCTACCTAATTCACTGTTACAATGTACCTTAAATATAACTGTGAAAGACTTGTAATTCACATTGGTCACAATAAAAATTATTAAAAAAAAAAGTGGATGGTACCAGGGGCAAGCAGTCTATGAGCATTGAGTGAAAATAAAAAGATCAGCCCTAAACACCCAACCCAAAGTCAACAACAGAATCAAGAGACCCAAACTACAACAAGTTATGCACAAAAGGGACCTGTTACACTAGCAGTCCAGGGGGTAAGGGTAGAGGTATGGAAAGCATTCTGGGAACAATGGCAGAGGGAGGGCAACATGGGTGGTGTATAGGACAATTTCATGATTTCATCGCTCCTAATTAGACCAAATATTTGAACTTAAAACCACTATAAGGCAACAACAAAAGTCTTAAAATTTTAATATAATAAAAATGCAGTATTGCTTATAAGTCTATGTAATACAAATATACTGTATATATCTCGCCAATATTATACAACTAGTGCTGTGGTTGGAATGCGCTTTTGTTAGTGTGGCTCAATTTTAAAACTCTGAGTTATAATTTCTTGGAAACTTTTTATTCTTCACATGTATACAATCAATTTAGTTATAAAGAGTATGTATGCACTGTCTGTGTTATTAATTCATTTTTGTATTCCTACCTAAATCAATTTCTTTTAGCATGTTAACTTCGCTTTTGTTCTATGTTGAATCAGATTACTTTGGTATATCAAGAATAAAGGTTTTGTTTTGAGAAATATTATTTCTCTAAGTGAAATGTCAGCATTATCTGACTGATGGTTTTATTCACTCTTTGTGGCTGAATTTGTTCTTTTCTAATTTTAGGTGATGTGCTTATAATAATAATGTCTCCATGGTTTTGTTGAACAAAATTACTATACTTATACCAGAATAGTGTCCAAGAATCTTCATCATCATTTTTATGTTACTTCTAGTAGCCTGTTCCTTTGTTCCCTTCCCCATTGCTTTGTAGCTTAAGTTATCTACTAGAAAGCAAGTTTGTCATTATTTAGTGCTCATTCTCTATTTGTATATTATATATTTATGTATATTGTATATACTATGGAATATATCACTGATGAGTGTGACCATGTGGTAGTTGCTTGTCTTTATCTGACTTACTTCATTTAATATAAAGCACTCCAGTTCCAGCCAAGTCTCAGAAAACTCATTATTTTTTTCATTTTTTTATTAATAATTTTAATTTTGACCAAAGTAGATTACAAATCATTCACAGTAGTATTTCAGGTGCATAGTGACATTGAATCAAGGCCATTCCCACCACCAATGTTGTCCTCCCTCCACCCCTGTTCCAGCATATATCCCATATTGCCCCTCCTTTGCCCTCTGGGCTGCTGCTAGTATAAGTGGCCCCTTCTGTGTCTAGCCTTTTGTAGGAAAACTCATTATTTTATCTTTCCTAACAGTTATATACTATTCCATTGTGTACAGGACACATCTTCATCAATTCATCTGTCAACAAACATTTGGGTCATGTCTACATACTGTAAGCATATATCTTTTTTTAGTTAAAGTTTGTGTTCTTGATGTAGATTCAAAACAGTGAAATCACTAGATCATAATGTAGCTCTACTCTCATTTTCTGGAGAAATATTCATATTGTTTTTTATGTAGACTGAAACATGGGACTTTCCTACCAACAGTGAATACATTTTTGCTTTTTTCATCCCTTTCCCATCTCTAGTTTTCTGCAGAGATACCAAGCTGATTAAAAGTTCAGGTTTGATAGTATTTGGACTGACATTACCAGGACTTTATACAAGTGAGTGTAGGCTTCACCTGCTTCACATATGTCTGGAAGCCACCACAACAGAACAATTGCCCACAAAAGTTGAAGTGACAACAACACTGCTTGAAAGTCCTAAACTGTGCTCCCATGAATGACAGCAACTCCAATGCTTTTAATACTGTCATCGTGTAGAACATACCAACTTAAATACCAATGAGTATTTGAAGCTATTTAGTGTGCAGAAACAAAAGAAGTAACAAAATGATCAACTGGCAACAAGAGCGTACTAACCCTTCTTTTGATAATGAATTAATGAACTAATTGCAAGGTATATTATCTTCAAATTATTTTGGTTGCTGTGCTTTTTCATTTTACTCGATGTAAGGAAAAATGCATAACATAGTTGACATAGTTGAACATAATACATTTGTTTCCAGATAAGTGATAGCAAAGTCAGTAAAAATAGAATAGAAAGAAGGGCTGAAGTGATGGCACAGCGGTAGGGTTTTTGCCTTGCAGATACCTGACGTAGGACAAACTGTGGTTTGATTCCCTGGCATCCCATATGGTCCCCCAAGTCAGGAACAATTTCTGAGTGCAGAGCCAGGAGTAACCCCTGAGTGTCACCAGGTGTGCCCCCCAAAAAAAGAATAGAAAGAAAAAAGAAAAAAGGAAGAAAAAAATAAAATTCAAAATATGAGACAGTGGCAAGCATATTTTTGAAAATTATTTTGTGTTGCTAATGAACTCATTAAGAAATATATTTGTTTGTTTGTTTTTATATAAGTGAAAGAAAAGTTATTTAAAAAATAGAAAGAAAAATAAAAGAAAAGAGGAAGAGAAGAAAAAAAAAAGTTCAGTGGCAAGATTATTGTATCTCCAATAAAGTCAGTAAGACAATGTCGAAAGATTTAGCCAGATCCTGTTGTTAGCTGTTTATTCTGCTAGTTAATTTGTTTCCTAACTTTAAGTGACCTCAGCTACACATTGGCATCTAAATTGGCATGTTTCTATAGAGATGATAGGTTCAAAATGTCAATAAATATAAAGTTGACCAAGAACTTAAAGCACTATTACTGATACTGTTGCGTTGTGGGCATGTTCTTGGCTTCTAGCTCTCTTGGAATAAATATCTTTGTTTGTTTGTTTGTTTGTTTGTTTGTTTTTGGGCCTTACCCGGTGACACTCAGGAACTACTCCTGGCTATGTGCTCAGAAATTGCTCCTTACCATATGGGATGCCAGGCTATCAAATCGAGGTCCGTCCTAAGACAGCCACGTGCAAGACAAACACCCTACCACTGCACCACAGAGCCGGCACCATGAATATATATATGTATATATATGTATATATATATTTAAATATGTTGGGGCCATACCAGGCAGCTCTCAGGGTTACTCCTGGGTCTGTGCTCAGAAATTATTCTTGGAAGGCTTGGGGATGCTGGGGATCAAATCCAGGCCAGCCACTTTCAAGGCAAAAGCCCTTAATACTATGGTATCACTCCAGCCCCAAATATCTTTTAAACTTAGATGAAATATACAAAATAATTGAAAACCAGGTCTTGTCAAAATTGACATAAAGATAACCTAGATATATTCACCAATGAATAAAACCTGCAACTATCAATTTTATATAATGACATATAATTATGTACATTTATAATTTTTAAACATAATAATACCAGAAGTATTATGAAAAAATTTTCATAAAATAAAATAAAATATGGTTTTATATTTTAGATCATTATCTGAATAGATATTAAGAAATGAGAGTTAA
Organism: Suncus etruscus; assembly: GCF_024139225.1. Taxonomy (NCBI): domain Eukaryota; kingdom Metazoa; phylum Chordata; class Mammalia; order Eulipotyphla; family Soricidae; genus Suncus; species Suncus etruscus. The sequence goes on from NC_064854.1 coordinate 1,212,187, forward strand.
TAGTTTGAAAATAAAAAGATAGTCTCTAAAAAGACTAAACACAGAAAATGAGTGGCAAAATAAATAAAATATAGATAAAAATAAATAAGAAAAACTTATTTTTTGGCTTTTGGGCTAACCTGATTGATCAGTGGAACATATATACACTTACAACTGTGGTTGACCTCTATTTTTTCCTGCCTAAGAAAACCATTTTCAGAAAAGTATTATGAGAAAAAAAATGCATCTCAAAATCTCAAAATGTGTATAAAATGTATAAAATTACAGAAACATGAAATAGTATAGATAGTACAAAAGAAAACAAAATATTTATCCAATTAATATATTGAGGAAATTGAACTAGTCATTTCTTTCACCTTTGTATATACACATATTCAAAAACATATTTTTTGGTTTGGGGCCACCCCCAGCAGTGCTCAGGGCTTATTCCTAACACAGTTTACTGAGAATCAGTCTGGCAGAGTTTAGGGGATTATATCAGAAACCAAGTCTGGCACATGTCATAAAAGCATACTATTCACTAACATATCTCTATAGCTTCTTAAATTTTTTTTATCAAGACTTGATAAAATTGTTATATTTCACTAAAGTAAAAGTAAAAATCTGAAACAAGAGAAAAGTTGTACTATTCATTTTATGTATCTGATTCAACATACTTTTAAAATCAGATATGAACAACTAAGATGGAGTGAGTATTGACTGATCCAATTGTTTAACGAATAATGATAAGTATTGTTGACAGATCTACTTGACTTTTAAAATGAGAAGTGTGTAAAGTGTAAGGTGTGAAGTAGAGATAAGCTTCTTTTATTTCATATGGTTAGTTAGTTCTAGCACCATTTGTTGAAGTAGGTATCATTACTTCACCTTATGTAACCAGCATATTTGTCGAAAATTAGTTGACTGAGGGCTGGAAAAATAGTACATTGGGCAGAACATTTGCCTCACATACACCCAAACCAGTTTGATCCGTGACACCACATACAGTTACTAAAGCCCCTTCAGGAATTATCCTTGAACACAGGCCAGAGGAAAACCTTGAGTACCTCCACATGTTGCCCATAACAAACAGGAAAAGAAAATTAGTTACTTAAATCCATTGGTCAGAGTATATTCCTATTCCAGTACCATGCTTAATTATACTGTAAATCACGGCATATTTTGTAACATAATTTTTATTTAGGCCCTAAAAATCCCACAATTTCTAATCTGTTATTATTGTTTCAGTAATTTGATGTGTTTTATGGTTTCATTCATTGTTATTGTTATTGATTGTTAGAAGTTCTTGAAGAATATTTTCTGAATTTGAATGTGATTCAATTCTATATATATATAATAATAGAGGTAGGATAATTTTGGCAATATTGATTTTTCCAATCCATACACATGGGATAATTTTCCATGTCCTGAGATCATATAATATTTACTTTTAAGTGGATTATAATTTTTTTTTAATTTTTTTTTGCATATTTTTTTTATTTAAACACCTTGATTACATACATGATTGTGTTTGGGTTTCAGTCATAAAAGGAACACCACCCATCACCAGTGCAACATTCCCATCACCCAAGTCCCAAATCTCCCTCCTCCCCACCCAACCCCTGCCTGTACCCTAAACAGGCTCTACATTTCCCTCGTACATTCTCAATATTGACAACAAAGATGCAAAGAGAGAGGACAGGGTAAAGTTACAGTGGAAGCCCAATCACCCATAAGCAGAATTCTCGGTAGTCCCATCGATGATATCCCAGCCTTGATCTTTCAACCAAAGAAAATTAAGAAAAACAAAACTGAACCCATGTACAATACAATTAATTTGTCCCTCAAATCCCCAGTTGTATTACATACTATTTCTTAGCAGCACACAATATAATCCAAAGAGATTAGACTTATGTAACTCCTTAAACATTGAGGGCAAAGTACATTTATCTTGTTCCATGCACATGCTTACTAGTTTAAGTTAACCTCAAAAGTTTTAGTGGGTTGTTTTTCTTAAGGATTGGAGTCAAGGGAAAGTAGTAATAAATGGTGTTAGAGTGGCATTTGTTTGCATAGGCCCACCAAAATATAAGAGACATGGAAAGAAAAATTATGGTCTAAATACAAGGAGACCCTACCCCTGAAGTTTCCTGGCACAGGACTGACTCTAGGCTCCAGGCAAACTAGTTTGTCCAATTCAAGTCATCGTCTGTAGTGGCAATACACCTTCATTCCTCACATAGTCTCTGTTGTTGGTATCATGCTTCTGTATTAAAGGTCCTGGAGTCTGCATATCCCATATTGCAGTCAGGATGGTGCAGAGCATCCTCTCGTTTCATCTCACACTTAAGGGGCACTAGAGAGAACCATGTCCTGTAGAGCAGGTCATTGTTGTTGTCAAGTCTTCTCAGTGTAATCGGAAGTCTCTTTTTAGGAGGTCGATGTCAGACCCTTGGTAGTGTCTTTCCTGGTAGAGGACTGCTTCCAGCTGTTGCTATAAAAGACCTTGGATGTTTCGTAGATAGCTTGCCTGGTTCTGGCGTGAATGGAGGATGCCCATTCCTCTGAGGCCTGTGCCAGGTCATTCTATCAATGTTCAGGGTGTAAGGTACATTGTACTGAGATTTATTAGATAAGAACTTATCTGTAGGTATAGTGTTTTCCTATTTTAATGTGTCTATGCAAAGAAGGATCAATGCCACCATGAAGCGTTATTGGTGCATCTGGAGGCCATAGGAACAAGACCAGCAATTTCCATGACATAGTTCAATCATAGGCATCAAACTGAGGGACAGTTCCACCAACAATCCTTATTGAACAGCTTACAAAGAAAAGACAAGATGAAAGTGGATAGAAACATCATGGTAGAAGAATATAGAGAGAGTTACACCATTAAAGAAAATATACATGAAATATTCAAAAGATATATGTGTTTAATTTATGTCCTTCTAAATAGTTCTGGGATTGTTAGATCCACTGTATGTCTTTGGTCTGAGATTAAAAGTGTGTATTATAGAACTTAAGAGGGGTAAATCGGGGGTAGTGATGGTTGGGAGGAGTATACGTTTGCATTATGTAGACTAGTATGAAATTGCCAGTGACAGCATGAGTATAACTGACAAACTATCTGCCACCCCACAGATCAAACACCACCCCCCAAGCCAATCTCACGAGCTCAAGCGCAACCCTAGGCCAATCTCCGCAGCTGGCCTGGGGGTGGGGAAAACCCAGGGTGCCCCATCAGGTCCTCCCAGAAACCCACCTGGAGATCCGGAGGAAAGGGGGAGAGGGGGGTCGGGTGACCCAAGTCCAGGCCCCCCTACCCTAGGCCGGGCCAAGAGGCCCCTGGCACATACGGAGGTCTGCCAGGAGCCAGCCCGTGCCGGCTGAAAATCCTGCCCCAGGAAGGGATTATAATTTTTAAGATGCATTTATTTCACCTCTTTTGTTAAATTAATTCATGTTCTTGATATTTTTGGAGTATCATGTTGCATGGAGAAGTCTCTTTGATCTTTAGCTTTCAGTTCAGTTTTTTTATATAGCAATGCAATAGATTTTTTGTGTTAACTTTGTAGCCAGATATTTTGCAGTATTTTTTTGTTGTTGTTGTTGGTTTTTGGGTCACACCCAGCTGTGCTCAGGGGTCACTCCTGACTCTGTGCTCAGAAATTGCTCCTGGCAGGCTCGGGGAACCATATGGGATGCCAGGATTTGAGTCACCATCCTTCTGCATACAAGGCAAATGCCCTATCTCCATGCTATCTGTCTGGCCCTATATTTAGAAGTATTTTTTCATTGTTTTTAGGAGATTTTCAGCAAATCTCACACCTCACAAAGAAGTCAACTAAAAGTGGATCAATAAACTTGAGGTCAGACCAGAATCTTTAAAATACATTGAGGTAAATATCCGAACACTTTAATAGTTGGACCACTAAACAAATGGAGATCAAATTAAAGGTTTCTACAGGGCAAAAACAAAACAAAACTAAACTAAACTAAACTAAACTAAAAGACATGAAACTGAATAGGAAAAATATTTACACTCCAAACATCAGATAAAGTGTTAATGCCGAAGCCATATAGAGAATGCTCAAAGATCTATAACAACAATAAACCCAACAAAATTGGGAGAGAAAATAAATAGATGCTTTCTGAAGAATACAGATGGATGGCCAATAGGCACATGGAATAAAAACATTCATCATCATTTGTTGCTATAAAATACAAATCAAGATGGCATACACATCATTGAGGATGTCACATCTAAAATAATTGTAAATAATCTGCATTGACAGAGATATAATGAAAAAAGAAACCCTTAACCACTGATGGTAAAAATATTGTCTGGTTCAATCCCTATGAGAAAATAGTATAGCAATTTTCCAGAAAATTAAGAATATAGTTATCACATGACTCAGAAATAGTATTTTTGAGTTTCTACCCCCAGGACATTCAAATATTCATTTAAAAGGACATGTGCATGCCAGTATCCATTACAGCACTTAGTACAATGACTAGTGTATGGAATTACCTTTCATGCACAACAATAGACATATGGATAACAATTATGTGTATATATATATATATATGAATATATATGCACAATGAAATACTATATAGCTGCAAGAAAGTACATTTCATGCAATTCGCTGCAACTTAGATGGAACTGGAGAATTTTGTGTTGTGCATTAATCAAAAGAAGATAAACGATTACAGGATGCTTTCAGTTATATGTTGTATATAGAATAACATGATAGGAATGCAAAGTATCAATGGGTGGATTCCTAGATTATAGAACAGAGAAGGAAAGGGAAGGAATAAAACCAAGGGGAGGAAAAAAGAAGAGACAGATAAGGCATAATTATGGATAGATATAGGGCAGGGAACTTGAATGAATTGGTGCTGTAGAGGTATAGTATATTTCTATATCTAAAGCACAGAATCAAAAAAATAAAAAGCAATGTTCCAAATTTGCAGCTAAACTTAATGAACCTTTCAAAAAGGCATTCTAAGGAATGGGAGAAAACTAGGAACACAGTGGAGGGAAGTTGTTCATGGTGATGGAATTGGCATTGGAAAATTAGATGCCTAAAACTGTTATTTAAAATTATATAAATTTGTAAAAAACAGTTTCTCAATAATTTTATTGGGGATTTGGACCACACCCAAATCAGGCCTTATTCCTGGCCCTGTATTCAGAAATCATTCCTGTTAGGCTTGGGGGACTATATGGGATGCTGGGGTTCAAACCTGGGTTGGCCATGTGAAATGCAAAGGTCCTACCCACTGTACTATCACTTATGTCCAAAAAACTTAAAAAAATCATTAAAAAATACGCCATTTAACAGTTCAGGAAGCAAATGGGGAGATATGTGATGCATGCTGGGAACAGGGGTTATGGCGGAAAACATTGTTGGTGGGAAAAGCCCTTATTCACTGCCACTATGTACCTTAAATATTACTGTGAAAGATTCGTAATTCACTTTGGTCACAATAAAAATTCTTAAAAAATTAAAATTAAAATATTCCAAATTAACTTTTAAAGGACACTTCATTAAAGTAAAACCATCTCAATGTATGTAGAATTGTATCAAATGACTTTTAAAGATCATATCTTAGCATATAAACAATCTTTTAGATAAAAGCTATATGGGTAATGAGATGTTATATACTTGTATGGCTGTGAAAAATTATTACTACTTTGGAATTTAAAATATGTATTTTTCATCATTGTTTTCATGGAACAAAATTCCGTGAGCGGTTACGTTCATATGCTGCTCAGGGTCTCATTAACAGAAATCAGTGTTTTGGCCTGGCTGCGTCCCATCAGGCGACTTGACCTGGTAAGAATTCATTTCCAGTCGCGTTTGATTTTTTAGTAGAAATTACTGTGTCTAAGTTACAGAAATGCAGTTCTTGTTTCCTTGTCTGTTGATGTCCGCTGGGTTCATTCCACTCCCAGAAGTCCTTGTCGTGAATTTCCACTCTGACATGTCAGTTCCTTCTTCAGATCCATTCACTGGAAGAAGTTATGCTCAGCCTCCATCTTATACCAATTCCTCTCTTCCAACATGCTGGATAACTCTTTTAACTGAGTTGGACTTACCCAGAACACCCTCTGCCCCACCATCATTTTTTATTTTTTGAATTCAGAAAAAAGTAGTTAAAGTAAGAGGAAAGAGGATATATTTTAGGCCCGGGGAAAGAGGAAATATAGTTAAGGTAATAAGAAAGAATAGGTCAGAGAAAAAGGAAGGGCAAAGAAGGAAAAGGAATGGAAGGATATTCCTTACCATACCAGAGTATGGTAATGATCTAAAGAAGGATTACAGAGAAAGGCAGAATTCTTTCCCTTTCTGTGCATGAGGCACTTCTTTTTAGTTTTTGTTTGTTGGTTTGCTTTGGTTTTGTGTCACACTCAGTTGTGCTCAGGGTTAAATTGTATTTGAGGTGCTTGTGATCCAACCCCAAGCAAATGTCCTATTTGCTGTACTATTGCTCAGGACCTGCATATACCTTTAAAAAAAAAGATGGATAGTTGACATTTTTTTATTATGTTTCAAGAATATGGCCCATTCATGTTCAACACTATCCTTTAAATGTATTCAAATCAACTAAGTGTAAATTGTAATTACATATAAATTGCACCTCCCGCCCCTCTAAAGTGTGTCTTCTGGAGCGAATGCCGCTTGGAGCTGAAGCCTGAGTAAGGGGAGGAGAGCACCTAGACACTATGTGCATTAGATGTCAGGTGCATCTTAGAGTGCAAAAAAATACTGTATATACAAACACCTATAGAAAATTTGAGAGTCCTATGGAGAAAATTTAACAATTTATTTTATCTCGTAATATCCCCATTTTGGCTACTCTATCAGAAATTCTCATTCATTCTACAAAATAAAAGAGAATTTGAGGCTTACAGGTAGAGGTTAGAATCAAAATTATGAAGCCTCTCTACAGGTTACTAGAGGAAATCTAAATCTCTTTTCTGAAAGTCTGATTTTAAAGCTAACAATTATAAAAATAACAGTACAATTTCAAGATTACTTCTAAATATATGTATCTATATACATGAAAAATACATATGTAATAAACAAGACTCATTTTATAAGCTGTATAAGCCAATGCCTTATAAATAATGAAGATAATTGAAGATCCTAATTGAGGTACCTCAATATTATCGAGGTGCCCAATTTATTTTAATGACATTTAAATGAGTGCAAACTATTTAGTACTATTTAACAAAATAATTTCTTAAACTTTTGAGACTACATCTCTTCTAACCCACAATGAACTCTGGTAATGCTTTTCCCTTTCTATAAAGCAACGATTACCTTCCCGGGAATGAGAACATTCAAAGAATGAAAGGTAAATAAGTGGAATATAAGAGCAAGGAACTCCTTTGGAGCAAGAGAACCAATCTACACTAATTTTAGTCAACAAAACCAATCTATAACTAATGACCAAAAGTGAATTAGACTTGTGAAGTAGATTATGCATAACAATTTTGGAGATTGTTTCACACACATGGAGTTGTGTTTGAGAGCTTCCAAGTAGGAGACAATAACTATAAATATTTGACACGTGCTACATTTCAATATTTAATTATTAAATAAACAAAATGTTTGACCCAGGCCACTTAAATTTAATATATTTAAATACTATATAATACTGCATTTATCCCCTTTTAAAAAAAACCTTACTAAGATTTGTCCTTTTCTCTTATAAAACTGGTATGATGCAGTTACATCTTTGATTACCTTGCTACTTACACCAATTTATGTTTTAAGAATTAAAGGTTCTTTCCACTGTTTTTGATATTACTACTTTAAAATATAAATGACAGAGGGTCTTCAAAATATTACTTAGCCTTAACTATTGTAGGAGATGAAATATTTTACTTTTTTTTTTTTACCAAAGCTATATACTGCATTTTCTCCATCCTAATTAAAATAGAACTGGAATGCTAATACTTTCTTTCATGTTAAAATTATTTTTATTTGATAGCCACATATATTTTATAAATTTATTTAATATGAAAAAATTTTTTATTTGTCTAATTCTTTTGTTAGTCAAGTTAAAAACCATTTACAAGCTTTTCACTTCTTTCTATTCAGAATTTAAGTAATCTTTCTAAACTGAAGAATCATTTTTATAAATGATCTCCTTTGGCTTTGCTTTTCGTTTTAAGCTACTTCTATTCTGTCTGAGAATTACTGGGAGATGATTCACACTTTTTAAAAATGCTGTTAATTTAATTGGCAAATTAAATTTCAGTGTAACGCTTAAAGCTGGTAATAGGAAATAAACTTGGACTTGCATATAAAATAACTTTTCATGGTATTCTTACACTATTAATGAAATGGATACTTGTCAATATAACTAACTCTATCTCCAGCTACACACTTTACATGAAAAAAATATGAAGATTAGCAAGAGTTAGTTCATAAAATTAGATCATAGCATATAAGAAACTGAAACCGACCTTTTAAATTAGCTAGCATTCACACCTAGAATGTTCCGAACAATAAGAAGTCACTCAGTAACTCCAATTCATCATGCCTCACTTTGTAATACAGAAAAGCATCTCATCAAATGAAAGCATAAGCAACAAAAGCCAAAATAATGAATATAAATTTGCCTTGTCAGTTATCGAAACAAGGTTTCCCTGAATTATCTGAGTGGAAATTGCAGTGAGAACTTTTAAGTGGCTTATCAGTGGTAGCAGCGACAATGGAGAGATTCTGAAGATCAGACTTTAGATTTCCTGTTCAATTTCACAATTATTTACTGGTGAGTTCTTGTACAGGCACTACAATAAATAGAAGTGCACAAAAAAGTTGAGGTAAGTATAAAAATGATGTTTCCAAGGGAGCTGATGAAAACGGTCTCTCTACTTGTTAATTAGAAGAGGAAAATTGGAAGAGGAAAGAGATCGTAGTGGAATGTGCTGTAAACATTTCTACATGTCCATGTTATACTTCTAGCTCTGTTTTTGCTCAAAATGATGAATTCTAATCAATAGATGAAGTAAATATACGAGTTGTAAAATGGATCAGGCTAAACATTTTGAAACGTTGTTTGAAAGATTGTTCATAATTTTCTTTCCAACTTTTTAGCCTGAACTTTTATTCCAAAGCATATATTCATTTTCTTTGTGGCTGATATTGCATCTTGAAAAGAAAAGAGAACTAGAATCAAGAACAATTTTGTAACTGCGTATCTCATGGTAATTTAATTAAAGAATTTAGTTAACACATGTTTTAAGAAGTGCTAAAGTTGTTAAAGAAATCAAAATCTATTTTTCTATCAAAGGAATAATTATTATGTTTAAAAGATATTTTTGTGTGTGTACCTAGTAAAATTCTTATAGTACTTATCAAAAGTACTAACTGTTCTGATTTTGTTCAAGATTGCTACATCTTAATCACCACCCAAGTACCCAAGATTTTCCATCATGTACTATATGTTATTTCCAACCTACCTCTCACTTTGTTTCTTTAATTTTTATGTTTAACTAGAAACCAGGTTTTACAGTTATTGATAGTGCAATTTTAGACATATCATATTCTAGTTCCAATCTAATCACCAGTGTTCCCAATATCCGTCTTTTTCCACCAAGCTTGGAAAGACACATTTTTAAAGTTTGATGGTTAAAATTTGCTTTTAGTTTTTGTTGTTATTTGTCTGAGGACACACCCAAAATGTTCAGGGGTTACTCTTAGATTTATATTCAGTAATCACTTGTGGTGGGTTCTGGGAACCTTATAAGGGATTGAGGATTGAATCAGTGTTGGCCATCTGTAAGGCAAGATTTGGAAAACAGCAATACCACTGTATATTACCAGAACACCCGAGAACCCTAATTTCTCTTACCCTATTACTGTCCTTATTATTCAATATTTGATTCTTAATTTCATCCCTTCTCTGTCCTCTCTTTCCTATAGTCTGGGGTTAAAGGAGATGTAGACATTTACAATAATAATGTAGACATCTACTACAATAAATTCTCTCATTCAATTTTTCTATAGCTCACTGGTAGGTGAGATCATCTGGCATTTGCCCTTCTTCTTCTTCTTCTAGTTTAATTTACTCAACATATCTTCAACTTCATCAACTTCAATTGTAGAAAATTGCATGATTTCATGTTCCTTGTAGATTAATAATATTTCATTTTTTATATAGATAACACATCTTTATAATTTAGTCATCTGTCATTATACATAGATAGCTAAGTTGATATCATATCTTAGCTATCATATTAAGTGTTACAGTGAATAATCGTGTGCACATGGACTTTTGAATGAATGTTTCTTCGGGTCTTGGGGGTAGGTACCCAGAAGTAGAGCTGCTAGATCATATGGCAGCTCAGATTTGCTCATCAGACTGTTTTGAGAAATATTGTATCTTATACAGCATTCCCACTAATTCTGGATTAGTCACTTTTTCACCACATCCCTGTCAACAGATTGTTTCCACTATTTGGGAGGGATTTAGGGGCCACATATGGTGATGCTCAGAGGTCACTCCTAGCAGGACTTGGGGACCACATGAAATGCTGGGGGATGGACTTGAATCAGCTCCAGGCAAGGCACCCTCCCCACTGTATTATTGCTCCAGCTACCTCTCACTATCTTTGATATGTGCCTTTTTTACTGATGTGATATATCTCAATGTCTTCATTTGTATTTCACTGATAAGTGATAATAAACATTTTTTCATTGCCTACTGACCATCTTCCTGTCTTCATCTGAGAACTCCATTTACTTCATGTTTTTAATTTTGATAATTTTTATTAGTTTTGTTGATTTCTGTGAGTACTTCATATACCTGGATTTCAACCCTTTATTAGTGTGTGTGTTTTGTATGTGAACATTTTCTCACATTAAATTAATTTTCTTTTGCTATATTGCTATAAGCAATATCTTTTCAGCCATGCAGAAATTTTTTAATCCTAGTTTCTTTACTTTTTATTCTGTTGCCTTTTACAGTTGCATCATATCTTTAAAGATGCCTTTGAGGTCAAAATCTTGGAACATCTTTCTTATATTTTCCTAAGTGTAATTTATAATCTTTGCCTGGATCTCAAGGTCTTTGACTCACTTCTAATTGACTTTTTGGAAAGCATAAGATATATAGTTCCAGCTTTATTTTTTTACAAGTGGTTAGCCAGGTGTGGCCAACTCTTCTTAATCTTACTAAAGAATCCCACCTCCTTTTCTGTTTGTTTACTTATCCTTTCTTTTGCCACTTAATTTTTGTTGGTGGTGAGTAGTTTATCTTCAGTATTACTTATCTGGTTCTCTTTATGCTAAATTCTGTTTCTGTAGCTTGATGTTATATTTGTAACTTCATTAATTGTGATGGCAATGGGTGCAATGGGGCAGGAGGATGTCAGAGTCCTTTGATGAGGCTAAATGATACCATAGTCAGACATTAGTGTTGCAGTACAAGGGTGGGTTCTGATTTTGAGAGCTGGGCAGAGAAGCTTCCTAAACATGCAGGACTAGGAAAGGCCACATTTTCTTTCATACTTCCCCTTCATTGATTGATAATTTTAATTTTGTACTCAATTCTAAGGAGCTGTTATTTGATATTCATTGTGCCCTTGTTTTGCCCTTTATACTACATATGAGAGATCAGCTCACAGTGAGATAATCTAACACCGATCTTTCATCTTCTGATTTATTTTACTTTACATAAAAACCTCCGGTTTCATCCAAGATGTAGCAAACTGCAAAATTAAATCTTTTTTTTGAATTGTACTACAGTTCATTATATATATTCATATATACATATATGCATATGTACATATATACCTCACGGCATTTTTAGTTATTTGTTGATGCACATTTGTGTTTCATCATATCCTGGAGATAGCACTTGTTGGTGCTATGTGATTATATTTTTTCCAAATAAATGTTTTTGCATTCTTGGGAGCAGAGTGGAATCAAACAGTGGAGGTAGGGATGTAATAAAGGTGGAACTATTATTCATGGTTCTGGGGTATCCTTTAATTCAGTCACATAATAAAGAATAAAGTGCAGGCAGAGTAATAGCATGGTGGGTAGGGTAATTGTTTTGCATATGGCCATCCTGGGTTTGATTCCTAATATCCCAGATGGTTCCCCGCCCCCCCCCCAGCACTGCCAAGAGTGTTTCCCAAGTGTAGAGGCAAGAAGAACCCTTGAGCAGTACTGAGTGTTCCAGCCATTCCCCAAAAAACAAGAAATAAAGGTAATATAGAATTTCATATGACCTAGAAATTCCATTTCCTGGTATATAACTCAAGAAAATAAAAGGATACTTAGAAGGAAGAGGAAAGTAAGCATGTCGCTTGGGCTAAGTTTAATTTTCTTGTGAGAAAGAATAAAATGAGAAGGTGCACGAATGTTTCTTAAATCAGATTTTACAAAAGTAGAGAAAAGTATTGGGCATGTCAAATACATCCTGGAAGGCATAGCTAGTGGTCTCTCCTTTGCATATTTGAGTATTACTGTGATCTTAAACATCACAAGAAATATTATTTTGTAAAAAAAAAATTAAAACCTGCCACTCTTCCTTATACACCTTCACTCTTTCCTTTACCTTCGTTTAGGTAGTAGTTCACTAGTCAGTAAACACTGGTTTTTGTTGTATTTACCCATTTGTTAATTGTTTTAAAAATTGAACATATGGGTGAAATCATTCTGTATTTTTCCTTGTCCTTCGAACTTATTTTTATTCTTCCAGTCTCCTCATATTTCTTATATTTCACTGCAAGTAAAAGATTAACCTACCTTGTGTATAGATAATTCTATCTCTCTCTCTCTCTATCTATCTATCTATCTATCTATCTATCTATCTATCTATCTATCTATCTATCTATCTATCTATCTATCTATCATCTATCTATCTATCTATCTATCTATCTATCTATCTATCTATCTATCTATCTATCTATCATCTACCTACCATCCATCCATCCATCCATCCATCCATCCATCCATTTATCCAGCCAGCCAGCCATCTATCTATCTAATCTTTGGTATTGGGACTTCAAATACATAACATTAAAAATATCGTTAGTCGGGGCCGGAGAGATAGCATGGAGGGTAAGTCACTTGCCTTTCATGCAGAAGGTCATCGGTTCGAATTCCGGCGTCCCATATGGTCCCCCGAGCTTGCCGGGAGCTATTTCTGAGCATAAGCCAGGAGTAACCCCTGAGCGATGCTGGGTGTGACCCAAAACCAAAATATTCTACCTTAGAAATATATTTTGTCACTTTAATAAGAGATGACTGTTTTACCTTGAAAATCATATAGAACCAGTCACTAAGATGTGAGATAGCATGATCCTATGTCATATGGATATGAGATGTAGCTAAGGAATGAACTCTGTGCTTGCTTAGTGGATTGAACCTCTAAGATGGCAGAGAAGAGCATTGTAAGTGTGCCCCCTTGAAGGAAATATCTGAAAAAATATGTATGATTATAAAATAAATCAGTAGTAAAATATATAAAGAGAAATATAAACAGCATTATTATTATTTGCTCTGAGGCATGATGATTCCATAAGTTTAGAATATTTAATAAAAAGAGGCTTATGGTAAAGTATAAATGACTTGAAAAACAATTTGCAGAAAATGCAAGCTCATAGCATTTTATTTGGTTATTTATTTTAACTCCCTTTTCATCCCTGGAATAGGATGACATGCCCTGTTGTTTTTCCTCCCTCCTGTATATCTGTTCATGTTTTCAATAATTGGGTTTTATTTATTATTTTCACTAAAATTCCAGTCATTGTCTGAGATTAGCTGTTTGTCCTAGGAATTAGATTTGTGTGTTCTGAAACACAGAAACTTAGTTTGCTTCCAAGAATGACTAATTTGTCTATGTTGTATGGGCCTTATTTTTTGAGAAAAGCTATTTTAATTTAAAGCAATTTATCAGGGAATGTCATAGCTTTTTATATATCCCACAATATAGACAATATAATAAAAGACAGTTTATATGTTTGAATTTTAATGTTGGCACAATTTTTTTCTATTTTTGTACATTTAATCACTTTGGTAGTTGCAATCTGTGAAGTACAGCTTTTCTGGAACAAAAAAGTAGGGAGACAGACTAAAGTATGAAAACAAGAGTAGATGTTTGTGGCTTATAGGAAACAATCTTCTTATAAATGCATTTTAAAAATAAATAGAAAGTCAACTCAAAAATAAAGTTAATATGTATAAGTATGAAGATTTCTAAATATTTTATGTAAGAGAGACAGAAATGATGTTTTGAAAGCTTTGACATTGAGTGAAATGTCAAAAAGAACTTGTACAGTATAAAATTAATTATGCTTTTCTAATAATTTCAAATGCCTATACAAAACAATGCATTTATCATAAAAGTAGGACAAAACTAAACAAAAAAGTATAGATGTACGATTATCTATAAAGAGAAGATAATTTTCATGAAACTTGGATATTAGTATTCAATACATGACAACTAAGGATTCTTGTATCAAACAAAAAAACATTTAAAATATTTGCTAAGGATTTTGTATCATCTAAAATATATGACAGACTCATTTATTATAAGAGAAATATAAGTAGCATTATTATTATTTATTTGCTTTGAGGCATGATGATTCCATGTTTAGAATGTTTAGGAAAAAGAGGCTTACGGTAAAGTAAAAATGACTTGAAAAGCAATAAATCAATATTTCTATGAAATAATGTATTTCTACATCTCAGTGCTATTAAAACAAATATAATTAGTATAAACTTATTAGCAAAGGAAATACATATAAAGCATTTACCTAATGGAAAGAACACATAAAATTTAATGATAAGGAAATTATATTAACATTTTTTATAGCGGGCCTGTTATGCTGGCAGGCAGGCTGGGGTCAGGGGTGATGGCACAGGATGCACTCTGGGAATATTTGTGAAGGGAGGTAGACAATAGTGGTGGAGTTGGTCCTGAAACATTGCATGTCTGAACCCCAACTATTGTATATCACAATGGTTTCAGTAAGTTATTAAAAATTACTAGGGGCTGGAGGGATAGCACATTGATAGGGTTTTTGCTGTGCATGCTGCCGACCCAGGACAGACCAGTGTTAGATCCTAGGCATCCCATATGGTCCCATATGCCAGAACGATTTCTGAGTGCAGAGCTAGAGCCAGGAGTAACCCCGAGGGCCCCCAGGTTTGGCCTTTCAAACCAAGAAAATATTACTTTCTATCTATCTATCTATCTATCTATCTATCTATCTATCTATCTATCTATCTATCTATCTATCTATCATCTATCTATCTATCTATCTATCTATCTATCATCTATCTATCTATCTATCTATCTATCTATCTATCTATCTATCTATCTATCTATCTATCTATCTATCTATCTATCTTCTACCTATCTATCATCTATCTATCTATCCATCCATCCATCCATCATCTATCTATCTATCTATCCATCCATCCCTCCATCCATATATCATCTATCTACCTATCAATCTATCTATCATCTATCAATCTATCAGTCTACCTCTCTATCATCTATCTATCTATCTATCTATCAATCTATCTATCATATATCTATCTATATCTGTATATACATACATAGATGTATATATATTATTATTTTTTGCTTAAATTTTAGGGTTGTTTTGGACCATAGCTGACATTTGTGCTCAGTACTCATTCCTGGCTCTATAATCAGGAATCACTCTCAGCAGGGCTCAGGGCCCTATATGTGAGTGCTGAGAACCAAACCTGGATCAGACACGTGCAAGGCAAGAGCCTTATACACTGTACTATCTTTTTTTTTTTTTTTGTTTTTTTGTTTTTTGGGCCACACCCGGCGGTGCTCATGGGTTACTCCTGGCTGTCTGCTCAGAAATAGCTCCTGGCAGGCACGGGGGACCATATGGGACACCGGGATTCGAACCAACCACCTTTGGTCCTGGATCGGCTGCTTGCAAGGCAAACGCCGCTGTGCTATCTCCGGGCCCACACTGTACTATCTTTATGGCCTCAAGGACACTTTTATTTTGTTATTTTTAAAACATTTTCTAGCACCTTTTTTGGAGGAAAGAACAACAAAAAATTCCATACTATACCACTTAAGTATAGAGTTGAAAACATATTCTTAATTTACTTATCTTAAATATAGCTACTCATAGTTTCAAATATTTTGGAAGACTCAGAAGTTGAAATGTAAAATGTGATAAATTCCGAAATCCAGAAGAACAATACTCTCTGTGCAGGCTGCTCTTATTTCAATTTATTGGTTAACATTCATTCTTGGTGAAAGTTGGATTTTTTTTTGGCTTGCTTCTTTGTTACCAACTGTGACACTAATAAGGTTTAATTTCTCTCCACATTATTATAGACATATTTCTGAGCCAACTGAAAAAATCTTGCAAGACTGGAGGAGTTAATTAGGGTTGGCAAACTTTTCACTGAAGCATTGAAAAATGAGTTACTTCAGCTACTTCATATTTCAAAGTAGGATCTAATTTTATTACAAAATTAAACTGAAGGAAAATTTCTGATGGGTTTGGAAAGTCTGCAGCACATGATCGGTACCACCCAATCAAGTATGGAGTGTTGGAAGTATTCTGCCTGCTTAGAAACAGACTCATGTTTTATATATGAATCATATTTTACTGTATGTACATGAGTGCCTTGTGCTATAATTCTGCAGGTCAGAGTTCTCACTTCTGCTGACTTCCATTACTCATAAGCTGCCACTCAAATCCTATACATCAGTTATCAAAAGCGCAGGGTCTCTTAATTTAGGGACTTAACACAACCTATAGATGACAGCAATGATGGAAATTGGATATCTGAATGCTGAAACAGCATCTTTGGAAAGTACTATCCCTGAAACTCTCCTATATAGAACAAGTGGTCTTGGAAGGAAGATTGACAATGTGACCAAGCTTTATGTCACTGAAAGAATGCTTTTGATGATGTAGTTTGGCTTGGGAAGCAGCAAGGCCAGGCACATTGGTGTATCATGTTGGCCAAAGACTTTTGAGAAAAATCTTTCTCTCATGTGAATTTTGTACATTTTATTCAGTTGCATTACATTTGTCCTAGTTGACATTCTTCTTGTTATGCTTGCATTTTATCACTTATCTTGTCTGTGTCTACTTAGTTGATTATATAAATTATGCCAATACATTTCCCAGTTTTAAATATTTTTAAAAAATTTTTCAGTCACTGCAAGTTTTTTTATCATAATGTAGAGTAAGCAACATTTTAGTGTTTTGCTTAGAATTTGCACATTTTAAATCACATGTTTTTGTGGGTTATGCTATGTTGAATTTTTAGGCTAATTATTTTAAGATAAAAATGCTGAAAAAATCATAAAATATAAAAAATAAACTATATATGGAGATATATGTTTAATTCATGTTTTTATTTCTTTGTATGAAGCTCACAAACTTTATTATTTAAAGAAAATATGTCATATCATTGACAGTTACTTATAATACATTTGTTTCCAGATAAGTGAAAGCAAAGTTACTGAAAATTAAAGGAAATAAAAAATAAACAAAATTGAATATAAGAGAAAAAAGAAAGAAGAAAAAGTATAGTAGCAATCTCATTTTTAAAAATTATTTTATCACAAATGAAATCATTAATACAAAAGCAGTAGGTTCAGTAAAATGTTGTTGTTTTATGTCTAGTCTATAAATTGGGGTATTCTTTTAGGAATGACAGCATCAAAAAATGAAGTCCAGAAATTTAAATTTATGATACTACAAATTTGGGGGGTGTATACTTAGCTGTAGGACCTCCTGGAAAAATGTCCATGACTATTGGGTTTGTGGTTTGAATATGGCCTCTGGGTTTGTGGGCTTGGTTACAGCTGCCAGACTTTCCCGGAAGGAAGATATGAGGGACTGTTCTTGCATTTGTTCCAAAACAAAGCCCTGGTGCTATAAGCCCAACAGCTGGCATACCTGAAGTGTAGTCAGAACATCTCTGAAGGGAATTGTAGGGGTTCAGTGATGAGGCAGGGCCATCAATAAAATGGTGATTCTGGGTGATGGAGGCACCAAGCCTGGCTTTGGTAATATGTGGACTTGGCTCACCCTCTCCTCCTGAGATGACCAGCTTTGTGCTATGAGGGCCGCTGTAGCCATAATCTTTCATGGCTCAGTTTACATGTTTGAGAAAAGTCAGTCTATGGAGCTGGCCTGGTTTGAACATGGTTGCTGCTTGAAGCTTGCAAACTTAAAATATGTGTTTTGATGAAGTAATCATGTATAATTTTCTGACTCTAAACTTATTATAAAACTGTGAGCTATGTAATATTAGAACTAATTTATATTAATTTACAAAGTGTGTTTTCTTTGTTGGAGGTAGATATGTTATTTTTAATTTTTTATATACCCACACTAAAGAAATTGATTAGATAACTACCCTGTGCATCCAAAAACTTACTTGAAGGTTCTTTATAAAAAGGGCATAAATGGCTTCCCAGGACATACTCTGGAAAAATATACCTCTAATACATGTTTTCATCTACTTTATTAACTTGTGTTGATAAATGTTGTTTTTACTAATGTATTCTAACCTTGAACTCAGTCTATCAGTATCAGATGTTAGCTGGCTCTATTTCTTTCTTTGTTCCCATGCATCATCCTTTGTTCCAGTTTATCACCTTTGCATTAATCTTTTAACAATCTCTAACAGACTCTTTTGTCTCTATTTATACTCTATTCTAATGAATTATCAGCTCCATAAATTGAAGACTCTTTTTAAAAATGCAAATTGTGATTTAAATTGATTTTGGGAGGGATTCATAACTGACAGTGCTCAGAGCTTCCTCCTGCAGTAGCTAACATAATCAAAACAAAATGGATTTGAATGACATCAAACTAGAATTGGCTACGTTCAAGACAAGAAACTTACTACAGGGTAAAAGAACTTGTAATATCTCTCTGGCCCAGTCAGGAAATTTATTTAGTTGAAATCTTTATACAAAAAATTAGGTCACTAAAATAAATGCTAAAGTAGCAAGATATAGACATAACTATAATATGTATATGTATATATATATACATATATAAACTCTTAACTGTGATGCATTTTCCCACTCTTTCTTTTTCATTTTTCACATACTTCTTCATTAATCTATAGTTCTTATTATCTTAGGACCCAGTCTAAAGTATCTTTCTCAGAAATATCCCATTTGGACACACTGCTTTTTGTCACACCAATATTTCCATTGCACCATACTATATACAAGAATATTTATGTCATTGATTAAAATATATTTTTTGATATCCACATTACATACTTTGTACTTAGATATTTGAGACAAGCATATGAGGCCTCATTTTTCATCTTTGAAGTCAGTTATAGACAATGACTAGTCAAGTACTTGATATGTAGTATGATTTTAATATTTATTAAAATATTTAATAGTATTCCTTTTCTGGCATCTCTTTCACTATGCTATCCAAATGAAAACTTCCTATAGCAGACCATTTCTTTTGCTTTTCATTTCTACTACTTTGGGGAATATGATATCCCCCTATGAAGCCTTCTTATGTCCACCTATGAGAGAACATACCAGCAAATTGAATGACTTCATCACTTTTCTTACATCCAAGAAGTATTTCATTATTTATATGTGCCATAGTTTCTTTCTTCATTAATCTGTGCTTGGACATGTGAATAGTTTACTGATTTAGAAACTTGTGATTTGTGCTGCAGAGAAAATAGTAGTGAAGAGGTCTTTTCTGAATTATGCTTTTGGACCACTGGTTTACATTTACAGGAGTCATATTATTAAATCATATGGAAGATCAATTCTTAGTTTTTTTTTTTAAGAATTCCTATACTCTCTTCCAAAAGGGCTGAACTAGTTGACATTCCTAACAGCAGTGAATTAAAGTTCTTTATTTCATTATATCCTAGCCAACATTAGTTGTTACTATTCTTTAAAATGAGTATCACATTTTCTAATGTGAGCTGATACCTTGATGTTTTGATTTAAATTTTCTTGATGATTAGTGATGTAGAACCTTTTATATGCATTTTACCCATCTATATTATTTCTTGAAGAAGCTATCTGTTCATCTTTTCTTCCCATTTATTGATAGGGTTGGATGTTTTTATCTTGTAGAGTTATACCTTGCTTTATATAACTTTAATGTTAGTCCTTTAAGGAATGAGTGGTAGGCAAATGATATCTCCTAATCTGTGGGCTGTCTATGTATTTTTGTCATAGCTAGCCTTGAGGTATGAAAGCTTCTTTTTTTTTTTATTTAAACACCTTGATTACATACATGATTGTGTTTGGGTTTCAGTCATGTAAAGAACACCTCCCATCACCAGTGCAACATTCCCATCACCAATGTCCCAAGTTTCCCTCCTCCCCACCCGACCCCCGCCTGTACTCTAAACAGGCTCTCCATTTCCCTCATACATTCTAAAAGCTTCTTAATTTAATGTAGGCTCATTTGTTTTTCTTGCTTCTACTTGATGGGTGAGTAGTATTTTATCATTTAAAATACCTCTAACAGTGTCATTGAAAGTTCCACCTATATTTTCCTCTATGTAACTTATGGATTCAGGAATAATATCTTTAATCTATTTTGCTTTTGCTTTTGTGTATGATATTAGAAAAAGGTCTCAATTCACTGTTCGTATGACTTTTAGAAGTGTGTGATCTATTTAATTTAACCCCATCAAAATGGGGCATATAGATGAACAGAAACTTCCTCAAAGAAGAAATATATATATCTATATATACACACATATATGTATATATATGGTCAAAAAGCTTATAAAAATACTTCACATCATTAATAATTAGGTAGATCCATATTCCAAAATATGAAATATCATATCAGAACACAGAATCTGGTAAATATCAAAAAATAATAACAACTAGTGCTGGCCTGGATGCAGGGAGAAAGGGAATTTCATTCGTAGCAGATGGAAATGCAGACTGGTTTAACTCTTCTGAAAAACAATATGAACAATTTCTAAAAAAAAACTAGAAATTTAGCTCACATATGTAGAACCCCAAAGAACAATGCGGGGAAAAAAATCTGTATTCCTATGTTCATTGCAACATGATTCCCAGTAGCCAGAAGTTGGAAACAACCCAAGTGCCCAAGAACATATGAGTGACTAAAGAAACTGTGGTACATGTACACAATGGAATACTATGTTGATTTCAAGAAATATAAAGTCATGGAAGTTGCGTATACATGGATGGATGTGGAAAGTGTTACGCTGAGCAAAATGAGTCAGAGAAAGTATAGTACAGAATGATCACACTCACTTGTGGGTTATAAAAATACAATACAATGGTAATAAAACCTAAAGACAATAGACACAAGGAATTGGTTTCTGGTAGAAAGTTAGCATAAAGTGCAGGGGAGTGAAGTAGAGAATAGACCTCTATGACAATGATAGTTGGGGATGTTCACTTTGGACAAGAACTGAGTGCTAAAAGGAGGTAAAGAGATATACATGATCTCCTTCAGTAACAATATTGCAAACTACAGTGTCTAAAAGGAATAAAGAAGGGAGATTGATTGAAATAGAGGGAGAGAGAGAGATAGAGAGAGAGGGGGGGTTATTTGCAATAGAGGTAGGCAGGGCTGGAGTCCTCTGGGGGAGTTTAGGGGATTGGACTGTGGGAGGGAAATGGGAAATTTTCACTGGTATGGAGACAGTTTTGTTCATTGTATGACTAAAAGTTAACCATAAGTAACTCTGTAACTGCATCCCACAATAATTTTATTAAACTTTCACTATTAAAAATAAATGTTTTAAATCCAATAAATTAAAATATGTTTAATTATAAAACTAAAGTATAGTTTGAAGTTGGAAAAATTGATGTCATTTGACATCAGAATTGATGTTCATTTTTTCCTTAAAATTGCATGGTTCTTTGGCTATTATTATTCCTTAAGAAACAAAACAAACAGCACCCCCCAAATGGAAGCATTTGTACTTGTATATTCATATTATAGACATATAATTTTTTTTTTTTTGGTTTTTGGGCAACACCCTGTAATGCTCAGGGGTTACTCCTGGCTATGTGCTCAGAAGTTGCTCCTGGCTTGGGGGACCATATGGGACACCGGGGGATCGAACCGCGGTCCGTCCAAGGCTAGCTAGCTCAGGCAAGGCAGGCACCTTACCTTTAGCGCCACCGCCCGGCCCCAGACATATAATTTTTTAAAAGCAAGGTCAATGTCAAAAGACTTACATATTTTTAAAAATAAAATGGGAATAAAGACAAATTGTCTGAACATTAGCAGATTAGAATTGAATACCAAGAATTAATATTAAGATATGTGGTCAACTAATTTATGACAATGGACTGGGAACATGGAAGAAAATAAACAAGTCTATTAATCAAATGGTATTAGGAAAGCTGAATTATTACCTAAAAAAATTAAGCTGAATCCATATCTCAGACTTTATATAAAATTTATTTCCAGGTGGTTCAAGGCCTTGAGATCAGACCAGAATTTACCAAATACAGTGAGGGTTATATAGCCAATTGCTCCAAGAGTTAGAACTCAAAGTTGTCTTCAGTTATACGATTTTATTGATAAAACAAAAGAAACTAAAATAAGCAAATGAAACTACAGAAAAATAAAAAGTTTCTTCCTGGGAAAGAAAACAAGTGAAAACTAAAAACACCTAATCCTCACTCAATGCATCAGGTGAAGTGTTAACATACAAAATATATAAAGCACTCACAATAATCAATAAAAATATCAAAAAATCCTATTATGGAAAGAAGAAATGCACAGGCACTTCTCTGAACAAGATGAATGACAAATAGGCATTTGAAAACTGCTCATCTCGAAAATTCATATCAGTAGAGCAATGAGATATCATCTCATGCCAGTGAGAGTGGCACAAATCATAAAAGCTGGTAACTTTGTGCTGGACATTAAATTTGTAACTATTTTTTAACGTGAAGGGGTGTGTTTTTATGACTGAAAGCCAGCTACAAACATGTTTGTAATCATGGTGCTTAAAGAAAGATACCATTAAAAATGCTAAAATGATCCAAAAACCATGTGGAAATAAGCAAGCAATAGAAATAAGGGAGATAGTTGCCTCACTTCATTCACATTGTTAAAAATTAGACAATTGACCATAAGTATTCACTGATAACTATAAAGCATAAAAATAAGAATAAAAATAAACCCTAAAAAGTGGTAGAATAGAAACTGATCTACTGTTAGTGAAAAATGTCTAGTTCAACTATTAAAGTACAAAATTTTGGATTTGTCAGAAAAGAATCAAGCTACCATCTGATCCAGTAATTCCACTTTTTTAGTCTCTATCCACAAGACACAGAAAAATTCATTTAAAAGTCTACACCACTTTTAATGTTTACAAGTGTACAACTCTATTTAATCTAGTATTTAGTACTGTATCTAGAATATGGAATCAACCCAGGTGTCCAAAGACAGATCGTTATATAATAAAACTGTGGCATAGCTACACAATACAATACTATATGTAGGAGTGATGAAATTACCTAATTTTCTACAAGTTTGATCGAATAAGCTTATATGTTAACTAAAACAAATCAGATTAAGAATGTAAGTTCCAGATGATATCACTTAACTGGTATACAGAATAGTAGGCAATAGTATCAAAAGGGGATAGCTATATTATCATTGTCCCTAGCTCTTGGAAATAATAAACACAAGCAAGGAAAGAAATTTAAGGAAAAGTAAGAAGACATAAATGGGGAAAAAAGGCATAAACACATCACCAGTATAGAGGTGTGGTAAACCTGCTATCAAACCACAGAGTCAAAACTCTAAGCATAACCTCTGCTACAATGACAAAACTTAAAAACATATCTGTTAAGGAGGCAGCCTAGGGTTGGGAAAGAATAGGGACAT
The DNA here is from genome assembly GCF_024139225.1 of Suncus etruscus. Taxonomy (NCBI): domain Eukaryota; kingdom Metazoa; phylum Chordata; class Mammalia; order Eulipotyphla; family Soricidae; genus Suncus; species Suncus etruscus. The sequence continues at coordinate 1,236,062 of NC_064854.1, forward strand.
TGGTAGAAGGAAGTTGAAACTAATGGTTGAACTAATGTTGTTTTGAAACTTTATTATGAATAATTGTATAAATCATGGTGCCTCAAAAAATAAAAAAAATGTCTAATAATTCTACATTTTGCAACTTATAAAAACATGATAGTTAAAGTCTTAAATTGCCAAGATAAAATCTGTAGAAACAATTTCAAAATAAATGTCCCATGCTGGGTTAATAAATGATTAAGGTATTTGCCTAATCACTCAGAATACTAAGGCATATAGAATAAAAGACCAATGTCACTCAGTTTCAAAATAGATTATTTTGATTAGACTAATAAATACATATCATAATTACTTTCTATTTTTACTGCAATATTTCTCCATGCAACCTAAAGTGGAAATATAAGAAAATAATTCTAAATTATAATATTCTAACACCTTCAGAATGAGACCTAAACTGTTTTCAATCAGAATATAAAATTGTGATAATTCTGTTTTATAATAGTTCTGTGAATTATTTGGGGGGGGGCACAGCTGGTGATGCTCAGGGGTTACTCCCAGCTCTGAGCTCAGAAATTGCTCCTGACTTGGGGGATAATATGGAACTCCAGGCAACCGAGATTCTTCCTGGATCAACCGCATGCAAGACAAATGCCCTACCCCTGGGCTATCGCTTCAACCCCAATTTGGTTAATTTTCATATATTAATAGAAATAACATATGAATATAAATATTTAATAAAATATATTAACATTATATAAATATATTAATACATATCAATATAGTAATTATATACATTATAATACATTGTAATAATACAATATTCTAATAAATAGAAACACTATTAATTCAGTACACAAATAGCAAACGTCCTTTATGACAGCATTTTAAGCCCTTGAGCATAATTTCCCAACTTAACAAAGAGCTATATATTTTGTTCCACTTTCTTATTATATAGATATAAAATAGAAGAGTCATCTTTTACATGATGTAGCCACTGTAATGGAAAAATAAATGTACAATGTTATCTAAGAAGGGGTTAATTGCATGCATTCTAATAGTCACTGCATTGAATGTAATTGAAGAGAAGATGCCTTATCAATAGCCATTTTTCTTTCAGAAAACTCCATGCCAGGTTTTTAATCAACTCCATGATTTCCCAGGAAAGTGGAGGTGATGGTGGTACATGTAAACCAAGTCCAGGAACAGGAGAGTTCAGTTCATTGCACTTCCTTGATGAAATTTCCTATTCTGGCAGCTCATCCATGAAGAAATTTATTTTGTACACCGACATAATATTATTCAGAAAAATGTTCATTCTCTTAAGTTTGAAGCTATTATATCGCATTTATATGTATAATTTGGAACGTATTAGTGCTCGGTTTTATTTTTCAATAGGAAAGAAAAATAATCTAAGGTAAAATTACGTAGGCATATTTACTTTTCTTATTATTCCTGTACACTGCTATTTGCAGACTGGAATATTAACACCTGTTGTAGACTGGAAATTACTTGTAGACAGGAATATTAACTTTTAATATTCTTTTAATAAAGTAGAAAGAAGTTCTTTGAAACAAAACTAAGATCCAAAAGAATTGCACCGTTAAATAAGGCTTTGTGACTTTTAGAGGTGAAGAAATAGAACATTGCCAGTTACTGATATAAAAGTTTTCTGAAATAAGAAGTACCAGGTAAAATCATTGTTTTATAGAGACAAAGCATGCTTTCAAATATATCATAGAACTGAAATACCTAAATTCTTCAGTGAATCATTTATACTATAGAAAATAATAGACTGTAGTTTAATCCTAGGAGAAAAGATAGAGGAGAATAAATAAGGGACAGAATTCAAATTGAACACATCTCACAAGGGATATGAAATGCAAATTATGTTTGAAGTAAACTGAAGACACAAAAAATCAGTGTCTTTTGTTACATATTTATTGTTCTTAGATAAAAGCCTTGGGTCAAATTTCTTTCTCTGTACTATAAAGTCAATAAATATCCCCGAGTCAATGACTGGTTTGTTTATAAAAACATTTTCCAGTTTTTCTGAACATTTTATAGAATGGGAAGAAAGCACCAACATTTGAAATTTTTCTTTAAGATTAGTTACATATTCATAAGCTATAAATCATTTGCATTACTTTTCTTTTTTTACATTTTTGTAACTTTAAACAGAGTGGTCTCAATAGTTGCTCAAATACATTTTTCCGGCATTCTAGATTCCAATACGACCCAGCACCAACATACCATTCTCTCCACTATTGCCCCTGAGTTCTCACCCACCTCCATGCCTTGGCAGGTATAGAACAATTTACTTTGTGTTACTTTGTCAGTTAAGTGGCAATGGCATGATGAAAAAGCCTTCAACGAAAGAAAACTTGTGGAAATTGTCACATCTCAGAATTCGTTCACTAAGACATTGTTTGAAGGTGTACTAGGCTGTTTGTTGTTCGCTGATCATTCAGTGTTACTGTCTTTGTAATCCTTTGGTAGCTTCTGTGCTACTTGGATCTCTACTTTGGTGTGCTCTTACTGAGGCGTTAGTACTGAGACATGTAGAGCTGTTGTATGCCACATATGCCATGCCCTACCTCCAGGAGTCCCAAAGTCTGTGGGCTGACATGACTGTAGTTATGGGACATATCTATGGCGTCCAGGGTTTCCAAGACCCTCTAGTTTTCAGCATAATACTGGCATATCTTTTTTTTTTTTTTCATTTCTGATCCTGTTTATTAGAGTTTCCTCTTTTTTTTTTTTTTGGTTTTTGGGCCACACCCGTTTGATGCTCAGGGGTTACTCCTGGCTATGCGCTCAGAAATCGCTCCTGGCTTGGGGGGACCATATGGGACGCCAGGGGATCGAACCGCAGTCCGTCCTACACTAGCGCTTGCAAGGCAGACACCTTACCTCTAGCGCCACCTTCCTGGCCCCCAATACTGGCATATCTTGAGTATTGTTCTGTTACCTGTGTTGCAGAGATCAATGTTCAAGCCGTCAAGTGTGGTCGCTGGTGCGGTGGCCATGTGAGTTGTGGGTGCAGCTGCTGAGGCTTTAGAAAACTGGAATTTAGCCCACCCCTGCTCCTGAGAGTGCCCCAGTTTTTAGCTTTGAGATCATTGTAATCATAAACTTTCTCTTGAAGTTTGGTTTATATCTCTTTCAAAAAGAAAATGAGTCTATGGACTTGACCAATGACTGGATATAGCGGTGGTTATGGTATATAATTTTGAAGTAAAAAACAAAATGTATGCATATCTGAACCATATAGAAACACTGGAAAGGAAATTTAGAACAATTTAGAAAATTTAAAATTTAGAAATCTAAAAATCAGAACAATTTCAAAAAATTTAGAACAACTGTTCCTTGGTACATTTATTGTATTTAAAATTTTGTTTTGTCTTCTATGCATTTTAACTTTTCAAATAGTCATATTTTTACTTAAAAGAGGTAAACAAAGCAAGCAATCTTTAGACATGTAAGTCAAGGTATAATTCTTGGTGGGCAGATTTTATACAAAGCTTCTTTTTAATCACAACATTGTCAAAAAAGAATATATAGAAAACTATATTTTCTTCAGTATATAGATACTGATATATTCATATGTATATATATTATATATATATATGTATGTATATATGGTCTATCGAAGAGCATACAAGAAAGTGGAAAAAAAGGAATAACACAGCCAAGAAGCATAGGCTGGGAGAACAGGCCAGAAGTTTGGGCTGCGAGTACAGTTAAGCCAGCTGCTGGCCTAATGTGTTTATTCAAGTTCCCAAATCCCACCAACATGCAGTAAAGGAACCACAGGGTTATCACAGAATTTGACTGCCAAGATTGACAATGTGTTTGGGGTCCTGGGCCCATCGAGCAGTATCTCCCATTTTCATCATCCAGGTACCTTGGGGGGGTCTAAGCAAGAGCTGCATTCCAGGAAGGTGAGCTGAGAATGGGGATGATAGCAGGAAAAAAAAAGGAAGGTGTTAAAAATAAGAATAAGGTGTTAAAAATAAGAACACTTTCTGCCCTGGTCCTTGATGACAGAAATCCAAAGGCCAGAGAAGGAGATAGAGAGGGGAAGCTAGAAAATGCCTTGGGCATTTGGTGATATAAAGACAGTTATCTGTATATATCTAAACCTATAGAGCCAACATTTTTGTAAGCATGGAACCCAAAGTACAGTTATTAAAATTAAACATATGCCTTTTAATGAGGCATAATGGGAAGATTGGAAAAAAAGCTAGGAACAATGGTGGTGGGGGGGTTGTTAACACTGGTAGTGGACTGCAGCTGGAATATTATAGATCTAAAACTCTAGTATTGACAGTTTTGGGAATTAAGGTATCTAAATAAAAAAGATAAGGATGGGAAGATTAATCAATTGAGCTTGTGCAGGACAGAAGACTCGATGCTAAGATTCTTTCACCACAGAGGCAAAATCTAATGTGTCTGGAGAGTGAAAATGCAAGTACATTTTTCCATCTCCTTCCTTCAAAGGAGAACTCTGCCATTACATAGTCCAGCCTTGACATAAGGGATTATGCAAGCCGAACAGGCAACTTTTCCAAGTGTTATTACTCAACAGACAGGGCTTGTTTGGGACTTCTATCAATAAGGGAGAACCTCTGCATGCCACAGCTGCATCTGAAGTAAGCCAGACTTATGTAAACTCCGATGCTGGAAGAGACACTGATGCCTCACATTTACTCACTGGAAAAGACAGGAATTGTAAGCAACAAAAAAGAAGACTATTCATTACAACCTTGCAGATCAAGTGAGAGAGACTGGCAGTAAATCAGAGAAGGAATGTAGGATGCCAGATCTCCCGTCTGCAGAACCAAGACCTCTATGAAGCATGCAAAGAGCTGAGAGCACATGGAGAGAAAATAATAACAGAAAGGAACAACAAAACATCTTCAGGAGGAATAATCATCTATCTGAAGAAGCATCGCTGGCACAGGAATGATGAGAAATAGGCATCAGCAGGCGATGGAGGTTCACAGCCCCAGTGGAGTTCTGCTGGCACAAGGATGTTAAAGCTCCCAGAAAGATGCTGGCGAAGATATTTGACAGCTTCTTAGATAACGTGTTTTTTTTTTCTTCCTCTCCCCTTCTATTTACAGGGCTTCCATGTATTCTAGTTATGGTAAAAATAGAAGAAACAAATGGCAGGAAGTGCTGCTGGCTCCTTTGCTCAATTATGCCCCATTAATATATCACTCATGCTGGGCTTTTATAAAAGCACGTATCTTGATATCCATTATGTTTCTCAGAACTGTTGATTCACAATAGGTTCAGGGAGTTTTATCTGTAATGTACCTTTCCACATACATACATAGTTAGCTCCTAAACATGCACGAGGAGCCTGGTGTCAACTGTAGTCTTCCCTTGCTGCTATCTGCCATGTCTTAATTTGCCATTTTCTTGTCCCAAAGCAGTCTTTCCTAAAATAATTAACTATTTTGTTTATACAGTTATCAGAGAACAATGAATGGCAGTGTTACTTTACCTATAACTTCCCATTAATCAATATAACCTGATGTAGAAAGGACAGAGTAAAACTTATTCTTTAAGAGAATTTAATAAATGAAATTACAGAAAATTGAAGAAATAGTCTAAATGAAGTTAAAGTTATTAAAACTTATAAAATCAAGACAAACTTATTAAAGAAGATACAGTTGAAACTAGGATATTTAAAGATGCTTATCAAATATGTCAGAGCCTCACTAATTTATTTTCTTCTTATGAAACAAACACAGGGCGTCTAATTATTGATATATTCAACTATTATTTTCCCAAATGAGACATGTTAAAGACAAAACATACCAACAATGCTATTCTATATAAGACGTTTAGATTTAATGTTTTTGGAGTAGATTCTTAATTGTAGGTATAGAAATTAAATATATGTATTTATGTGTATATGCATGATGCATATATAAAGATCTTGGCTTTTATTTTATGCTCTATAATGTCCAAATGGTGGAATCCATCATTTACATTTTATTTTAAAATTATTAAGTGTCTCATATTTATGTTCTAGAGAACTTATTTTTTTTTATCAGAATGCCTCCCTCCTTTTTTTATCACTATTCCCCAAAACTCATTCTTCATTCTCATTATTCTTATTCTCATGATTCAAAACTGCATTTATTTCCAAAATTAAGGCAGCATATTCAGTTTAGATAGCATGGTGTTGATATTGTACTAGCAATAGTGTTAACATTTATGATTTAAGGCACCAAGTTACAAATATCCCACCACTAAAGCACACAGAATCTTCTGCTATTGTTTCAGTGTCTCCTCTAGTTCTTCCTCTGTCCCTCATCCAGTCATTGACTCCTGTTTTTTTAGATTTTAAAAATTACTTTATTGAACATCATGGTATTCTGAGAAATAGGGAAAAAGGCCAGGAGCACAATTCCATGGTAGTAAAATTGCCAAAATAGAGGGCAGTACAGTTAGATCAGAAACAGGACCCCTTGGAAAATTACAGTTGGAAATGTTCACTTTGGAAAAGAATTGAATGCAGTTACAATGATGGGCATAATACCCCTCAGTAACAATATTGCACAATTCAGTGATCCTCTAAAAGGGAGGGGAAGAGTATGAGAGAGAAGAAGGAAGAGGAGGAGAACAAGAACAAGAAGAATAAAAATAAGAATAACCAGAGAAGAAGAAGAAGAAGAAGAAGAAGAAGAAGAAGAAGAAGAACAACAACAACAACAACAACAACAACAGCAGCAGCAACAGCAGCAGCAACAACAACAACAACAACAACAACAATAATAATGGAGAGGAGGGGAGAAAAAGAAGACAAAGAAGGAGAAGATGAAGGAAAAGGAGGAGGAGGAAGAAGATGAGGAGTATGAGGAGGAGGGAGAGGAGGTGTTCTACTTTAGAGTCAAAGGGGAAGAGAAACTGGGAAAATTGTAGGGAATTGTGCACTGGTGAAGGGTGTTGTACATTTGTACATTTTATGACTAAATCTCAACCATGAATATCTTTGTATCTGTGGAAAAAAGCCAAAACTGTATTAACAACCTTGTAATCACAGTTAAAATTTAATTTAAAAAGTAGCCTTTCTCATCTATATTTCTGGAAAAGCCAATGGAGTTAATACATTTTAATTAATATAATTCATATATTTATGTCTAAATTCTCAGCATGACTACTTAATTTTATTTTGAAAGTAAGGAACAGATAACCCACAGCTATAGACTAAACGACTGATAAATCAGTTATAAGAACAAAGAAAGGACTGGAGTCAGCACATTGGGTAGAGCATTTGCCTTGCACAAGTGATCCTGGATTTGATGCCGAGCATCTCTTATGGTTCCAACCTTGCCAGGAGTTATTTCTGAGTGCAGAGCTAGTCATGACTCCTGAGCACCACTGGGTATTGCCTCAAAACAAAAATTAAACCAAAATCAAAACCAGAAAAAGAACACAGAAGATAAACCGGGCTAATAATGTTCTTTACATTTGTATTATGCTCTTTATTCCGAGTACTGGTCTTTTAAAAGGATGGAAACTGAAGGGCACAGAGATAATAAACATACCTGAAGTCTTGATATGATATAAAATAATTAAAAGTTAGTGCTTTTACTGGCTCAGAAAGATGAGCAGAGCCATTTTCAGGTACTTAACAAGGGAGACAATTATATGTAATATGTATTATATGAAATATATAGATTTATATATAAATTAAGAATATATTTATAGTCTCAGGTATTACAATAGAATTAAAGGACTAAAATTACAGAATGAAGGGTAATTTACTGTGTCTTATATGTACTATAATTGGAATAATATTGAATATTTAAACCTTAAAAATTTTGTATGTAATACCAATAGAGAAATGTTTCTCATCTAATTTTTGATATATAACAAATCACATGCTAATAAAAAAGAAAAAATAAATTGATACAGGAAATTAAAAGAAATAAGACTTGGTCATAGCTATTATATAAGCCCTTTATAATTGATACTCTTTCAAGTTTGGTAATACATTAAAATAGTATTCTAGTAAGAATTCTAGTTTGAAGAGAGATGTTATGGTGTCAGAGACAAATGCAATTAATTTGTAATGATTAACTTAATTCCTATTTCAGTTCTATTTTAATACCACCTCATAAAATTTTATTCATTAGTACGTAACATATTAAGACAATAAATTTTGTTTGTTTTTGTGCCACACCTGGTAATACTCAGAGGTTACTCCTTGCTCTGCACTCAGGAATTATTCTTAGCAGAGCTTCTGGGACCATATGTGGTGCCGGAGATCAAACTAGGGTCTGTACAACCCCTTAAGACAATATTACAGTAAGAATTCTGTTTTAGAGCAGTATATAAAGCATTAATGACAAATAACATTAATAGTCAATTATATAATTTACCTCCGATTTAAAGGCTACTTGTAATACAAACTCAAAAAATTCACTTTCAAGAAAGTAATTGACAAAACTCAATTGCCTAATAATTAAAATCTTTATTTTAAACGTCAAATTATTTTTGGCCATTTAAAATTTTTGACTATTTATAAATTTCTTCTGTGCATAAGTACCTGGGAGTGAAATTCCTTCTCATTAAAGAGAAAAAATTACTTAATTTGATACTTAAAAGATGATCAAGGGCAGTGAGTATGCGTCAGTGATAGAACACCTGGTTTTTACAGGTGAGATATTCTGTTCAAGTTTCAGCATTATATTGTTCCCAAAGCATCAACAGGAGGAATTTCAACATCGAGTCATAAGCCATCAGATGTTGTTAAATGTTGCGAATCACACTGCCTAAATGAAGATGCATTTAAATGATCATATCGTCTGAAATGGCAAAGAAAAATATCAAATGGCAAAGTCATAGGGCAATAGTAGGATGAAAAACTGAGAATTCACAATGTATTAAAAAATAAAAAGAAAGAAGAAAAATATCTGCTACAGGGGCAGGCAGGGAAGAAAAGGCAGCAGAGACACAGAACACTGGTGACAGGAAATGTTCACTAGTGAAGGGGGTGGACTTGGTATGACTGAAATACAATCATCTACTTTGGAACTGTGTTTCTGGTGGTGATTCAGTTAAAGAATTTATTTATTAAAACATTGGGATGTCTAAAATAGAACATTAAGAAAATATTCAAAGAAAAGAGGTATATGATGCAATGACCTTGAGCCAGGAGTGATAATACAGAGGAAAGAAGTGACAGTTTAACAAGATTTCTCTATGTATTGAATTGAAATAACTTAGGCGTTTGCAATGCTTGTAGCCTAAGTCAAGATTGATGTCTAAAACATTCTTTTCACTTTGTGAAATCTTATTTTTCTCTTGTGTTGTTCGTTCTTTATTGTTCATTTCTAGGAGAACTTCCTCCCCATCCGCCCCCACATGGCAATGAGTTCTGAAAAGTAATGAAATCAAGGGCATGGGGGGGGGGATTGAAGCAGTTGCTCTGTTACTAGGCTTAAGTTGCTGAAAGCATTACTGCCAGGAACTATCTGTGGACACAAGTTCTAAGGTTTGAATCTTAATAGCACCTTTAACTTCTTTTTAAATAATAATACCTTTATTTAAGCACCCTGATTACAAACATATTTGTCCTCCCCTATGTTCTTGCCAGAACAATGGACACAAACTGAGCTCCATCTTTATTCTCAACTCTTCCACTTGGCAGCTACCCCAGCAATAAACTCTTACCTCGGTAGAAGCTTATGTGGACCATCTGAGAAAACTGTATATAGGCCCACTTGCTAAAGGAGTGAGCATATGTGATGCTCCTGGGGACATGGTGCTTGAGAACAAGTAAGCTGCTTCTACCCTCTTGAGTTGTGGATTTTTATACTTGAATGCTGGGATGTGTCCTTGGACTCTTGTCACTCTAGGAAAGACCGCAATCATACTTGAGTATATCCCTCTGTCTCTCTTTTACTCGCCCTCTTGGAACTTCCAAATAAAGGCTATTTTTACTTCACTGCTTGTCTTCTACTGAGAAATTGTTTTTTTCTGCAAAGGAAAGACAAAGGAGAAGTCTAGGACTGTCTTTCCTTCCCTGAAAAGGAAGTGTTCAAAGAACACTTATTATTTCTAGATTTTCCCTGGTGGCAGAGGTGAACAGAGTGAAAGTAGATGATTTACGTCTAGAGACTCTTCCTCTTTCCTCCCACTTCACCTGAGAGTAACCCAGGAACCCCCAAAACATTATAGTGACTTTGACTTTAATTAATTATAGTTTATTAATTAATATTGCTTTATTTTTATCTATATCAATTAAAAGTTATTCATTAATTATTTTATTTTTCACAAATAATCGTTTCTCATCTAATAATAGGAGAAAAGCATTTTCATACGATTAGTTTGCTTACCTGAAAGATGCAATTTAGAAAGTGGAATGTGAGTGGATAGTTTGGCCAGTGGGGGAAGTGACTTTTAGCTCCACCTAAGGAGTAGGGCACCCTGCTGGTTTATGTAAAAGAAAGTGGAGGAGAAAAGCCACATCCTCAAGTGAGACTTCTAATTCTTCTCTTTCTACCCACCTTGGTCCCCTACTGAACTGTCTGGCAAAATTAGTCTATTGAGAGTAAGCTCTGAGTATCTGTATGGCACAGACCTTACTTCTACCAGCCCCACAAGGTGTTTTACAAGCTGTTGGGACCTCAGTTCTGAACAAAAAGGGGCGCCATTTTGTAAAGGCCACTTGGTGGGCTTCTTCTCAGGTCTGAGAAGGGGGAGATACCATTTTGTAATAACAACATGGTGTAAGTCTTCACAAGTCTATTTCCATAGACACTGCCCCAAGCTACTTGGCCATGCGAGGTATCAGGGAAGGACAAGGTAGCAGTAGGAAGGCACCACTAGACAAAAGCCAATCATTTTATGGGTCACCAGAAAGCTGGAACCTCCCTATATCCTTTCCCTATATAATTTTCCTCATGACCTTGAGTGGGGCTCATTCCTCGGGGGATGCCCTGGGTGGCCAGCCTCGGGTTCTTGTTGGCAGACAGATTAAAGTATTAAATTTATTCCAGCTGTGTAGTCTCGTCCTTCTTTTCCAAACCCGAGCAAAACCGACCTGGGCTCTGCTGGGACTGGGAAATGATCCCTATCACTTGATTTCTCCAGAGCTTTGGGAGTCAGGTTAGGGTGAGGAGGTTACAAGAAAGACAAGTGAGTCCTAAACTTCATCTGAGTTTTTAGATCCTTCTCCTTCCTTTCCTTCGTGGAAAAGAATTTCAGGAGAAGGCTAATAGTAAAGTGTATATGCTTTTTTAATAAAAAGAAAAGTAAAGTTGTTGGAGGTCCCAAGTGACATGAAGTGGGGAGGAGAGAGGCCTTGAAAGGGGAATTTGTCTCTCCACCTCACATATCCCTGAGAACGACAGTGCGGATCTAGAACTGTGAGCCTCGCACTGCAAGCAAAGCAAAGTCAGTCCTCAAACTTGCCCAAGTCTTTTGGGTCCACGACCTTCTTCCCTAACAGAAAATAATTTCAAGAGGAGACGAGCAGTGAAGCAAAACCTGGTTTTATTTGAAGGTGATAAGAAAGGAAACAGTGAGAATAAGATAGACAAAAGCAACAAGTTCAAGAGTGAATTAGGGCTTCTCCAAATGGCGAGAGAGTCCAGGTACCCAAGCCAGCGTGAAAGCAGCGAAGTCTGTATCTCAAGAAAGGAGTGCAGAAGACTTGTGCATGCATGCATATGCAGTGCGCATGAGTCCAAGAAGCACAGGTGTGCGCCTCCTGTGTTACAGGTGACTTATAGAGGCCTTTTCCCTACTGCCCCACATGGGGTTTCATACTTAGGTAAGAGTCCTGTTGCTAGGGTGATTGCCGAGGAGAAGGGTTGGATCAGTGGGTGACCTTGGTTTTTTTGATATTGTTGGCCCTTCATGCCTGCTGTAGTTTCTACTGGAGGGGGTTCAATATTCTTTGGATCTGCTCTGGCTCCATTTTAAAGATTTTATCAGGCCTTTATCATGAGCCATTTTTTCAAAGTAGCTAGTTTTTTTTTTTTTTTTTACTTTAAATAAATCGTTGCCGTGAGTGGAGAGGATGGCTTTCCTAAAGAAGGGAATATGTTGGTCATTTCTCTTGAAATGGAGAGAAGTGCCCTAAAGTTACAAAGAACATATCTTAGGCAAATGCAGACCAAAAAGGCAAAGCCCATTTTGCTTAGGCAACTTATTTATTTCCAGGTGGGAGCTACTGGAGCTGTTGGTAGCCTTAGTTTGATATTTAGGCAACAAACCCTCTCCTCTAGGTGCTCTAGGTTCAGTTAGCTCTAATCTGAGGAAGTAATTTTTGTTTTGGGCCTGTCAGTCTGCATACCAGTGGCTGCTTGGGATCTTAAAATGGGTATTTAGTGTCAAATGCCTTTATAACTTCGGGCTAGTAGAAGATTCAGTTAATTTTTTCCCAATCTGAGTTACCAGGGCACCTCGATTTCACTGTCTACAACCTATATAACATATGCTATTTCTGCCCTCAAGCTTTGTATTATTTTGTTCTCTATCGTGCAAAAACCAGTTTTCACTACTGCTTTCATGTAACATAAATAAGAAATTTGTGTTTGTGCTAAACATTGAGATTCTGATACTGTTAATGAAACAAAGGGATGACTCACAGGTAGGATATGGCCTACCTGAAAAAAAACTCTGCTGATGATAAATAACTCTTGTAGTATATATGTATCGTGTCTTAAAGGGTACATTTTAAAAATAAAAATTAGTTATGCTAAACTGAGGAGTTATTTCTGCAAGCTAGAGTCTTTTTAAGAGAGACATCTTTGGAACTCTCAATATATCAATATTTATACCTTTTCCAGAAGATAGGTACTGAACGACTGCTTGTTTGCATAATGTCTTTTCCTGTGTTCTCTTTATATTGCAAGCTAATTACTTTAGAATAACTTCTCACATTTTACTTCATTATGTTCTTCTTCGGATTCTGATTATCACTGGTCCACTGTTTGCAGTTTAGATAGAAATTTTAGGAACAAAACATTGTAAGCTATGAAAAGCATGTCACAATGATGCATATCCATGTGTAACTCATGTATCATGGGGGAAAGAAAACCAACAATAGTCAAACCTTTTCTCTAAAGGTTCCTTTCTGATTACATACTCAAAGTAGCAAATATTTGTAGGAAAGCTTTTCAGTATCTGTAATCAAACTGGCTACCACTAATGTGACTAGGCATTTTCATTGAGCTAAATTTGGGTTCCAAATAATGGTTTTGATAATACACACAGTGTATAATCACATAAAATGAGGAGATAAAAATTTTCACAAAAAAAGACATACAGTTGACAAAAAGGTATGTGAAAAATGTAGTGTATCATTTATCATTAGGGAGATGCAAATAAACCAGTGAGACTGACACAAATCACCACAGCCCTTCTTGGCATGGATATAGAGGAAAAGAGCCCCTCAATCACTGCTGATAGAAATTGCTGGTGCAATTTCTGGGAGGAAACCAAAAAGAGTAGGAATTTAGTTTTCATATGACCAACAATTCTACTCCAAGGACCCAAAAACTATATTCAGAAAAAAACATTTGCACTTCTATATTTATTGCAACACAGGTTATAGTAGCTAAAATATGGAAACAGCTCAATTGTCCAGGAAAATGACTGGGTCAAAAAAAACCACCAACAATAGTAGACACCTAGATTATCAGAAAATATAAAATTTATCCTGAGGAAACTGTATTGTATGGCACAGTGCCTAAAGAGAAAAAAGGGGGAGGGAAGGAGAGAGAGAGAGAGAGAGAGAGAGAGAGAGAGAGAGAGAGAGAGAGAGAGAGAGAGAGAGAGAGAGAGAGAGAGAGGAATAGAGACAAAGTGTCTGTGATAGAGGCAGACTGAAAGGAGAGAATTTGATGAAGGAAAACTAGAGACCCTGAAGGTGAGAAATGAACACTGTGAAGAAGTTAGTGATGAAACATTGTAGGACTGAAACTCAGCCTTCAACAACATTTTAACTCATTGTCAGTCAATACAATTATATTTTAAAATTTTACAAAGAAAATATTAATTTATACCATTCTTTGCATCATAGATAGAGCTAAAGAGTTACCTGTAAAGTCAAATCAGAAGGAAAGGGATAAACACAGAATGACCTCCCTCATATGTGGGATATAAAGAAACATAGGAAAATTACAAACCCCCCAAACAGCATAAACTGAGAGTTGGCCTTCAGTAGGAAGCTTCCCATGCAGAAATGTGTAGTCAATAGATTTGATGAGAGACAATGGTGGAGGGAAGTTGACATTCTGATGAATGGTGTGGTGTTGGAATATTTTCTGCATGAAGCCCTATATTTTTTCTTTGGTTTTTGGACCACAGTTGGTGACACTCAGGGATTACTCCTGGCTATGCACTTAGAAATCGCTCCTGGCTTGGGGGTCTATATGGGACATCAGGGAATCAAATCACAGTCCATCCTAGGCTAGCACATGCAAGGAAGATACCTTACCATTTGCGCCACTGCTCTGGCTCTGAAACCTGGTTATTAACAGTATTAGAGACCATAATAATAGTCCTTCACTTACTTTTTGTAAAGAAATTATGTTTATTTATGACAAGGTAAGTGTTATTACTACCTCTGCTAATACTTCTACTTTTATTTACTTTATTTATTTATTTATTATTTATTTTTGTTTTTGTTTTTAGGCCTCACTCACTGACATTCAGGGATTACTCCTGGCTTTGTGCTCAGAAATCGCTCTTGGCTTGGAGGACCATATGGGATATCAGGGATCAAACCTAGGTCTATCCTGGGCAGCTACATGCAAGGCTAATACCCTACTGTTGCACCACCACTGTGGCCCCTATATAGTGATAGCTTCCTTTTCTATACATCTGGGCAGTGATGATTTGCATATAGTTACAGTCATGTTTTACAAATAGTTAAAATAGACAATGAGATTTCTATTTTATGCAAGATAAGTAAAACTTGAAAGAGACCAAACAACTAATTTAGAAGCATTGTTACCAATTTTTTAAATCCATTTTTATTTTAAATTCATTTTAAATTATGCTTAGGCTCCATTACTTCTAAAACATGTAAGGAAGGTAAAATCTGTTACCTATCAGTATTTCATTTTCCAAATTTTGTTTCTTATTCTGTTTTTCTTCACCGTATTCACATCTGATTCATTAAAATAAAATTTCAGTATATTGTAGAATATTAGGTGCTAATTGAAAATTGAAAACTCATCAGTTTTCAGATTAATTCTGTGTGAATATATATATATATTTTTACTTTTTAAAATAAAAACATCAAAGAACCATGCTTTATAAAGCATATACATAAATATTAAATACAATATTTTATATATTGTATAAAATATGAAATATAAACATAAAACAAAATGTTTTACAAATATCTGATTATAAATATATAAACATAATTTATAAATATTACATTATAAATTCATATTATATAGAAATTTATAATTGCTAAATATTTATAATGAATAATCTAGAAATTTATAATTAATGAATTATAAATATATGAATATAATAAATACATATAAATATATAGTTAAATATACAAATATTTAACATTTAACTTTAATATTTAAATATAAAATATAAATATATTTAAATATTTAAATAAACCTTAGATCTCACATTTTCAGTTTTGTTGCGAATATGTCTTAGATATACATCTATAGCACACACTAACATTGCCAGAATAACTGAGGCCCTGATCCCTGTTCTCCTATTACTACTCTTTCTCATATTCCCCACTTGATTCTTTCCTACTCTCTTTTTCACTAACCTTTGGGGTCAAGGGTAATCTAGGAAATACCCCTGCTTTACTATATGAAATTCCTTATCCAATTATTTTATACATTAAAGATAAATCAGATCAGCTGCATTTATATTTGTTTTGTTTTCTTTTCTGGTTTCATCTTGAATTATTGAAATCCAACCAGCTTGAATCAAATTGCATGATTTCATATCATTTGAAACTGCAGAGTACTTAATTATATTTATATATATGTATGTGTGTATTCTTAATAGACTCATCTGTTGTTGGACATCTAAGTTTATTCCATATCTTAGTATTTGTGCTAAGAGCAACAATGAATAATATCGTACATATGTCATCTTCAGTGAATGTTAAGAGCTATACTACCCTGGACATACTGAACTATCTTAATTAACATTTGAACTAACTTAATTATTATTTTTCCTTAGGTGAGTTTTTATTGGAATTATTATTGTTTATTAATATTTACATGTTCTAATACAATAGGGTGCACAGATAATACTAATACATTCTAATTCTATTTTACCAGTTACTAATTTTCCATAGTTTCAAAAACATGAACTTTAGTAGTTTTTAATAATTTTTATGGAGACCAATGTGAATTACAAGTCCCTCAGAGTTATATTTAAGGTACATAGTGACAGTGAATTCAGGCAATTCTCACCACCAGTGTTGACCTTCCACCACCCTTGTTCCCAGCATGCCTCCCATACCTCCACCCTTAGTCTCCCGGACTGCTAGTGTAACAGGTCCCTTTTGTGTATAGTTTGTTATCGTTTGGGTCTCTTCATTCTATTGTTGTTGACTTTGAACTTTAATCATTTAACACAAAAATGGAAATAAAAGAAAGTGTTTGTAGCACATTTCTGCATATGAAAATAACCCAGTCTGTGCCTAATGTAAAGCCCCACATTTCCAGTGAGTTTAAATAATTTCATACATTTCTACTTGATGGGGCATGAAGAGGGCATCTGAGTCTTCACAGGGAATCCTGATGATACTGGGGAGAGTAGACAGAAGGGGGCTCATCTTTGACTCCATGATGAGAGGATGCTTGGGTCCTAAGTGTGCTGGGGGCCAGCAGACTTTACCAGGAAGACAGAATTCAAGGCCCAGGCTTATACCCCCTCCACACTTCCAGGTAACCTTTAGGGGTGACAGCTGTGTCCAGCGCATGACGTTGGAAGCACTGCAGTCCCAAGATGAATAAGGTACTCAAGTACCCACCAAATGATGTCCAGTCATCAAGTGATGACGAAGGGGATAGAACACAACCTAGAAGCTCATCCTCAGCGAAAGGGAGAGAACCGAGCTGCTTTAAAACCCAAGGTAGCTCCTGAGGAGCGATCCTTGGGGAGTGGGCCCTGGACATACAGAAAGATTGCAAAGGTCTTCCTCATCAACACCCCCAGAATCTTGAGCTCCTGTAGCATCTCCACCATCTGCTTCTCCAAGATGCAAACAGTAGCGTCTCTCTTCATCCATTTCTCGAACCAGAGTATTGTCCATGCATGTCAGGACGACGTTGAGGTCCCAGTCATTGCTGTCACTCTTGGCCTGGCCTTGTTGCTGGGGCTCTTCCAGCCTGGCCTACATCCCCGCCTACTCTTGTTGGACCCCAGAGCCTGTAGCAGCTTGAACGTTTACTCACCCCTTCCCCTCCCTTCTCAGATACTGCTCCCCCTTGCAATCTCGAGCCAATTCCGAGAAAATGAGATGTCAGCTTGTAACACAGATGTCAGCTTGTCAAGGCCTCCTTGTCATAAAGGCCATTCTTTTTTTCAGCCCAGATGGTATCAGACCAGATCAGGGAGATGGGGGAGGCAGGAGTTAGACTGTGAGACCTGAGAACCAATCATGCATGCTGTGAATGTTAAACTGTTTGTCTTAACCAATGAAATGCTTGGCCCACTAAGGGCTATTGAACCTATATAAGTTGCCTGTTATTTTCATGCAGGGCCTTCTGTCTTCCATGGCAAGGGGCCCAGCGAGAGCGGAATAAACTCCCTCTGACATTTTACATCATCCGAGGTAGTTTTTGACTCTCAACATGGGATGGGTTATCTGCTCAGACCCTAACATTCTTGGTTCACAGTGTATAGGTGATCAAAGAGATGACTTATCTCCTGTATCAGTTTGGTCATTGTTCCTTCCAGATGCTATCCTGTCTGTGGCAATGCTGACTTCTCACACTGGGGCCAGCCTGAAGGGGAGCAGCAGTGCCAAGATGCTCAAGACATGCACAGAATCCTTCAGTAGAGTGTCAGTAGAGAAAGAATTAGGGAGTCAAGTCACTTGGGGACAGTGCCACCATCCATTTCCTAAAGAAAAAGTCTAGATTCATGGTCCACAGAGGATATGGCTATCTCTGTGAGTCTTTTTTTTTTGGGGGGGGCACACCCGTTTGATGCTCAGGGGTTACTCCTGGCTAAGCGCTCAGAAATTGCCCCTGGCTTGGGGGACCATATGGGACGCCGGGGAATGGAACCGCGGTCCTTCCTTGGCTAGCGCTTACCTCTAGCACCACCTTGCTGGCCCCTTTTATTTATTTTTTTCTCTGTGAGTCTTAACTGCTACCAGAAACACAGAACCCACCATTTTGGAAGGACCAAGTGATAGAGTCTTCGGGGGTCAAAGGTGGGAGGCATTTGGGAATAAAATAAGATTCCCTGAATGAGTGTCTAGTATTAGCTGACCTCATAGAGTTTCTTTCAAGATTAATATGTCAAAGACATGTTGGCTGGGTAAAAGCCAGCCAAAGAGTGAGTTTAAAGAGTATGTACGGAAGTGCTTTACCTCATCATCTAAAATTTTTCCCAATGAGGCCAAAAGTGACCCCCAAATGTGTATCCAGGTGTAACCTCTTAATGCCACCAAGAAGAGCTAAAAAGATAGGAGTTAAAAACCAAAACACAGAAACGCCCAAGACTATTTCTGGTTCTGTGTTAAGGAGTTAGTTACCTCTAGTGGTGCACAGGGGACCACAGGCAGTGACAGTAACCTTATGCTATCTCCGCCCTGCTCCCATCACCCTACTTGAGAGTTAGTTTTTGGATCACATTCCGGCACAGTGCTCTGCAGACCGTGTAGTGCTGATATCAAACCTACAAGCAAGCTGATCTAGCATCTTTGGGTTTTCCAGTTATCTTTGGGTTATTTCAGTCCCTGAAACCACTCCAGGTTTTAGTATTGTTGATGTCGGATTTTTATTTTAATTGATTAATGAATTAAATTTAGGGGACAAAGTCACTTAGCTTAATATTTGTTCACAATAGGGGCCAGAGCGGTGGCACAATGGTAGAGAATTTGCCTTGCACGTGGTTAAACTAGGAAGGACCTTGATTCTAGCCCTAGGACCCCATATGAACCCCCCAAGTCAAGCCAGGAGCAATTTCTGAGCACAGAGCCAGGAGTAACCCCTGAGCATCACTGAGTGTGGCTCAAAAGCAAAAAAAAAAAAAAATTCCTTTCTTATCAAACTCCTGCCACATAAACAAACCTTCTTATATTAGTGTTTTTTGTTTATGTTTGTTTATGTGGCCCCAAAACAACAAAAAATACTTGTTCACAATAGAACATTGAAGTTTAGTTTTGAGAACTACATAAAGTAAAAGAACTAAAACAAACATAAAACCACCTTTAACAATTTACTAATTATCTTCACTTTTTTTTTTTTTTGGTATGGGCAACCTAGAAGTGTCCTGTATCTTCTGAGGTGAGCTATTAAAAATTTTATAATTGAGAACTCTTTTGTAACTAAGAATTCATTAATTTTTAAAATCATGACTTTTATTTAAGCTGCTAGACAATATCCACTGCAACTTAAATTCACTGATAATTAAGATATTAAATTGTCATAAAATCAGAGGAATTGTCCAATTTTATGATCTCATAAACTAAAACATGATGTTGGACATTAAATGTTTAAAAGCTCAATTTACCAAATTTACATTAACCATTTTCTGTCTAACTTATAATAGCTGTAGGTTAATTCCTAGGTTAATACTCTATCCTTTCTACATGATAAAATCAAATTGCATAGTAAGTCAAATTTTAGTCTCTTTGTCTTATGTTTTTTCATATAATGAGTCCATCTTAATTAGTAGAAAATTTACTAGGACAATTACTTTAGCCTATTCAAAGGAATTGTGTTAGTCTATGCTATGAGGAATGAAAACTCTGCTTTCGTGCAGAAATTAAACAAAATTAAAAAATAAAACTAAAAATTAAAATCTAGTTGTTTATTGTGATAAAATGGATTTATATACATTAAAATATAAGTTTGGAACTAAAAGATAGTACAACTAGTAAATGCCTTGCCTTTCATGTAGCCAACCAAAGTTTCCCCTTCAGCACCTCATTTAGGTCCCAAGTACTGACATGAGTAAGTCTCAAGTACAGCTGGATGTGGTCCAAAACCCATTCATGCCCCAATATTCTTAATTTTGTCCAATTATATGTTCTACTTCTTAAAAATTACTACATACTACTTCTTATGTTTATAAAAATTGAGAAATTAAAACCAGATACCTTCTACCTAAAGCTATAACTATATAACATTTCTATATCTTTTTATAAATTCATGAATCCCAGACTCTGAATAACATAATTTACAAGTGACCTAAAATACTTCCAGCTATGCAAATATCCCCCTGAAATAAAAAACTTGCTGTGTTTTCTGTATTTGCACATCATCCATGCTACCATTCTATTTAAATGTGTAAAGCAAAATTTAAACCTTTGCATCTACTTTTTCTTTAAACTAGGTTTGAATTATCCTTATTGAGCTGTTTTTTTTGCAGAAGTGTGAGGAAGAGAGAATTTATAAGAAAATAGAGAGAAAATTGGGGCTGGAGAGATAGCATGGAGGTAAGGCATTTGCCTTTCATGCAAGAGGTCATCGGTTCGAATCCCAGCGTCCCATATGGTCCCCCGTGCCTGCCAGGAGCAATTTCTGAGCATGGAGCCAGGAGTAACCCCTGAGCACTGCCGGGTGTGACCCAAAAACCACAAAAAAAAAATAGAGAGAAAATGAAAGAATAACTGGAAAGAAAAGAAAGAGAAAAAGGAATACATTACAAGAAGAAAAAAGCAAAGGTAAAGAAATGGTAAGATATTCAGCCTTTGAAAAATTTTCTTAATTCAATTCTAAAGTTGATGTAAGTTCATCTTATGATGAAAGTTTGCAGATATAAATTTCTGACAAGTCTGCTTGGATTTTTTTTTGTTTGTTTGTGATATAATTCAGTTGCAGCCTTGATTCATCAAAACTTTCAAGAGGCATTTAAATAAGTAAAAGGGTGTTATAGTTGTCATCTGTAGAATCAAGATGACAGAATCTAAACAAAAAGTGTCTTAAAAGAGTTTCCAGATATAATAGTGATTCGCTTTATAAAACATTGCATGATGCAAAGGGTACTACTTGGTAAAAACACAAGCTCATAAATAAACATTACATAAAATATTCTGATTTCTGAAGGTAAATTAGGAATATTTATACATTCTATTATTTTCTTTCTCACATAGATGCAAAAATTATCATTAAAAATATGACCTGTGGGACACTGGGACAGTTGTTAGAGAAACTATGTCCAATGACACACCTCTGACAATTTGATGTCGGTCAGCCAGTGTTTTTCAGTGGTCACCAGGTCTTCCACTAGGGGTGTTGGATGTGGTTTTAATTTAGGAATTAAATTCGGAGTTTCACATGCAGTAGACATGTGCTTTAATACTTCAAATATGTCTGGTCCCAAAGTTAATTTTTTATTTAAAAGATATTTTAGCTAACATAAAGATTCTAGTTGCTTCTGTTGTTTGCATGCAGAACTCATAGGTTTGGTGCCCAGAATTTTAAATTTAAAGCAACCTTTGTACCACTAGAACCAGTCACCAAACACTGAATTGAGTACCTCTAAGTCCTCCCTATTATTGAGCAAATCAAAACAAAATAAAATTCTGATATGTTGAAGCACCATATCAGTCTTAATTTGAGGGTTTTCTCTCATCATTCATAAATTATTACTACCAATAAATTTCCAACATTGCTAATAAATTACTAATTGTTTTACTTTAAAACATTAACATGCATTTCATTTGATTAAAATTGAATGTTGAAAATGAGAGCGCAAATTATATAATCCAAAGGGAAACCAGAGCATGTGAAAATGTCTTCAGCCTAACTAATCACTAGGGAAATACAAATCAGAATCGTAATGTTATATTACCTCATACTTTATTATCGAGAGTATTGTAGAGTATTGTTAAGTATTGTATTGTAAAGAACGTGAAAGGGAAAGCTTGTGGTTTGAGTTTGGGATGTAAATTTTTATAGCATTAAGAAAGCAGAATAAAATTTCATCAAGATAAATTTAAAAAATGAAAATACAAAGTAAGTTGAGTCTTAATTCACTCCTGTGTGGTCTAATCAGACTTTTAAAGAACTATCTGAGGCCAGAGAGATAGCACAGTGAGGGTGTTTGCCTTGCATGCTGCTGATCCAGGATGGATGGTGGCTTGAATCCTGGCATCTATACAATCCCCCGGGGCTTGCCAGGAACAATTTCTGAGCACAGAGATAAGAGTAACTCCTGAGGGCTATCAGTGTGATCCCCAAAATACAAAAAACAAAAACAAACAAACAAAAAATAAAGAGCTATCTTCATTTCTCTGTTCACTGTAGTATTATTGCATAGTAAGGATATGGAAACAATAAAATATTATCTGGTTATAAAAGAGGAAATTCTGTCATCTGCTAAAACATAAATTAATTTGAACAACATTGTGCTAAGGAAAATAAAATAGTTATGAAAGACAATGTTGTCTGTATCATTTACCTGTAAAATTCAAAACAGTAATTTAATAGAAACAGAATGGAATGGTGTTTTCTGGGAGGTTAGGAGTGAAGAAAAGTGGATGTCATGGTTCAAGGTGTAGAGATTTAGGTTAAAAGAACAAATTCTTAGGAGTTAATGCATAAGATGCTGACTATATTTAATAATGTATGTGTTATTGTAACTGAAAATTTCTTCGGATAAAATTTAAGCATTGAAGCAAACACAAGTGTTAACAAAACAGTGACTCGATCAACTGCATTTACTTTGATAAGAATTCCATAATTTTCATTTTTTTTGAGCCACAGGATTTACTCCTGGCTATTCACTCAGAAATTGCTCCTGGCTGGGGGACCATATGGGACACCAGGGGATCAAATTGCAGTCCATACTAGGCTTGTGCCAGCAAGGCAGCTGCCTTACTGCTTACGCCACTACTCCAGCCCCAAGAAATTCATAATTTTTATGACTATTGAATAATCACATAATAAATTTCACATAGAAGTTATATTTTTAATTATTCTTCAAGAAAGTAGAGCTCCAAGTATAAGATTAGGCAAAGAGAAGGTAGAAATAAGTTCTTAACTTGGCCCAGTAATGTGGCTCTTAGCAGAACACTTACACCACTTATGAGGCCAGTCATCTGTGTTGGAGTTAATACTACAAAACAAAGAAAGTGATGTCTGAACACCACAACTAGGTAAGAACAATATAGGGAAGGATAGGAAAACAGATCATGTGGCATCAGTTATTTGAATGTCTGAATATATTTTAGATATAGATTTTATGTTATTTTACTAAGGAAATCTTTTATTTACTGAGATTATTATCATATATCAAGAGTTGGAAAAACAAGATCACTAAAAGAGGTTCAGAAAGCCTAATGCTTTTTTAAAAAGACAACTCTATGAGTCTTGACAATTATTTTGCTCTATTTACATTTATTCTCCTGAGCACTTTACTCTTGATTTCCTCACCATTTCTTATTATTTTGAGGCAGTAATTTCTATTTACTTGTAGTCTGTGCTCTTTTTACTACTAACAAAATGTTACTAATAACACATTGATCTGGGCCTATGAAAGTGGTCACTATGTTCATAATTTCATGACACTCCTGGGCCTTTGACTTCCAAGTTTATTAATTTGGTTCTTTGCACATTGTTATAACATACATTCTGTTATTTTAAGTTGAATATGGTCTTTAGACTTTATAAAAAGTTCAACAGAGAAAAATATTATTATGCCTTTTTGGGAATATTTGCTCAATAATTATGTTGTTAAATCTAGATAAATGCTGATTATATTGCTAAATTTGCCTAATTCTTGAAATTTTTCCTGAAGATGTTGACTGTGCTCCAGCACCTGAGTTAATATTTTGAGGCCCTGAAACTGAAAGATAAAATTTGGAGGCAGGACATTTTGGGGAGCAGCTTTAGATAAATTATACATTGAAGATGGGACTCTTATCCAAAAGGATCAATAAATGGTATCAAAAGGACCTTCTAAAAAGAGGAAAAGAGACCTCTGTCTTTGTCTACCTTGATGAAAAGAACACAATGAAAAAGGAAGGGAACAAGATCCTACCAAAGCTGTATGTTAGAATGCTGAGGTGAACTCAGGTTTTGAAAACTGAAGGGTAAATTTTGCCTATTCTCTGGTATGTGTCACAACAACTTGAGTAGGCAAAAACTGCCATAGTACAGCAGGTAGGGTATCTACCTTGCACAAGACTGATCCAGGTTCAAACCCTGGCATCCCATATAGTTCCCTGAGCACTTTCTAGGAGTAAATCCTGAGCACAAGAGATGCTTCTCGGGCCGGAGAGATAGCATGGAGGTAAGGCGTTTGCCTCTCATGCAAAATGTCATCGGTTTGAATCCCGGCGTCCCATATGGTCCCCCGTGCTTGCCAGGAGTGACTTCTGAGCATGGAGCCAGGAGTAACTCTTGAGCACTGCCTGGTGAGACCCAAAAAAAAAAAAAAAAAAAGAGATGCTTCTCCCAACAACAACAACAACACTATGCCTCAGCTATGGGTTTTAAGACAAATAAAAGACATTATTGTAATAACACCCAGAGACAATAGAGAGAAGGGCTGGAAGGACCAGCCCACAATATGAAGCTGACCACAAAGAGTGGTGAGTGCAGTTAGAGAAATAGCTACACTAATAACAACCATGACAATGTGAATGAGTGAGAGAAGTAGAATACCTCTCTCAAATACAGGCAGGAGATATAGGAGGAGGGAGATGGGGGCACTGGTGTGGGAATGTTGCATTGGTGAAGAGGGGCATTCTTTTTTTTGGTCACACCCAGGAGTGCACAGGGGTTACTCGTGGCTCTATACTCAGAAATCACTCCTGGCAGGCTCAGGGGACCATATGGGATGCCGGGATTCGAAATACCGACCTTCTGCATGAAAGGCAAACACCTTACCTCCATGCTATCTCTCTGACCCCGAAGGGGGGCATTCTTTTTATGACTGAAACCCAACTACAAACATGTTTGTAATCATGGTGCTTCAATAAAGGTATTAAATAAAAGACTATGCCTCTCTGAATGAGGCCCCCAAGAACTCAGCATCTTTTAATATTCCTTTAATCTACCAAAACTTTTTCCCAACAATTTTATAATTTCTATTAAATATATATGAATGTACTATCTTTCAATAACATCTCCTTAATTACATATAAACATTTCTTTTTAATTAGGGTGCTATTTTTTCAAATATGCATTATTTATTGCCAATGCTAATAAGGTCTTTTTCAAGTTTGTGTAAAGTATCTCATTTGTCTCTTTAATCACAATTTGAGCAAGATACTCTTATTAACTATGTTATAGAAGAAAAACTCAAAATAGGCTCTTAAGTAGCATTTTAAAATAGAGAAAAGATGCAAGCATCTTTTTGACCCAATACCCATATTCTTAGACTCCCTGTTAATCTTTCTTAGATAAATCATCTATTATACTACTGGGAAGTTGGTCTTAGGAATTCTTCAAGGGCTGTAGAGATAGCACAGAGGTAAGGTATTTGCCTTGAAAGCAGTTGATTTAGGATGGACAGTGGTTCGATCCCTGGCATCCCATATGGTCCCCCATGCCTGCCAACAGTAAAAAAGAAGAATTCTTCAGATACTGAGACAAAGCTATGAAAACATACCAGTTTATTCTAAATGCTACACTTGTATTATAGAAGAAGCTAAATGTATTATCTTTAATATGCTTTCTTTTTTTTTTTTGGGCCACACCCGGTAACGCTCAGGGGTTACTCCTGGCTATGCGCTCAGAAGTTGCTCCTGGCTTGGGGGACCATATGGGACGCCGGGGGATCGAACTGCGGTCCATCCAAGGCTAGCGCAGGCAGGCAGGCACCTTACCTCTAGCGCCACCGCCCGGCCCCAATATGCTTTCTTTTTGTTTGGGCTCAACCTTATATTGGAGCAACTTTATTTATAAAAGAATAAAGAGGGTGATTGGAAAAGAAGTATTGTAGGTAAAGAGCTTGTCTAGCATGTAGCCAACCCCAGTCCTATCTCTGGCAATTCATATGGTCTCCTGAGTATTTCTAGTAGTGATTCCTGAGCACAAAGTTAGGAGCAATTCTCTGAGTGTAGTCAGGCATAGTCCAAACACTATGCTCTCTATTTTTAAAATTAATGAATAAAGGGATAATAGCCTGATGATAATATTTTTAGAATTGATCTAAAAAAGATATCATTGATATAGTTAACTAATTTTATTTATTAAAACTATTTATGTGACTATCAGTAGTACAATATTAACTACTAGCAGATTATCATGATTAAGATGCATAGTTATTTTATAAATATTTTTACAGATAAAGGAGTCAAATTGATAAAACTATAATTTATTAGTGATAGATTATTCTATTACATTGCTAAAATTATAAAAATGCTTTATACTCACAAACAAAATAAATTCTGACATGTTTTAACAAAATACCAATGTTGATAAGCTCAGTCATCAAAATAATATATGTAAAGTTGTTACTTGCTTAGATTCATATTCTTTAGTTTTTTCACCTTCTGTATAGATGTGGCTTACATTTTTCTGAAATAGATGCCTTATCTGGACTTGCGTGTGTGTAATGTCTTCTGTTCAATATTTTTATTAGTTGTTTGAAAATTTCAAGGTTGCATTTTATGATTTTAAATTTAAAAGTCACAGTCCTAGTGTTTACCAAGGAGATATAACTTCTCATCCCCCAAGATATTTTTTAAAATGTATTTAAATTACTAAATTATCAGTGTCAAAATATTGGTTTAAAATTGTATAGAATTTTTGACCAGGTGCTTTGAAGTTATGAAAGATGGTACGTAGTACTTATTGGAGAGATCTCCTAGAAAAGAACCTTCTCTCTTTCTGATTTTAATTGACCCAAATGACTCATATAAGCTAACACATTTATGTAAACCACAGTTTGAATACTTTTGATGGTTAAAATGGACCCTTCTGTTGTATTCTACACTAGGTATTAGGGTGCTAATTCCTGGGACTGACCTTCACAGCTGCTACCACAGCTTCTTTGGGAGGTTGGTCAAAGCTGTTTTGGAAAGAAAGACATTCTAAAGCCATTTTATTTTAACAAGTGCTCTGGTCCAGTGATTTATATCATATGCCTTATATATCTAAATTATAGTTTAAAAATTTATTGCTTTTAATATACACAAGTTAGTCAACATCTAATACCACATCAGTAAAAGAAAAGATAAAAATCATATGATCATATCAATTGGTGCTGAAAAAGCATTTGACAAGGCCCAACACTTATTGATGATTAAAACTCACAGCAAAATAAGTGTAGAAGGAATCTTACTCAAAACAGCAACAGCAAATATATATGTGTATATATATGTAGTATCTATATATAACAGTTATATATATATATAAAGCACATAGCCAACATTATTTTTCTCTTTATAAATTGCTTTATTTAAGTACCATATTTACAAAATTATTCATATTTGGGTTTCAGTCATACAAAGAATACTATCATTCACCAGTGCACCCTTCCCACCACCAATGCCCCCTGTTTCCCTTCCATTCTATAGCCTCCACACACAATCTCACTTTATTTCTCTTTTGACTTTGTGTTCTGCCCTATTGTCAATGAAGGGGTGTGTTGCTTGTTACTTTCTCTCTGAAAACCAGAGTGTCAGAAAGAAAAGAGAAAGAGAGAAGAGAGGGAAGCAAATTGCTTGTCCTAGAGACAGGTGAGGTGGAAGGTGTGATGGGTACATTGGTAAAGGGTGGTGTATATTCTATGTACAAAATCTAACAATGAACAACTTTGTAAGTATGGTGCTTAAATAAAGCAATTAGTTAAAACAACAACAAAAGGATGTTTCACACCATTATTTATTGTGACAATACAATAGCTAAGACTTGCAATCAACCTAGGTGTTCAAAAACAAACAAATGGATCATGAAGATGTAGTACATATATAAATGGAATACCACATAGCTGTAAGGAACGATGCAATCATTGCAAATCATGCAATTTGCTGTAACATGGATGGACCTGGGCGATACTATGTAAATGAAGTAAACCAGAAGAAGATAAATAAAATATAACACTTAAATGTGGTATTTGGAAAAACTGCATCAAGAAATGCAATGGTTTAAATGTGAGTTGTCTTCAACACCCTTATTCCCAGAGTATATTAAGGAAAAAAAAGAAATTAGTGAAGGAGGTGGAACACAAATCTAAAAGAATGGGACCAAAAGTTAAGTAGGCGAAAGTGCATTGGTATTGTAAGAAAGGACAGAGCTTAATATACAAGGCAGAGCCAACAACAATGATAACATTAGACCCAATCTTTAACAACCAAAATAAAAACCAGGTCTGGCAGGCTAAGTGGTGGAAGGTAAGTGATGGGGGCATGGGATGGACTTTGGGAACATTGACAGAGGGAGGTTGCATTGCTGGTGGCATTGGTCCTGAAACATTGTACGTCTGAAACTCGACTATAATTAACTTTGTAAATTACAATAGCTTAAATAAAAATTAAAAAATATTGAATTAAAGAGAAATAGTTATATTTATTTTAAAAATGTTTGATTTGGGGCCAAGTATGGATGTACTCAGGACTTATGCCTGCTTCCTCACTGAAAAACTTGAGGGACCCTAGAGAGCGCCAGGGATTGATCCTGTGCAAGGCAAATGCCTACCCACTGTGCTATTGCTTTAGCTTCTAAAATATTTTCTTTTTGTCATTTACCCTTCTCTGTTGCTACCATCCCTCTACCAAGTTAGCTCTGACAGTGAATAAAAGGACACAAAAAGTTTTACTGACATGTTTCTTTTTTTTAAAGCCAGTCAAATTGAGCAGTGGGGGGGTTATATACCACCTTTTGTGATACTAAAGTTAATACAACTGACATATTTCTATTGAGGAGGTGGATATGTAAGGGCTGGAACACAGTTCCAGGAAAAGAGCTTGACCCTTCTGAAAGGCGGATGTGTGAAAACTCTGCCTATGGCAAGGTAAAAATTCCCATAATGGCTCATTGTAGGGAACTTCCTGGTATGACTTTTCCACTGCCTCAGAATGTCTTCGTGGACATTATGCCCTTATAAGGAAATCATCCCTACCCCCTCTCCCCTTCTTATGGTATATAAGGATGAACAAAGAAAGCCACGTGGTCCTTTGCCTCTGTTCGGTTCTGGATGGGCACTGGACCCTGGCCGGCCAGAATAAAGAACTCACTTGAGCTTTTGCCTGAGTGACTGTCTCTTCACTTCTCTGCATCAGAGCAGCATCTGGACTAACGAGCCTTACAGATAGAGAAATATTGCCCAAGTGAGAAAAAATAAACTTTTTCTTTCCAATAGATATAGGGAGTCTAGAGACTAAAATTCATAGTTTATATGATTGAATTTTATTTTTATTTATTTATATTTTTATTGTTTGCTTTCTGGGCCTGGTGACACTCAGGGGTTACTCCTGGCTATGCACTCAGAAATTGCTCCTGGCATGGGGGACATATGGGATGCTGGGGGATAGTACCACAGTCTGTGCAAAGTTAGTGCCTGCAAGGCAAATGCCCTATTGCTTACGCCACAATTCTGGCCCATGTATGATTGAATTTTAGCAGGTGGTAGGGTTTCTAGCCTGCTCCTGGAGTTTACTTGATGTCCACTCAATTAATATATATGTATATATAATACATATTTCTAAGTCTGAGTTATCTGGTCATATTTTGCTCATTTCCTTGCTTTAGTAATTATATTGCACATCAATGAAGACAACTGCTGGAGACGTGTTGTGTCTCAGCAATTCTCGTGGGTCATAGTACTTTGACGAGAGGAAAATGGGCACATGAGTGGACGAATATGAAATATGAAATAGTTGAGACCACACAAAATGCATTGTATGGGGACCCACGTCTATGAGACGAGAGACAAACTTTATTTTTCAGCTGATGACATTTTAAGCACAACTCTGTTATGCAAGGTATATCTTCAGAAACAAAGGGCAGAGAATCTTAGGAGAAGGAAGACAATGATACCAAGCCCTAGAATATACATATCTAAAGAACTAGCCATGCAGGTGAAAAGAAATCCTTAGCTGAAAGGGAGGAAGTTCTAGTTAGAAAGGAGGTGTTCTGGTTTTGCAAGAAGCTTCTAATAGCAAGAGAAGAAAAACTAGTAGCTGGCGACTAGCTGGACTCAATCTTTGAGTTGCAAATATACTAGCCATCGAGGAACTTAGCAGCTTTCTTTGGTACTGAAATTTCTTTTGACTGTAGTAAAACTGAGGCCGAATATCTGTAGTTTAGCAAGGGAGGCAAAGCCAAATAAATAAAAGTAAAGAGATATATAATGTCAGAAATATAGCCAGTAATCCATGCAGGGGTTATGTTTGACTTCTCCAATGGGCCTTCTGGCTGAAATATTTCTTGGGGGTAAAATTAGGCACGGCACCAGGAAAGCCAAAAGAAACATCTGGCATGTGCTTTTCCTTTATAATGGAGAAATGCATGCTGCATGCAGTGACAGACAACCAATAAATTTCTTCTATCAAAGCATCAAATTTTAGGGCTGGAGCAGTGGCTCAAGTGGTAAGGTGTCTGCCTTGTATGTGCTAACCTAGAACAGACTGTGGTTAGATCCCCCAGCATCCCATACGATCCCCAGAGTCAAGAGCAATTTCTGAGTACATAGCCAGGTGTATCCCCTGAGCGTCACAAAAACAAAACAAAAAATAAGAAAAAGCAATAAACCCCCCCAAAACAAATATTGTCTCTGAAATATGGCCCTGGAAAAAATATACCACATGACTCTATTTCATCATTTGTCACTCGCACTGACTTAGGTTGACTCTTTTGGTTATTGTGACTAACCTGTGAATGAACATAGATGTGCAACTATTTTTTTTTGTTTGCTTGTTTCTGGGCCACACTCAGTGTTGTTCAGGGGTTACACCTGGCTCTGAGCTTAGAAATAGCCCCTGGGGGGCTCTGAGGACCATACGAGATGCCGAGGAATGAACCTGAGTTGGCTGTGTGCAAGGCAAATGCCCTACTTGCTGTGTTATTGCTCTGGCCTAACTGCTCTATTGAATTAGTAGTTTCATATTTTCCAATAAATGCCTATGTATTGATAAGCATGGGGCTACTTTCTGGCTACTTTAGTTTTAGTTTTTAGTAGTATTATAAAAATCATAACAAAATTATTACGAAATTATATTGTAATTATGTATTATACCATTATTTAAAATAAGATATTATATATGATACCTCATATAATATGTAATAAAATATAGTATAATATAATATAGTATAGTAGAATATAATAAATATAATAGATAATATAATCATATCATATTACACATAACACATAATATTTAACATATTATATAACATTATATACTATACTACAATATAACATATAATTATATATAATATATTTTAAGTATAATATATCTGCAATAATCTTATCATAATCATTATTGTTTATTACAATATTATTAATCATACAATAATATTTATTAATTATATGTAATATATACTGTTATCTATAAATGTTGTTCCAAATATAAATTCATATCAAAGGAGTATAAATTCCTATAAGTTCTTTTCTTTCTGTCCACTCAACATTTTACAATTTCGATTCTATGCTTGAAGACACACAAACATAAACAGTACATTCTTTCTGCTGTATGGCGATACGCCATTTTCTTTTTCTTTTACTTATTGAGTTGTAAGTACTGTTTAAAATGTTTATGCTCGCCCAGACGCCATTTTCAGGGAGGGACTTCAGAGCATAAAAACCGGCTAATCTTTGCAAAAGCTGGCTCCCTGTGTGTGACACCAGGCGGGGAAAATCCGCAAAAGTACACCGGCCCAGTGGGGCTCAGCTGTGAAAGACTGTGAGTGTGACCTGTCTATGTCTGTCTACTGTCCTCTTGCGTGAAACTCTTGCGAGTGGGGCAAAAAGAGCCTCCAGAAACCTCGCTCGCCCAGACGCCATTTTCAGGGAGGGACTTCAGAGCATAAAAACCGGCTAACCTTTGCAAAAGCTGGCTCCCTGTGTGTGACACCAGGCGGGGAAAATTCGCAAAAGTACACCGGCCCAGTGGGGCTCAGCTGTGAAAGACTGTGAGTGTGACCTGTCTATGTCTGTCTACTGTCCTCTTGCGTGAAACTCTTGCGAGTGGGGCAAAAAGAGCCTCCAGAAACCTCGCTCGCCCAGACGCCATTTTCAGGGAGGGACTTCAGAGCATAAAAACCGGCTA
The DNA here is from genome assembly GCF_024139225.1 of Suncus etruscus. Classification (NCBI taxonomy): domain Eukaryota; kingdom Metazoa; phylum Chordata; class Mammalia; order Eulipotyphla; family Soricidae; genus Suncus; species Suncus etruscus. The sequence goes on from NC_064854.1 coordinate 1,268,415, forward strand.
ACCTTTGCAAAAGCTGGCTCCCTGTGTGTGACACCAGGCGGGGAAAATCCGCAAAAGTACACCGGCCCAGTGGGGCTCAGCTGTGAAAGACTGTGAGTGTGACCTGTCTATGTCTGTCTACTGTCCTCTTGCGTGAAACTCTTGCGAGTGGGGCAAAAAGAGCCTCCAGAAACCTCGCTCGCCCAGACGCCATTTTCAGGGAGGGACTTCAGAGCATAAAAACCGGCTAACCTTTGCAAAAGCTGGCTCCCTGTGTGTGACACCAGGCGGGGAAAATCCGCAAAAGTACACCGGCCCAGTGGGGCTCAGCTGTGAAAGACTGTGAGTGTGACCTGTCTATGTCTGTCTACTGTCCTCTTGCGTGAAACTCTTGCGAGTGGGGCAAAAAGAGCCTCCAGAAACCTCGCTCGCCCAGACGCCATTTTCAGGGAGGGACTTCAGAGCATAAAAACCGGCTAACCTTTGCAAAAGCTGGCTCCCTGTGTGTGACACCAGGCGGGGAAAATCCGCAAAAGTACACCGGCCCAGTGGGGCTCAGCTGTGAAAGACTGTGAGTGTGACCTGTCTATGTCTGTCTACTGTCCTCTTGCGTGAAACTCTTGCGAGTGGGGCAAAAAGAGCCTCCAGAAACCTCGCTCGCCCAGACGCCATTTTCAGGGAGGGACTTCAGAGCATAAAAACCGGCTAACCTTTGCAAAAGCTGGCTCCCTGTGTGTGACACCAGGCGGGGAAAATCCGCAAAAGTACACCGGCCCAGTGGGGCTCAGCTGTGAAAGACTGTGAGTGTGACCTGTCTATGTCTGTCTACTGTCCTCTTGCGTGAAACTCTTGCGAGTGGGGCAAAAAGAGCCTCCAGAAACCTCGCTCGCCCAGACGCCATTTTCAGGGAGGGACTTCAGAGCATAAAAACCGGCTAACCTTTGCAAAAGCTGGCTCCCTGTGTGTGACACCAGGCGGGGAAAATCCGCAAAAGTACACCGGCCCAGTGGGGCTCAGCTGTGAAAGACTGTGAGTGTGACCTGTCTATGTCTGTCTACTGTCCTCTTGCGTGAAACTCTTGCGAGTGGGGCAAAAAGAGCCTCCAGAAACCTCGCTTGCCCAGACGCCATTTTCAGGGAGGGACTTCAGAGCATAAAAACCGGCTAACCTTTGCAAAAGCTGGCTCCCTGTGTGTGACACCAGGCGGGGAAAATCCGCAAAAGTACACCGGCCCAGTGGGGCTCAGCTGTGAAAGACTGTGAGTGTGACCTGTCTATGTCTGTCTACTGTCCTCTTGCGTGAAACTCTTGCGAGTGGGGCAAAAAGAGGCTCAGAGGAGCACGGACACGTAGCGAAGCTACGCGGCCGTGCACTCTTTCTAAGGAAAGAACTCCATTGCAACAAGAAGGAAAAATCACACTAAGAACGGCGCTATATCACAGAAGCAAACATTTCTCTCTGGACTGTCTTCTCTGTTGCATGCTCGGGCCTAAGATTTGACCCAGTGTGAGGCTTCATCCACGGAGGACTCCCCTCCCATAGAGGCAAGTCAGCCCAGCCAGAAAGGGAGGAGCCAGAGGAGTGTGCTGCCTACATCATATAGACAATGAATACCACTACAACATGTAGAAAAACCCACAATACAAGTGTGACAATGGGGAAACAACGCAGGCCAGCATCAGACATAGAGAATGAAGATGACAATTCTGAGGACCAGATAATGACTGAACAACTAATCAACCTCTCAGATAAGGACTTTAGACTAGCAATATGGAAGGTTCTCAACAGACTCCAAGAAACCATGGATCGAGTTGAACAGAACACTAATAAGAACCAAGAAAATATGAAGGCAGAAATGACAAAACTCCAAACTGAAATAACATGTCAACTAACAGGACTGAAAAAGTCAGTAAACGAAGTGAATGACAAAATGGATAAGCTCTGGTACAGGGTATCAGAAGCTGAGAATAGACTTGGTGCTGTGGAAGATGAGATACATAACAATTCCATACAGCAGGAGAGATTGGACAAAAAACTTAAAGCAAATGAGCAGACAATGGAAAAATTAGTCAAAGAATGGGAACAGACGAAAATAGAAGTCTATGATAAGATCAACAGAAACAACTTAAGAATCATTGGAGTCCCAGAGACCCAGGAAGAAAATTTCCAGGAAGAATCAATGGTCAAGAACATCATTAAAGAGAAACTTCCAGAGCTAAAGAATATAGGTGATCAAATCCTGCATGCCCGAAGAGTACCAACCAAAAGAGACCCCAGAAAAACCACCCCAAGACACATCCTAGTCACAATGACAAATCCCACAGATAGAGACAGAATTCTGAAAACAGCAAGATCAAAAGGGGAAATCATGTTCAAGCAAGCTTCCCTGAGATTTACAGCAGACCTGTCACCAGAAACGCTCAATGCCAGAAAGCAGTGGTGGGATATTGTGACAAGACTGAATGAAATGAATGCTTCACCCAGAATACTATACCCAGCAAAACTCACTTTCCGGTTTGATGGAAGAATACATGGTTTCACAGACAAAAAACAGCTCAGAAACTTCACAGACACAAAACCAGTCTTAAGAGAAAAACTGAAAGACCTAATCTAAGACAAGACTACCCAAAAGACACACCAAATTTTGAAATAAAGATGGCGTTAAATCCCAGGACAATTCTTTCTCTCAACGTCAATGGACTAAATGCACCAGTTAAGAGACACAGAGTGGCTAAATGGATCAAAAAACTCAATCCAACCTTCTGCTGCCTACAAGAAACGCACCTGAATAGTCAGAACAAACATAGACTCAAAATAAAAGGCTGGAGAAAAGTTATCCAAGCAAACAACACCCATAAAAAAGCTGGAGTGGCCATACTAATATCAGATAATGCAAACTTTATACTCAGGAAGGTTGTAAGGACAAAGACGACATTTTATATTAATCAAGGGGTACGTAGAGCAGGAAGAATTCACTCTCCTAAACATATATGCACCGAATGAGGGGCCAGCAAAATATTTAATACAACTGTTGACAAATCTGAAAAATAATATCAACAACAACACAATAATTGTGGGGGACCTTAACACGGCTTTGTCAACACTGGACAGGTCAACCAGACTGAAACCCAACAAGAATATACTAGACCTGAGGAGAGAAATGGAAGAAAGAGGCCTAGTGGATATATATAGGACACTCCATCCCCAGAAACCTGAATACACATTCTTCTCCAATGTACATGGGACATTCTCCAGGATAGACTACATGCTGGCACATAAAACATACCTCCATAAGATCAAGAGGATAGAAATTTTGCAGACTACCTTCGCTGACCACAAGGCTCTGAAATTATTTGTGAACTCCAAAGGGACTCAGAAGAAACACTTTAACACCTGGAAGTTAAACAGCCTCATGCTCAATAACCAGTGGGTCCGAGATGAAATCAAGGAGGAAATCAAAAGGTTCCTGGAAACAAATGACAATAAAGACACAAACTCTCAGAACTTATGGGACACAGCAAAAGCAGTACTGAGAGGAAAATTTATAGCTTTGCAAGCACACATCAGGAAGGAAGAAGGAGCTTACCTGAGTAGCTTAATGACACAGCTAATAGAACTAGAAAATGCTCAACAAAAGGACCCAAGAATAGGAAGACAGAAGGAAATAACAAAGCTGAGAGCAGAAATCAACGAAGTGGAAACTCAAAAAACAATCCGAAAGATCAACGAAAGCAGAAGTTGGTTCTTTGAAAAAATAAACAAGATTGATAGACCACTGGCAAACCTAACAAAGAAAGAGAGAGAGAGAAACTTAATAACTCGTATCAGGAATGAAAAAGGAGAGATCACTACTGATATGACAGAGATTCAAAGGGTAATCAGAAACTACTTTGAAAAACTCTACGCCACTAAAAATGAGAACCTGGAAGAAATGGATAAATTCTTGGACTCTTATAATCTTCCACGGTTGAAGGAAGAGGATGTAGCATATCTAAACACCCCCATTACCATTGATGAAATTAAAACAGTAATCAAATGTCTGCCGAAAAACAAAAGCCCAGGTCCAGATGGATTCACTAATGAATTCTATCAAACTTTCCAAGAGGAACTACTGCCAATCTTGGCAAGACTCTTTCATGAAATTGAACAAACAGAAACACTTCCAAATAGCTTTTATGAAGCCAACATCACCTTGATACCTAAACCAGACAGAGACGCTACCAAAAAAGAAAATTACAGACCAATATCACTGATGAATGCAGATGCAAAGATCCTCAACAAAATCCTGGCAAATAGGATTCAATGCCTTGTTAAGAAGATCATCCACTACGATCAAGTAGGTTTCATCCCAGGAATGCAAGGCTGGTTTAACATCCGTAAATCTATCAACATAATACACAACATCAATAACAAGAAAAATAAAAACCACATGATCATATCAATAGATGCAGAGAAAGCATTTGATAAGGTCCAACACCCATTCTTGATCAAAACTCTCAGCAAGATGGGAATGGAGGGAACCTTCCTCAATATAGTGAAGGCCATCTACCACAAGCCAGTGGCAAATATTATCCTCAATGGAGAAAAACTGAAAGCCTTTCCTCTAAATTCTGGCACAAGACAAGGCTGTCCTCTCTCACCACTCCTATTCAACATAGCACTGGAAGTACTTGCTATAGCGATTAGGCAAGAAAAGGATATAAAGGGAATCCAGATAGGAATGGAAGAAGTCAAGCTCTCACTGTTTGCAGATGACATGATAATTTACTTAGAAAACCCTAAAGACTCTATCAAAAAGCTTCTAGAAACAATAGACTCATATAGGCAAGGTGGGCAGGCTACAAAAATTAACACACAAAAATCAATGGCCTTTCTATATACCAATAGTAATAAGGATGAAATGGACATTAAGAAAACAACCCCATTCACAATAGTACCACACAAACTCAAATATCTTGGAATCAACTTGACTAAATATGTGAAGGACCTATACAAAGAAAACTATAAAACTCTGCTCCAAGAATTAAGAGAGGACACACGGAAATGGAAACACATACCCTGCTCATGGATTGGCAGGATTAACATCATCAAAATGTCAATACTCCCCAAGGCATTATACAGATTTAATGCCATCCCTCTAAAGATACCCATGACATTTCTTCAAAGAAGTGGATCAGACACTTTTGAAATTCATTTGGAAACAATAAACACCCTCGAATAGCTAAAGCAATCATTGGGAAAAAGAATATGGGAGGAATTACTTTTCCCAACTTTAAACTGTACTACAAAGCAACAGTTATCAAAACAGCATGGTATTGGAATAAGGATAGGTCCTCAGATCAGTGGAATAGGCTTGAATACTCAGAAAATGTTCCCCAGAGATACAACCATCTAATTTTTGATAAAGGAGCAGGAAATCCTAAATGGAGCAGGGAAAGCCTCTTCAACAAGTGGTGTTGGCACAATTGGATAGCCACTTGCAAAAAATTAAACTTAGACCCCCAGCTAACATCATGTACAAAGGTAAAATCCAAATGGATTAAAGACCTCGATATCAGCCCCAAAACCATAAGATATATAGAACAACACATAGGCAAAACACTACAGGACATTACAGGCATCTTCAAGGAGGAAACTGCACTCTCCAAGCAAGTGAAAGCAGAGATTAACAGATGGGAATATATTAAGCTGAGAAGCTTCTGCACCTCAAAGGAAAAAGTACCCAGGATACAAGAGCCACCCACTGAGTGGGAGAAACTATTCACCCAATACCCATCAGATAAGGGGCTAATCTCCAAAATATACAAGGCACTGACAGAACTTTACAAGAAAAAAACATCTAACCCCATCAAAAAATGGGGAGAAGAAATGAACAGACACTTTGACAAAGAAGAAATACGCATGGCCAAAAGACACATGAAAAAATGTTCCACATCACTAATCATCAGGGAGATGCAAATCAAAACAACGATGAGATACCACCTCACACCCCAGAGAATGGCACACATCACAAAGAATGAGAATAAACAGTGTTGGCGGGGGATGTGGAGAGAAAGGAACTCTTATCCACTGCTGATGGGAATGCTGTCTAGTTCAACCTTTATGGAAAGCGATATGGAGATTCCTCCAAAACTGGAAATCGAGCTCCCATACGATCCAGCTATACCACTCCTAGGAATATATCCTAGGAACACAAAAATACAATACAAAAACCCCTTCCTTACACCTATATTCATTGCAGCTCTATTTACCATAGCAAGACTCTGGAAACAACCAAGATGCCCTTCAACAGACGGAATGGCTAAAGAAACTGTGGTACATATACACAATGGAATATTATGCAGCTGTCAGGAGAGATGAAGTCATGAAATTTTCCTATACATGGATGTACATGGAATCTATTATGCTGAGTGAAATAAGTCAGAGAGAGAGAGAAAAACGCAGAATGGTCTCACTTATCTATGGGTTTTAAGAAAAATGAAAGACACCCTTGTAATAATAATTTTCAGACACAAATGAGAAAAGAGCTGGAAGTTCCAGCTCACCTCAGGAAGCTCACCACAAAGAGTGATGAGTTTAGTTAGAGAAATAACTACATTTTGAACTGTCCTAATATTGAGAATGTATGAGGGAAAATGTAGAGCCTGGTTTAGGGTACAGGCGGGGGGTTGGGGGGGAGGAGGGAGATTTGGGACTTGGGTGATGGGAATGTTGCACTGGTGATGGGTGGTGTTCCTTTTATGACTGAAACCCAAACACAATCATGTAATTAATCAAGGTGTTTAAATAAAAAAAATTATGCTTAAAAAAAAAAGATTCAGTTTTTTCCAATACCTGCAAAGGTTTTATAATTCATTACATAATTTTGATGTTTAATAGGAGGAAATGGCAATATCTAAATTTTTGTATTCATTTCTATGTATTGCATTTAGTGATGATGTAATGTTTATTTTCTACCGATTATTTATATGTGTGATAGTGAATAAATTCCTCTGTAAAAATAAAAAAAAATTATTTATGATGAACATGGGTTTCCTTTGGGGATATGGAGTTTAAGTTTCAGGTTTCTTTATGTGTAAAAACATCACGTTTCACCAGATCTTAATGAAAGTGGACCATCTTGAACAACCAGAGGATTTGATAGACATATAATACTGTTTTTACTGTACTGAAGAAGTTCGTACTTCTTCAAAGATACCTTCACTGAAATTAGTTTCTGAATATTATGGAGTTCTTCTTTTCTTCTTTCTTTCTTTCTCTTTCTTTCTTTCTTTCTTTCTTTCTTTCTTCTTTCTTTCTTCTTTCTTTCTTTCTCTTTCTTTTCTCTTTCTTTCTTCTTTCTTTCTTTCTTTCTTTCTTTCTTTCTTTCTTTCTTTCTTTCTTTCTTTCTTTCTTCTTTCTTTCTTTTCTTTCTTTCTTTCTTTCTTTCTTTCTTTCTTTCTTTCTTTCTTTCTTTTTCTTTCTTTCTTTCTTTCTTTCTTTCTTTCTTTCTTTCTTTCTTTTCTTTCTTTCTTTCTTTCTTTCTTTTTTCTTTCTTTCTTTCTCTTTCTTTCTTTCTTTCTTTCTTTTCTTTCTTTCTTTCTTTCTTTCTTTTTCTCTTTCTTTTCTTCTCTTTCTTTCTTTCTTTCTTTCTTTCTTTCTTTCTTTCTTTCTTTCTTCTTTCTTTCTCTCTTTCTTTCTCTGTTTCTTTCTTTCTTCTTTCTTCTTCCTTCCTTCCTTCCTTCCTTCCTTCCTTCCTTCCTTCCTTCCTTCCTTCCTTCCTTCCTCCTTCCTTCCTTCCTTTTATTTATTATTTATTCCTTTTATTTATTTATTTATTATTCCTTCCTTTTATTGTTTTTTGGGGGCCACATCTAGTGACGCTCAGGGGCTACTCCTAGCTATGCACTAAGAAATTGCTGTCGTTTGGGGGACCATCTAGGATGCCGGAGTTAGAACCGCTGTCCTCCTAGGCTAGTGCTTGCAAGGCAGACACCTTAACATTTGTGTCACTGTCCAGGCCCCTCTGAATATCTTTAAAAAACACACATTTAATACAGAATAGGATTCATTGTAGATTTCAGCTATGAATGTACCCACAGCCACAATCTACATATAATATTGAAAAAAATGCTTGAATGTTTTTTTTATGTTTTTCTACATATCCAGACAAATGATCTGAAATTGATTATTCAGTAATTCACATTTATGAGCAAAAACAGGCATATAATTGGGCAAATGCCTTCCAAAAACTTTTTTATTTAAGATTGCATAATAAATATTTTTATGATTACAAGGTATACTCAAAACTGAAACAATTTAATTTATCAGAAACCTTTTATTCATCAAAAGTTCATTCTAAATATTTTCCTTTTATTTTTTGCTATGATGTTGCATCATCACTACCTTATCCCACTTTATATGATTAGTAGCTATTTTTATTATAGGAATTTCATAAATTAAAAATACAATACAAAACATTTCTTTATTATTTTGCACATTCATTTCATCATGTTTTCCTATTGCAGAACAAATTAAAATTTAATATTTTATACATATAGCAAAATGTTATAAATATTTTAGTAAACATTTCCACTGTAATGCCAAATATATCAGGAAAGCAAACACTGTATAACTCAAATTGTATTAATTTTTGTTAATTTTAGTTTCCTTTCAAAATTTTAAAACTTTCTTTTCATCCTAATAATATTACCTGTTTATGAAAATTTAAATATATCAAAGGCTTACTAATTTGAGTCTGTTAATATAATCTTGTAGAAAATGCAAAGCAAGAGTACTAATATTTATTGTATTTATAGATAAACAATCTTAAAAGTAGTTTAAGTACAAACAAAATTTCATAGATATTATTTACTTTTTTAATAGCAGGGATTTTTAGTCACAGCCTGATTTTCTGTGTTTATTAAGAAAGATTTTTATCTCTACATTACTAAAAATAAGGTTTCTGCTCTGCTATATCTTATTAGTATAGTACATTATGATACCTTTGTATATGCAACAAAAGGCTCTTCTTCTTAGCATTGTGTAATTTATTCTTCTGTACATATAGAATATGTACCTCTTAACACACATGAATTTGCAAAAAATTGAGTCTTTTTTATTAATGAAATAAAACTTACCCATATACCTTATATATCTATATATAAATGTTATACCTAAACACTATTGGGATATATATTAACATTATGCCTTACATTATATCTAAAAACCAAATAAAATAATGTATGATAAAATTCAACTAGATAAATATAAAATATAAATAACCTGATTTAAAGAGCTATAAATTTATATTTAATCATGTAGATATCAATTAATCAAAGTAATTACCTAATCTAATAAGGTAAAAATAACAAGTCATAGTTATATTTACTTCACATATAAGGGAAGGTAAAACAAGTTATTAGTGAACTGATTAGTCTCTGAAGTGCCTTTGAGGTAATTTTTTGATTACTTTTCTTTATTTAAACATCTTGATTACAAATATCATTGTGATTAGGTTTCAGTCATGTAAAGAACACCCCCCTACACCAGTGCAACATTCCCACCACCAATGTCCCAAATCTCCCTCCATCCCACCCCACCCCCACCTGTACTTTAGACAGGCTTTCCAGTTTCCTCATTTATTCACATGATTATGGTTGTTCTCAGTGTAGTTATTTCTATAACTGCACTCACCAGTCTTTGTGGTGAGCTTCATGAAGAGAGCTGGAAGTTCCAGCCCTCCTCTCATTGTCTCTGAGGATTGTTGCAAAAATAATTTTTATTTTTCTTAAAACCCATAGATGAGTGAGACTATTGTGCATCTCTCTCTCTCTCTCTCCCTATGACTTATTTCACTCAGCCTGATAGATGCCATGTACATCTGTATAGGAAAATTTCATGACTTCATCTCTCCTGACGGCTGCATAATATTCCATTGTGTATATGTACCACAGTTTCTTTAGCTATTCATCTGGTGAAGGGCATCTTGGTTGTTTTCAGAGCCTGGCTATTGTGAATAGTGCTTCAATAAATATAGGTGTGAGGAAGGGGTTTTTGTATTGTGTTCTTGTGTTCTTAGGGTATATCCCTAGGAGTGGAATGGTTGAGTCAAATGGGAGCTAAATTTCCAGATTTTGGAGGAATTTCTATATTGCTTTCCATAAAGGTTGAACTAGATGGCATTCCCACCAGCAGTGAATAAGAGTTCCTTTCTCTCCACATCCCCGCCAGCACTGATTGTTCTCATTCTTTGTGATGTGCGCCAATCTCTGTGGTGTGAGGTGGTATCTCATCGTTGTTTTGATTTGCATCTCCTGATGATTAGTGATGAGGAGCATTTTTTCATGTACCTTATAGCCATTTGTACTTTTTTTTTTTATCAAAGTGTCTGTTCATTTCTTCTTCCCATTTTTTGATGGGATTAGATTTTTTTTTTCTTGTAAAGTTCTGTCAGTGCCCTGTATATTTTGGATTTTAGCCTCTTATCTGAAGGGTGTTGAGTGAATAGTTTCTCCCACACGGTGGGTGGCTTTTGTATCCTGGGCACTATTTCTTTTGAGGTGCAGAAGCTTCTCAGCTTAATGTATTCTCATCTGTTGGTCTCTGCTTCCACTTGTTCAGAAAGTGCAGTTTCCTCCTTGAAAATGCCTTTAGTCTCAATGTCATGGATTGTTTTACTGATGTGTTGTTCTATATACCTTATGGTATCAGGTTTAATATCAAGGTCTTTAATCCATTTGGATTTTACCTTCATACATGATGTTAACTGGGGGTCTATGTTTGCTTTTTTGCAATTGGCTAACCAGTTTTGCCAGCACCACTTGTTGAAGAGATTTTCCCTGCTTCACTTAGGATTTCTTGCTCATTTGTCAGGAATTAGGTGATTTTATGCCTGGTGAACATTGTCGGAGAACTCAAGACTATTCCACTGATCTGAGGGTCTGTCTTTATTTCAATACCATGCTGTTTTGATAACTATTGCTTTGTATTACAGTTTAAGGCTGGGGAAAATAATGTCTCCCATTTTCCTTTTCCCTAGGAGTGCTTTAGCTCTTCAAGAGTGTTTATTGTACTAGATGAACTTCATAAGTGTTTGATCACTTCTTTGAAGAATGTAATGGGTATTTTAAGGGGATCACATTAAATCTGTACAATGCTTTGGGGGAGTATTGCCATTTTAATAATTTTAATCCTACCAATCCATGAGCAGGGTATGTGTTTCCATTTCCATGTATCCTCTCTTATTTCTTGGAGCAGGGCTTTATAGTTTTCTTTGTATAGGTCCTTCACATCTTTGGTCAAGTTGACTCCAAGATATTTGAGTTTGTGTGGCAATAATGTGAATGGGATTGTCTTCTTTACGTCCATCTCTTCCCTACAATTATTGGTGTATAAAAAGGCCATTGATTTCTGTGTGTTAGTTTTGTAGCCTGCCACCTTGCTATATGAATCTATTGTTTCTAGAAGCTTTTGGTAGAGTCTTTAGAGTTTTCTAAGTAGAGTATCATGTAATTTGCAAACAGTGAGTGCTTGACTTCTTCCTTTCCTATCTGGATTTTCTTGATATCTTTTTCTTGCCTGATCGCTATAGCAAGCACTTCCAGTACTTATGTTTAAGAGGTGTGGTGAGAGCGGACAGCCTTGTCTTGTACCAGAATTTAATTTTATTCAATTAGGATAATTTTTGTCATTGGCTTGTGGTAGATTGCTTCAACTAGATTGAGAAAGGTTCCTTCCATTCTCATCTTGCTGAGAGTTTTGATCAAGAATGGGTGTTGGACCTTATCAAATGCTTTCTCTGCATCTATTGATATGATCATGCGATTTTTATTTTTCTTGTTGTTGATGTTCTGTATGATGTTGATAGATTTACGATGTTATACCATCCTTGCATTCCTGGGATGGAACCTACTTGGTCGTAGTGTATGATCTTCTTGATGATGCATTGGATCCTATTTGCCAGAATTTTGTTGAAGATCTTTACATCTGCTTTCATCAGGGATATTGGTAAATTTTTTGGCGGCATGTCTGTCTGGTTTTGATATCAAGGTGATATTGGCTTCATAAATGCTGTTTGGGAGTGTTTCCATTTTCTCCATTGCAAGAAAGAGCCTGGCTAGGATTGATAGTAACTGCTCTTGAAAGGTTTGAAGGAATTCATTAGTAAATCCATCTGGGCATGGGCTTTTCTTTTTGGGCAGATATTTGGTTAAAGTTCAATTTCCTCAATAGTGATGGGGGTGTTTAGATATACTACTTACTTAACTGTGGAAGGTTATAAGTGTCCAAGAATTTACCCATTTCTTTTAGATTCTCATGTTTAGTAGCATAAAGTTTCTCAAAGTAGTCTCTGATTACCCTTTGGATCTCTACAATATCTGTCGTGATCTCTCCCTTTTCATTTCTAATATGTTTTATCATATTTTTCTCTCTCTCTTTCTTTGTGAGTTTTGCCAATGGTCTATCAATCTTGTTTATTTTTTCAAAGAATCGACTTCTGCTTTTGTTGATCTTTTGGATTTTTTTTTGTTTTCCACTTCATTGATTTCTTCTTTCAGCTTTGTTATTTTCTTATGTCTCCCTATTTTTGATTCCTTTTGTTGGTCATTTTTTAATTTTATGAGCTGTGTCATTAAGTTATTCAGGTATGTCCCTTCTTCCTGATGTGTGCTTGCGTGCTTGCAAAGCTATAAATTTTCCTCTCAGGACCGCTTTTGCTATGTCCCATAGATTCTGGCAGTTTATGTCTTCATTATCATTTGTTTTCAGGAACATATTGATTTCTTTTTGATTTCATCTCGGACCCACTGGTTGTTCAGTAGCAGGCTGTTTAATTTCCAATTGTTAAAGTTTTTTTCTGTGAGCCTTTGTAGTTCACATCTAAGTTCAGAGTCTTGTGATCAGTAAAGGTAGCCTGCAAGAGTTCTAGCCTCTTTTTTTTATGAGGATATGTTTTATGTGTCAGCATGTAGTCTATCCTGGAGAACGACCCATGTACATTGGAGTAGAATGTGTATCCAGGTTTTTGGGGTGGAGTGTCCTATATATATCTACTAGTCCTCTTTCTTCCATTACTCTTTTTAGGGCTAGTATGTTTTTGTTGGGTTTTAGTCTGGTTGACCTATCAAGTGTTGACAGGGCCGTGTTGAGGTCTCCCACAATTACTGTGTTACTATTGATGTCTTCTTTCAGATTTGTCAGTAATTGTATTAGATAATTTGCTGGTATCTCATTGAGTGCATATATGTTTAATAGTCTATTTCTTCCTGTTGCACATATCCCTTGATTAGTACATAGTGTCCATCTTTGTCCCTTACAACTGTTCTGAGTATAACGTTGGTGTCATCAGATATTAAGATGGCCACCCCAGTTTTTATAAGGATGTTGTTTGCTTGGATTATTTTCCTCCAGCCTTTGATTTTGACTCTATGTTTGTTCTGACTATTTAGGTGTGTTTCTTGTAGGCAGCAGAAGTTTGGATTCATCTTTTTGACCCATTTTGCCACTCTGTCTTTTAATTGGTGAATTTAGTCAACTGACATTGAGGGAGATGATTGTCATAGGATTTAATGTCATCTTTGTAGGTAGGTTTGCTGTGTTTGTGGGTCTCTCTTGTCTTAAAGTAGACCTTTCAGTTTTTCTTTTAAGGCTTGTTTTTCATCTGTGAAGTTTTTGAGCTGCTGTTTATCCACGAATCTATGTATCCTTCCTTCAAGCCTAAATGTGAGATGGGCTGGGTGCAGTATTCTCGGCATCCATTTCATTCAGTCTTGTCACAATATCCCACCACTGTCTTCTGGCCTTGAGAGTTTCTTGTGACATGTTTTCTGTAAGTCTTAGGGATGCTCCTTTGAATGTAATTTCCCTTTTTGATCTTGATTCTTTCAGTATTCTATTTATATCTGTGGGATTTGTCATTGCAATGAGGATGTATCTTGGGGTGTTTTTCTTTCTTTTTTTTTTTCATTTTCCACATATATATTTATTGATTGTATTTTTGACTCTTTATTTTGGTATAGATATTGAAGTTGATGTCTTCTTTTTTATTTATTTATTTATTTTTATTTAAACACCTTGATTACATACATGATTGTGTTTGGGTTTCAGTCATATAAAGAACACCACCCATCACCAGTGCAACATTCCCATCACCAATATCCCAAGTCTCCCTCCTCCCCACCCTACCCCCGCCTGTACTCTAAATAGGCTCTCCATTTCCCTCATACATTCTCATTATTAGGACAGTTCAAAATGTAGTTATTTCTCTAACTAAACTCATCACTCTTTGTGGTGAGCTTCCTGAGGTGAGCTGTAACTTCCAGCTCTTTTCTCTTTGGTGTCTGAAAATTATTATTGCAAGAATGCCTTTCATTTTTCTTAAAACCCATAAATGAGTGAGACCATTCTGCGTTGTTCTCTCTCTCTCTGACTTATTTCACTCAGCATAATAGATTCCGTGTACATCCATGTATAGGAAAATTTCATGACTTCATCTCTCCTGCAGCTGCATAATCTTCCATTGTGTATATGTACCACAGTTTCTTTAGCCATTCGTCTGTGGAAGGGCATCTTGGTTGTTTCCAGAGTCTTGCTATGGTAAATAGTGCTGCAATGAATATAGGTGTAAGGAAGGGGTTTTTGTATAGTATTTTTGTGTTCCTAGGGTATATTCCTAGGAGTGGTATATCTGGATCATATGGGAGCTCGATTTCCAGTTTTTGGAGGAATCTCTGTATCACCTTCCATAGAGTTTGGAATAGATGGCATTCCCACCAGCAGTGGATAAGAGTTCCTTTCTCTCCACATCCCCGCCAACACTGTTTATTCTCATTCTTTGTGATGTGTGCCATTCTCTGGGGTGTGAGGTGGTACCTCAGAGTTGTTTTGATTTGCATCTCCCTGATGATTAGTGATGTGGAGCATTTTTTCATCTGTCTCTTGGCCATGTGTATTTCTTCTTTGTCAAAGTGTCTGTTCATTTCTTCTCCCCATTTTTTGATGGGGTTAGATGTTTTTTTCTTGTAAATTTCTCTCAGTGCCTTGTATATTTTGGAGATTAGCCCCTTCTCTGATGGATATTGGGTGAATAGTTTCTCCCACTCAGTGGGTGGCTCTTGTATCCTGGTCACTATTTCCTTTGAGGTGCAGAAGCTTCTCAGCTTAATAAATTCCCATCTGTTGGTCTCTGCTTTCACTTGCTTGGAGAGTGCAGTTTCCTCCTTGAAGATGCCTGTAATGTCCTGGAGTGTTTTGCCTATGTGCTGTTCTATATATCTTATGGTTTTGGGGCTGGTACTGAGGTCTTTACTCCATTTGGATTTTACCTTCGTACATGATGTTAGCTGGGGGTCTAAGTTCAATTTTTTGCAAGTGGCTATCCAATTGTGCCAACACCACTTATTGAAGAGGCTTTCCCTGTTACATTTAGGATTTCCTGCTCCTTTATCAAAAATTAGGTGATTGTATGCCTGGGGAACATATTCTGAGTATTCAAGCCTATTCCACTGATCTGAATTTAGAGAGAAGGCTTTTAGTTTTTCTCCATTGAGGATAATATTTGCCCCTGGCTTGTGGTAGATGGCCTTAACTATATTGAGAAAGGTTCCTTCCATTCCCATCTTGCTGAGAGTTTTGATAAAGAATGGGTGTTGGATCTTATCAAATGCTTTCTCTGCATTTATTGATATGATCATGTGGTTTTTATTTTTCTTGTTATTGATGTTGTGTATTATGTTGATAGATTTACGAATGTTAAACCATCCTTGCATTCCTGGATGAAACCTACTTGATCATAGTGGATGATCTTAATGAGGCATTGAATCCTATTTGCCAGGATTTTGTTGAGGATCTTTGCATCTGCATTCATCAGCAATATTGGTCTGTAATTTTCTTTTTTTGTAGCGTCTCTGTCTGGTTTAGGTATCAAGGTGATGTTGGCTTCATAAAAGCTATTTGGAAGTGTTTTCGTTTGTTCAATTTCATGAAAGAATCTTGCCAGGAGTGGTAGTATTTCCTCTTGGAAAGTTTGAAAGAATTCATTAGTGAATCCATCTGGGCCTGGGCTTTTGTTTTTCGGCAGACATTTGATTACCGTTTTAATTTCATCAATGGTGATGGGGGTGTTTAGATATGCTACATCCTCTTCCTTCAACCGTGGAAGATTATAAGAGTTCAAGAATTTATCCATTTCTTCCAGGTTCTCATTTTTAGTGGCGTAGAGTTTCTCAAAGTAGTTTCTGATTACCCTTTATCTCTGTCATTTCAGTAGTGATCTCTCCTTTTTCATTCTAATATGAGTTATCAAGTTTCTCTCTCTCTCTCTCTCTCTCTCTCTCTCTCTCTTTGTTAGGTTTGCCAGTGGTCTATCAATCTTGTTTATTTTTTCAAAGAACCAACTTCTGCTTTTGTTGATCTTTCGGATTGTTTTTTGGGTTTCCACTTCATTTGTTTCTGCTCTCAGCTTTGTTATTTCCTTCTGTCTTCCTATTTTTGGGTCCTTTTGTTGAGCACTTTCTAGTTCTTTTAGCTGTGTCATTAAGCTACTCAGGTAAGCTCCTTCTTCCTTCCTGATGTGTGCTTGCAAAGCTATAAATTTTCCTCTCAGTACTGCTTTTGCTGTGTCCCATAAGTTCTGAGAGTTTGTGTCTTTATTGTCATTTGTTTCCAGGAACCTTTTGATTTCCTCCTTGATTTCATCTCGGACCCACTGGTTATTGAGTATGAGGTTGTTTAACATCCAGGTGTTAAAGTTTTTCTTCTGAGTCCCTTTGGAATTCACAAATAATTTCAGAGCCTTGTGGTCAGCGAAGGTAGTCTGCAAAATTTCTATCCTCTTGATCTTATGGAGGTATGTTTTATTTGCCAGCATGTAGTCTATCCTGGAGAATGTCCCATGTACATTGGAGAAGAATGTGTATCCAGGTTTCTGGGGATGGAGTGTCCTATATATATCCACTAGGTCTCTTTCTTCCATTTCTCTCCTCAGGTCTAGTATATTCTTGTTGGGTTTCAGTCTGGTTGACCTATCCAGTGTTGACAAAGCCATGTTAAGGTCCCCCACAATTATTGTGTTCTTATTGATATTATTTTTCAGATTTGTCAACAGTTGTAATAAATATTTTGCTGGCCCCTCATTCGGTGCATATATGTTTAGGAGAGTTATTTCTTCCTGCTCTACACACCCTTGATTAATATAAAATGTCCATCTTTGTCCCTTACAACCTTCCTGAGTATAAAGTTTGCATTATCTGATATTAGTATGGCCACTCCAGCTTTTTTATGGGTGTTGTTTGCTTGGATAGTTTTCCTGCAGCCTTTTATTTTGAGTCTATGTTTGTTCTGACTATTCAGGTGCATTTCTTGTAGGCAGCAGAAGGTTGGATTGAATTCTTTGATCCATTTAGCCACTCTGTGTCTCTTGACTGGTGCATTTAGTCCATTGACCTTGAGAGAAAGAATTGTCCTGGGATTTAATGCCATCTTTATATCGAAATTTGGTGTGTCTTTTGGTTAGTCTTGTCTTAAATTAGGTCTTTCATTTTTTCTCTTAAGACTGGTTTTGTGTCTGTAAAGTTTCTGAGCTGTTTTTTGTCTGTGAAACCATGTATTCTTCCGTCAAATCGGAAAGTGAGTTTTGCTGGGTATAGTATTCTGGGTGAAGCATTCATTTCATTCAGTCTTGTCACAATATCCCACCACTGCTTTCTGGCATAGAGTGTTTCTTGTGACAGGTCTGCTGTAAATCTCAAGGATGCTTGCTTGAACGTAATTTCCTCTTTTGATCTTGCTGTTTTCAGAATTCTGTCTCTATCTGTGGGATTTGTCATTGTGACTAGGATGTGTCTTGGGGTGGTTTTTCTGGGGTCTCTTTTGGTTGGTACTCTTCGAGCATGCAGGATTTGATCACCTATATTCTTTAGCTCTGGAAGTTTCTCTTTAATGATGTTCTTGACCGTTGATTCTTCCTGGAAATTTTCTTTCTGGGTCTCTGGGACTCCAATGATTCTTAAGTTGTTTTTGTTGATCTTATCATATACTTCTATTTCCATCTGTTCCCATTCTTTGACTAATTTTTCCATTGTCTGCTCATTTGCTTTAAGTTTTTTTTTCCAATCTCTCCTGCTGTATGAAATTGTTATGTATCTCATCTTCCACAGCACCAAGTCTATTCTCAGCTTCTGATACCCTGTCCCAGAGCTTATCCATTTTGTCATTCACTTCATTTACAGACTTTTTCAGGCCTGTTAGTTGACATGTTATTTCAGTTTGGAGTTTTGTGATTTCTGTCTTCATATTTTCTTGGTTCTTATTAGTCTTCTGTTCAACTCGATCCATGGTTTCTTTGAGTCCGTTGAGCATCTTCCATATTGCTAGTCTAAAGTCCTTATCTGAGAGGTTGATTAGTTGGTTGGTCATTATCTGGTCATCAGAATTGTCATCTTCATTCTCTATGTCTGATGCTGGCCTGCATTGTTTCCCCATTGTCACACTTGTATTGTGGGTTTTTCTATGTGTTGTGGTGGTATTCATTGGCTATATGATGCAGGCAGCACACTCCTCTGGCTCCACCCTTTCTGGATGGGCTGACTTGCCTCTAAGGGAGGGGTGTCCTCTGTGGATGAAGCCTCACTCTGGATCAAATCTTAGGCTCGAGCATGCAACAGAGAAGACAGGTCAGAGAGAAATGCTTGCTTCTGTGATATAGCACAGTTCTTAGTGTGACTTTTTCTTCTTGTTGCGATGGTGTTCTTTTCTTAGAAAGAGTGCATGGCTGTGTAGTGAATTGAAGCAACCGTGCTCTGCTGGAACCTCTTTTTGGCCCACTCCCAAGAGTTTCACTCAAGAGTACAGTAGACAGACCTACACAGGTAGCACTCACAGTTTTTCACAGTTGGCCCCCACTGGGCAGGCGTAGTTACATGGATTTTCTGAGCCTGATGTGACAAACAGGGGACCCAGCTTCTGCAAAAGCTAGCCAGTTTTTATGTTCTGTTGTCCTGCCCTGAAAATGGCCTCTGGGAGAGCGAGTTGTATGGAGCCTCTTTTCGGCCTACTGCCAAGAGTTTCACGCAAGAGGACAGTAGACAGACCTACACAGGTAGCACTCACAGTTTTTCACTGTTGGGCCCCACTGGGCAGGTGTAGTTTTGTGGATTTTCCGAGCCTGATGTCACAAACAGGGGACCCGGCTTCTGCAAAAGCTAGCCATTTTTTATGTTCTGGAGTCTTGGGGTGTTTTTCTTCAGGTCTCTTTTAGCTGGTACTCTTCGGGCATGCAGGATTTGATTACATGTAGTCTTTAATTCTGGGAGTATCTCTTTGATAATGTCTTTGACAGTTTATTCTTCCTAGAGATCTCCTACCTGGGCCTCTGGGACTCCAATGATTCTTATGTTGTTCTGTTGATTTTATCAAAGACTTCTATTTTCATCTGTTCACATTCCTTGAGTACTTTTTCCATTGCCTGATTATTTGTCTTAAGGTTCTTTTCCAGTGACTTCTGCTGTGTTGATTTTTGCTGCATCTCATCTTCCAGCATGCCAATTCTGTCCTCAGCTGCTATTACCCTTCTGTAGAGGCCATCCACTGAGTTTTTCAATAGAGCTACTGTGTTTTTCAGATCTGTTATTGCAGTTTGGAATTTTCTGATTTCTGTCTTTATGTTCTGTTCAGATCGATCTATGCTTTCTTTGATTTCTACAAACTTCTTCCATATTTCTATTCTAAACTCCTTATCTGAAAGGTTAATTAGATGGTTGGAATTTTTTATGTCATCTGAGCTATTGTCTTTATTCTCAGTGCATGGTTTTTGCCTGCAAGGTTTCCTCATTGTCACACTTGTAGTGTGTTTTTTTCTGCATGTTATGGTGGGTTTCATTGGTTAGAGTGTGTGGCCAGGAAGCAGAGCAGCCATCCTCTTCTGTGGCCTCTAGGTGACAGTTTTTTTGGGGGTGCGCTCCCTAGGCCTCTGAGGAGAGCATCCAGTATTCAGGAAAGACAGACCGGCACAGCAAAGATTTTCCTTGAAGTCCCCCGAGTCCTTTGAGGTAATTTTTAAGCTAGTATTTAGAATTTTTAGAGCTGGCCAAATCAGGTTTTATTTTCCAGATAACACATGGTTTTCTAAACACAGATATGAATGATTCCTGGCACAGATCAAAGAATAAGCTTTGAGAACAAGTTGCTCCCGATCTAGAAAACAACAACAAAGTCCAACTTGCTAACTTTACCTCTTCAATGTTCATTGCTCACTATCAACTGACAAGATAAAATGTCTGAATAATTAAATTGCTTAAGTAATGGAGAAACTAAATGAAACAAAATAATAAGAATTAAAGATAGGGATTAGAGAGATAGCATGGAGGTAGGGCATTTGCCTTGTATGCAGAAGGACAGAGGTTTGAATCCCAGCATCCCATATAATCCACTGAGCCTATCGGGAGCGATTTCTGAGCATAGAGCCAGAAGTAACCCCTGAACACTGTCAGGTGTGATCCAGAAACAAAAAAAACCAACCAAATAAAAAAAGAACAAAAGATAGAATAAGGTATTTTCAAAATGAATTAATTGTGTATAAAACTTCAAAGAATAAAATAATCAAAATTATTATTATGTCAATAGATTGTTGTGTATAAACATATAAATATTTTATTAATATGGCAGTTATCATTAATAAATAACATTATGTGAGTTAATAAAAAATAAAGTATGAGGACTAATCAGAATATCTTTAAAGTAGTAATTTTTTCCTATAGAGGAACGATTTTCCTCTGTGAAAACTATAATAAAAAATTTTACTCAAATAAAATTTTGACTCAAGTGCTATATCAATGTAAAAGTTAATTCTAATACAGTTTATTGCTTATGTTTACATACTAATGCATACATACATACTAATATTTTCATCCAAAAATTAATCCAGAATTTAATGTATCAGTCAAGTTTCCAGTTTTATAGGTAAGTGTTCTCATGAATAAAGACAAAACTAAGCAAACAGCAAAATAGCACAAACCAGGGGCCTGAGAGATAACACAGTGGGGAGGGCTTTTGCCTTGAAGGTGGCCTACCTGGGTTCCATCTTCAGCAACCCTAAGGTTCCCTGAGACAGCCAGGAGTAATTTCTCAGCTCAGAGCCTGGAGTAACCTCTGAGAACCAAAGGATGTAATCAAAGAAGAAAAAAATAAAAATAATTAATAAAGAAAGAAATATATAAATAAATAAAAAAAGAAAAAAAGAAAGAAAGAAAAAAGAAAGAAAGAAAAAAGAAAGAAGGAAAGAAATAAAAAGAAAAAAGAAAGAAGGAAAGAAATAAAAAGAAAAGTGAGAAGAAAGAAGAGAGAAAGAAAGGAAGAAAAAGAAACAGAAAGAACAAGAAGAAAGGAAAGAAAAAGAGAAAAAGTAAAGAAAAAGAAAGAAAATGAAAAAGAAAGAAGGAAAGAAGAAAGAAGAAACAAAGAAACAAAGGAAAAGAAAGAAAGGAACAAGAAAGAAAGAAGGAAGAAAAAGAAGAAAGAGAAAAAAAGAAAAGGAATGAGAAAGAAAGAAAAATAAACCCAAAGTGTTCAGATGTGAGAAATGCTGCTCCAGAAACTCAGACTATTCTGAAATAGAGACTGGCTGTTGTCTATGTGGCAATTAGAGAGAACTTTAGGAATAGTTTCTTCGATGTCATTACTTCCCATTTTCTCACTTGAACCAATTCATATGAAATATTTTAGAGTCATGTAAGATAATTATAATGTATGAACTTACAATGTTTTTTTCTTTTGTCTTGTAGATTTTATTCCAGTAACAGGGAAAACAGAGGGAAAAAAAAGAAATAGAACTACATCAAACTGAAAAGCAAAAGGAAACAACCTACTGCCCATTGGCTCATAATTTATTTTTAAGATTTATAGAACTTATTGATGAAGAGTATAATGGAAGGAATAACAAATAAATCTTTGAATTTTAGGTTGTGCAAAGGTAGCCTATTCAATTTGATTAAATATAATAGTGAGTCCAATAAATACAGTACTTATAATTTTTTAAGAAAATCTACATAAACACACCGTCCAGAATATAGTGAAAGAAATTGAGTGGAGGAGAAAGATGTGAAATAATGGAAAACAGGGGCCAAGGCAATTCAGGGGCATTGGTGATATTAAGGAAGGACAGAACTAAAAATACAAACCACAGCGTCAATGACAAACTTTTAACAACTGAAGTTAAACAGATGCATATTATGATGTCAAATGGAGTGGTTTGGGGTGGTTTGTGGAAGCATGGATTAGAATCTGGGACATTGGCTTAGGGCGTTGACACCAGTGGTGGGATTGATGCTGAAACATGTATGTCTAGAAGTTAGCTATAAATAACTTTGTAAATTACAATGCTTTTAAAAAAATAAAAATCTATCTAAATTGCAGCTTCACTCATTACTATTCTCTCTTTCACAAAGACTGTCTAGAGCAGACTTGTTTTCTTCTTTCAACATGGCTTTTTGTTTCAAACTAAGGCTTTGGGTCCATGGTTGAAGTTCCAGTTAAGGTTGGGGAATGGAGTGTTTCCAGCAATACTAAACTCAACAATCAAGTCTTATTTGTCAGCAATGGTCACAATGAGACATGAATTCCTACATGTAGCTATTTTTATTTGGTTTTCAAAGTATTTCTGCTCTGATTTTCCACACTACTTAATATTAAAGAAAGGAAAATCTGTGAGAAACATATATATATATCACTTTGTATTAGAATTATACATTGGATAAAATTTCTGAAAAATAAATATATACATATATAATAATTTATGAACTGGTGAGTTTAAAAGAATTTTGTGTAAAAAAGGTCTACTAGCACAGACATCCTTTGGTTTGACTAAAAACATTGTTCTATGATTTTTAGGGGATTATTTTATTGTATTCAAAATCTATTTTTGCCCTTTCAAATCTGTAAATATTTCACTATTTTTACGTGAGTGGTTTCTGAAGATAAGCATATCTAATTTTATAGTTATTCTATGATGGTGTTTTTACCTTTAAAATTTTGTTTGTTTGCTAAAGTTTGAAGAGGAAATATCTAGATAAACTTATGGGAAATAATCTACTGTGGTATTCTACAAACTGCGTTTACATAAAATTTGACATTAATTTGAGAAAATTCTTATTTATAGTTGTGTTAAGTGTTTATTGTGTTATTTTCTCTCTTCTCCTTTATTTATATTACAGGTACACAATAATTTTTGTAATTTTTCCATAATTCTTGAATATATTGTTCTATTTTAAAATTGTTAATCTCAGATTTAGAATTTTTAAAAGGGAGACTTTCAAATTTTAAGAATCTGATCTGTTAAAGAAATATGTCATAGTAAGTTCATTCAAGTAATTCTTTAATTCCATTTCAGCGATTTTTATCTCTTGCATTTCTTTTTGAACTTTAGTATTTCTATGACTATATATTTTATTTATTTTTGAAACAACTGAAAATACTCAGGAATTAGTTCTGCTCTGTACTCAGGAATCTCTTCTTGTTGAACTTGGGGAACATATGGGATATTTGGAATTAAAATTCATTTGGCTTCATATGGGGAAACCACCACATCTTCTGTACTGTATCTCTGGCCTCTGGGATTTTTATGTTTATGTTTGCTTTTCCAAATCTGATATGTTATGCTTTTTATCAGTTATGAAATTGAGTATAGTAATACAAGTTATGTAAGCTTACCTATTAGATAATGAATTTACTATAGCTTCCAAATGTAGTTTTTATTCTTATGTTTCTTAAGAAAAATAAATCACTTGTTTCTTTTTAGTTTTTATTTTTTCTCGGTAGCTACACATAATGTGCTGGGTTAGAGAAGCCATCATGAAATGATTTTTGGTGAAGTGAAAGAGAGGGCAACAGTGGTGTCAAGTGGTGTCACTGATGAAAGGGGTGTACTTTTTAAGACTGAAACCCAACTACAAAAATGTTTGTAATCATGGTGCTTCAATAAAGATATTATAATAAAAACAAGATGTAAGGAAAGCATAAGAGAAACAGAAAGAAAAATTATCTTGGGAGGCATCAATTAAATTATTATACATATTTTTTCTGAAATTGCTTCACCTAATTGCAGAAGTAAAAAAATACAAGTCACTAGTTTTTTGTTTTTTTTTTTTCTTTTTTGAGTCAGAAATGCACTTACTTCCATTGGAGTTCTGAATATAAGACACAGAAAAGTTCATCCTAAATGAATTTCTTGGTAACCTTTTAAGCACAGGAATATTTTATAAAAGGAGAAACCAGAGTTCTAGGCTGTGAAATGGCTGCAAAAAAAGTGGCCATTCATTGGCCAGAATACTACATAGTGATATAAATGAAACTAGAACTAAGAGAATTGGGAGGTAATAAAATTTTTATTCGATTGGCATAATATGATTTATATTACAAGGTTTTGTCACTTTCTGGCAAAGTACCTTTGCATAAATTATTTAACCTTATTGAGTAAAACCTTGACTTATAGAATTGAACAGCCACATAGCTGATTCAATCAATTAAGAATCTTTTGAAAGTTGTTACCTAATTTCTACTATACTTTATTTATTGTCACCACTACAAATATCTGGATTGACTATTATTCTACAAAGAATGAGCAGAGAAAAAACACAAAGAAGAGGATGGGGCCAGACTCAGGCAGTCAATTTAGAAACCATTAGTTTGCATATGTGATAGGACTGGTCATTCTCCAGACATTGTTTGCATAAAGGTAGATAGCATCATTATTAGTATGCTGGATATGACTGGTCACTCACAATACCTTATACCTCTTTTCTTGTTTTATTTTTGGGCCACACCTGACAGCACTCAAGGTTACTCCTGACTTAGCCCTGAAATGACTCCTTGAGGTCTCCGGAGACCATATGGGATACTGGGGATGGAACCAGGGTCGGCCACATGCAAGGCAAATGCCTTGTCCACTGTGCTATTGCTCCAACCCAACTCCAACGTATACTTTAATTGCAACTAGCTTGTTTATTGAGATGAGAGCATAATAAATAGTGTAAACAACTTAAAGGCAGGAACATATATGCAATCACAGGTAACTCTTGGATGTCCACTATTCGTCACCATCTTTAATAATGATGCTGCTAACCATATTACTTACCTTGTCTGTACAAATTTGAGCTGCTAAATTAGAGTTAAAAATTGGAAACCTGTTGTGGTTGGCATGGCATATCTTATATGTGACTGAAAGAACCAAGTGCAGATTACTGCATGCTCCAACATGATTACCAAATCGGTAGCTCTTCAGCCATTTTCATGAAAAAATGAAAGGGTAATATACATTTTATCAAAGAATGTTGAATAAGGCTGCTATTAATTTTTATTTCTAAATATTTTTTCTTAGAAAATATAAAAAATGCTCACATTTGGGACAAACTAGACAAGTAAATTTGATTTTTATTTGATGTCTTTCTCTTCCATATATTTAACCAAAATACCCACCCCCCTTATCAAAATGACTTCCCAATCAATTTCAGACAGAACTACGTTGGTCAAAGTCAGTAGTGCATTTTAACCATCAATTATTTTACATCTAAACTGAGTTTTTTCATTGGAATTAATGAATCATACATTAAACTCTTGTAGAATGAGTATTTACTGTTCAAAATGCCACTTTACTTACTGCTGTATTAAACTGAATGAATACATAATTTCAAATATCCTTTCCTGTTGATGTTCGGCAGTTGAACTTGGATTTGCCCCTTGTATAACCACCGCTTTAATAACAATTTAACCTGATGGACACACCCTTGGATATGCCCCCTTGTTATGCTGGGTATAGATGGAAAATCTTGGACTTTTGTGGGTGGGGGCAGGATAGTGACCAGAGCAGAGTCTACTGTCCATGGGGGCCAGAGATAAAGTATCAGAGAGATGCTACCTGCTTTGTATCTATTCCTTTCTCTTTCTTTTTTTGTACCAGTTTCTCAATGACCACCTCTGGCTGGTGAATTTCCATCTATCTCTCCCTCTCTCTCTCAGAAACCCCTGGGCAGTGGAGGCAGGTCTCAGCCTCTAGGAGGAAAAAAAGGTTTACTTTGCTTCTCTTTTTTCCTTTGCTCTCTCAGTTTTGGGTGTGCAGTCACTACATGTTGGCATCCCTGGGCCCAGCAGCTGGGCTCAATGGGCCTCAGTGAGCCTTGTAGCACCCGGCCCTTTCAGCCTTGAGCCTCTGCAGCATGCAGCTCCTGCAGCCCTGCAGCCCTGCAGCCGTGGCAGCCTTTGCACTTTCCTTCTGAGAATACTTCAGATGTTTTCTGATAATTGTAAAACGTACTACTTCATGAAATCAAATTTAATAAGTGGAGTTGTATAAATTAATACATATGCCAACATTTATATTGGTCATCAACTTTTAAATAATGTTACCTATTAGTTTAATGTAATAACGTATTTTATATGTACATAAATTACATTTTTATTTTAACATTTCATAATTAGTACATTTTAAATTATGATGTTTTAAGGGCTAGGGATATAGGAGAGAGGGTAAAGCAGTTGCCTTGGTTGTGACCAATCCAGGTTCTATATCCAGCACCATATATGGTCCTAGTTTCTGTCCTAAATAATCCCTGAGTGAAGAGCCAGGAAGAAACTCTGAGCACTATTGGATGGGCCTTCCTGAAGAAAAAAGCAAATACCGAAAACCAAAAAAGATTGTGTTTTAATCTGTTATTGTTTATACTTTAAATTTAAAAATTTATAATTGTTTTACGAGCAATTATATTTATTTCAATGTAGAATCATTACATTTAGTGATTATTTTTCATGATTTGCACTTCAGGCTTCGTTTTTACAAGATCTGCTGTAATTAAAACATAGATAATTAGAAAAAGTAGAGGTCTGACAAAGAGCTAAGGATTTCATTAGCGATTATGGCACCTTATAAATCATCAGCTAGAAAAATTGCTGAAAAATACCAGTCTTAGTAGAATATTGATCTATTAATGCACTACATCCTCTCAATAATAGTTTCCTTAAACATACAAATTAAATGAGGGAGGAAAGAAAAGCAATCTTTGGTTTTCTGAATAGAATTGGAGTTGTATAATTGTTTTCTTCCAAAGCTTTAATAGATACTAGAAGAATTCATTTGTGATGATCAAGATAACTCTAATAGAGCTTCACAATTCATTAACCTCAATAGTTAATTTCCACAAATTAACCAATTACTCAATTTTATGTCAGTTAACAATTATCCTTTAATTTATAAAACCCTCAAGTCAATGCATTTATTTGGATGTCTTTAGACTGTTACTTTAATGAAATTAAATCAGTTAAGTCAATTGAATTAGTCAGAATAAAATTTATTTCAAAATATTAAACTGTTATAATTTATTTAAAATTATTAAAATGTTATAATTTTTACACATTGAAGGGATTTTTCTTTTAAATATATAATGGAATAATTTTAAAAGGAAATTACACAGATCTCAACTTTAAAATTGCTGTTACATATTATGTGGTAAAGGTAATTAACAATCAAACACTTTACCATTTGTCTCCATCAGAGCTTGAAGAGAAAAAGTAAAGATGGCAATATTTAAATTCTCAAATCCTGTCATCTTTGCCCTTTTCAGGAAGAAAGAGGAAACATGAAGACAGATTAATTTAAGAAAATTAAGAGAAAACATGATCTAGAGACTAGGTGGAAAATGAAATAAACTTTATGGCTGATTATACATTAGGAGAGCATATTCACTTACAAATAAATATACAGAACGACATGGGGATGGAGCTGTGACACTAGAGGTAAGGCATCTGCCTTGCAAGCGCTGGCCTAGAATGAACCACAGTTTGATCCCCTGGAGTACCATATGGTTCCCCCAAGCCAGGAGCGATTTCTGAGTGTATAGCCAGGAGTAATCTCTGAGCGTCAATGGATGTACCCCCCCCCAAACAAAACAAAACAAAACAAAACAAATAAATATATAGAAAGACAGACTAGACTATACAATATCATTATTTTCAACCCTATACTTTTACACATATATTTTCTCTACAGAGTTAAAGTTCTCTTAGGCACAATTTTAAAATATAATAGAATTCATGTGAAAATCCACATATATGTTAATGGATATCTTAGCATTTATTGGATTTAATAGGTATCTCCAAGATTAGAAAGAACACATTTTAAAACATTAAACTATATTCAATTATAAGTGAAATAATTTGTGATTTTCGAGGATTTTGAAGAGCTACTACAGTCAATAACTATTTTCCTTCCATTCGATCTGGGCTTAATTCCCGGCACCATCTGTGGTCCTACAGCCTCACTAGGAATCATCCTTCAGTACACTCAGGAACACAAGTGAGTATAAACCTCACAAGTAAAAGCCAATAGAAATGAGCTATTGAAAATAATAACCATGAGAAAAGATGGACATGAAATTATATGACTTTTATATGTCTAATATTGAAACTGAGAGTGGTTACAAAATTATTTATTATCACTATAAAGTACTGAAAGATTGTTAAGAAGTGTTGGTGTATATTTGCCCAAGTATTTTTTAACTTTCAAATGCCACAGAATATTTAGGAAGTCTGAATTCATTATTCACTTTAGCTTCAATATATGCTTAGTTTTTGGTTAAGTGATACTTCTAGCATGATTGTATCAAATGAAGCATCAAATTGTAAAATGCAGCAGAAGGAATGTTTATTGAATGAGCCTACATTTGTGATTGCAGTTTCTCAAAGCATTCTTGTCATGTTTCTTCTAGTGTAGATAAGAACAGATTCTCTGCAAAGTCAAGAAATTTTCTGATAGATTTATTTCATTGACAATTTTCTCTGTATTTTCTGTTTGACTTCTTTGCTCTGTAGATCCCTGAGGTCTGGCCAGGCACATAATTATTTCTTCAAGGTCCTGGGTCTATCGTCTAGTCATAATTAAGTAATATAACTTTGTTTAATGTTGGTGAGGTCACTGCCATATTCCTAAAACGTACCTGTACCTTACTGTTTGACAGAATAATATAAGGTCAGGGTACAACAAAGCTGACATTGTCACTGAAATTCAAACATGTTGCCAAAACCTGTTACACTTTCCAACTATTTAGTATAGTTTTCAAATATTAAAACATCACGAATTTTTTCATATCAACTTCTTTTCATAAATCTCATACTTTGGAGAAAAATAGATAACTACATCTCTCCTGTCCCTTGTGGTCAGATTACTTAATTTTCTCTTTTTCTTTTAAACTTTTCTGGTATAAATAACCATGATTTATAAAGTATTTGATAGTTGCATTTTAGACATACTATATTTCAACCCCAACCCCAACCCCAAACCAGTGTCAACTCCCATCATTAGCATTCTCCTACTTTGTCCACTTTGGCCCACCATCTTGATATGCACATTACAAAGTTTGGTGGTTGCAACTTAGATCTCATGTTTTCTGTGTTGTTGAGTTTGCTTTAGGTTTAAGAAACACAATTCTAATTTTCTTCATGTTTTCCAGTTATTCCTATTAGATCCCTAAAACTGATATATTGACAAGCCATAAATACAAAATCTCAACTTAATATTGTTTTGTTTTATATCAAGGTTTTATTTGGAATTTTCTATTTAATTACATCCTAAGAAGCATTCTGTAAATACATTTGTATTCATAAGTATTGGCTTATTTCTCTTAGTTCAAGTCAAATTATCTTCAATCAATAAAAATCATATTTTCAATATAAGATACAAGTTTAAATAGCATATTACTGAAATTAAGTTACTAAAACCATTTTGGTGTAGACACTACAACTTAATGTAGTTCTCTTACAAATAAAATAAAAGTGGTGAAGGGTAGTGTTTCTTTTTTTATAACTGAAACCCAACTACAAACATGTTTATAATCATGATAAATAAAGATAATAATATAATAAATAATAATGAATAAATGAAAGTAGGATGATGAATTCTGGGCAAACAATATTTTACTCTATATTTTTATTATTTTTTTTACAAAAATCTTATATTTAGTTTTGACTAGATTTATGTCTATATTCTATAATGTAGGATTAACAACATTTTTCTAAGATATTTTTTCTAAGATATTAAAAAGTATGGTATTCTATTAAGGAAGAATAATCTCTAAGCAGTAGATGGTAAATGAAAATGACAAAGCAGTTATTTTTCATAAGTATTTTCTATATTAAAAGTGAAAAACTGTGTCTAAAATATTTTCAAAAAATTATTCAGCCAATTGTTCAACATTTTATGGATTTAAACAAAACTTTTATTAATATTATAATGAGTTATTAATAATTTCAGAAACATAACTCTGAAATATACAGCATTTTAGTTTTATTCAATTACTACTTTTAACAGTCAACAAGATAGAATGTAGAGATATTACTTTTCAGACATAGAAACAATATTTTATGAAATAAATCAAATGTCAAATAAGTGGCACAAGGTTGAGAAGTTTGACTTCAAAATCATTTGTTTAAACTTGAAACAAGCTATCTTGACATTCTACATTTAAAAAAATCATAGATGTTTATCTATAGCTGTTTTAACTATACATTATGTGTGTTTTGATATTTTGATTAGCATTGATGGCAATTTTATTCTGAGTTATTTTATACATTTTCTGGATCAAAATTTTCACAAATACTTCTCAAACCTACTTTGATGTAGTTTATTATAGCCAAAGTGGAGAGTTTCCTTCCCCATTAACAGTTCTTCAAGGGTTTGGGAAAATGGGAATAAAATCATTCACTATAAGGTATTACTTTCAAATAGAGCAAGGAAAGATCCTGAGCTTTGTACAAGTACGAAGTGTCAATGTATTTATTATCTAAAGAGAAAAAAATTTTACCTAGAGGAAACACATGTCACAACATTCAGTAAAATTGCTCATAAAAGATACATTTTGGTGCCAGAGCAGTGGTGCAAGTGGTAGGGCACCTGCCTTGCACATGCTAACTTACGACGGACCACAGTTAGATCCCTTGACATCCATCTGTTCTCCCAAGGCAGGAGCGATTTCTTAGTTCATACCCAGGAGTAACCCCTGAGCATCACTGGGTGTGGCCCAAAAATGAAAAAAAAAAGATGCATTTTAAGATGTGACAGATTGAAAATGAATAGTAACCATGTAGCTTATATGATAACATAGGGGGAGATATAAATAGATAACATGAGGGAATAACAGGCAGAAATTAACTGGCAAACAGGATTGCTTTTGGTAAGACTCACTCAAGGATGGAGAAATAAATACTTAAAGGAAGAAGATAGAAAATTATTTTAGAGGAAGAAAATACAGTAAATAAGTATTATAGTCAGATCCTCAAATGAAAAATGAAAAAAAAAAAAGAAACAAAAAACAAACAAAAAAACCCTCAAAAAACCTTAGATCTCTATATTTTCAGAAAAATGGAGAGGGAGAGGATAAGCAAGAGGAGAGAATGAATGATGGGAGAATTTTAAGAAAAATAGAAACATTTAGTCAAAACAGTATTTTGAATGTTCTAATTCATACTTCTTATAAATTGAAAAATTATATTTTTGTAGGCCTTATAGATTCTACCTTCTGTTGTAGTTGTGAATATGTTAGGATATATTGGCCAAGATATTTTCTGATAAAAGAAAGATAAGATTATTGAGATAGGGAAATGGGATTCATAAGAAGTCCTGTAGTGAAAGAGGAGGACAGGAGTGTCATAGAAAGACGAGACATTCATTTAATTTGAAACCAGAAGAATGACATCGAGTCAAGAAATGTAGATGCATTTTGAAGGAAGCTAGACAGTGAATTCTTTCCTACAGCTACTCAAGAAGCAAGAGGTTTCTTGAAACTATAGGCTTCTGAAAACCAAGAGTAAAATCCATGTTGGACATCTGGCTTCCAGAACCATGAGAATATATTTGTGCTAGATTAAGTTACTGAGTTTGGTGAAATTGTAGTAGCAGAAAACCATTAGAAATTATTAAGAAGCTGACATGATAGCTTTCTGTAGAGGAAAGAACTGACTCCCATACAGCTCATGGTGCTCAATTTAAAATATAATGAGGGGCCAGAGTGATAGCACAGCGGTTAGGTGTTTGCATTGTATGCAGCCTACTGTGGACAGACACAGGAGAGATCCCTGGCATCCCCTATGGTCCCTTACCTTACCAGGAGTAATTTCTGAGTGAAGAGCCAGGAGTAATTCCTGAGCACTACCAGGTGTAATCCAAACCCCCCTAAATATAATAAATTCAGAATTATTAACTGTATACAGTGCTAAAACTGAAACTTCATGTTAGAATAAGAATGACAACCAGAAATTTAGGCAATTTTTAAAAACTGTTATTTTGAGATAACAATGATTTGTCTTTATTTTTTAATTAATATATTTGTTTTCATTGAATTATCATGAGAAACAGTTACAAATTGGTTCATGATTGAGAGCTTCAGTTGCATGATATTCCAAAACTTATCCCTTCACCAGTGCATGTTTCCTGCCACCAGTAGTTCTAATTTCCTTCCTATCCTCACCCAGCCTGCATTAAATGTGTCCTACATGGATGATACAGAGAGTATTAGGGTGAGTAAAAGGAGTTAGAGGGAGAGTAGATATACAATCATTCCACTCAATTGTGGGATTGATGTAAGATTTTTCTTGTCAATTATGATAACCTATATGTGCACGTGCATTTACCACAATTGATATAATCATATTTTGGGGGGAAAGGACTTCTAATACTGTATTCAGAAATAATGGAGAAAGTAGGAAATTTGGACACTTATAAAAAAATAAGAATTGATTTTCCTTATGACTCAGAAATGAAAGTTCTTGCCATCAGTCCCAAGTGTGGAAAAGACATTTGCACTTTACTGAAAAGACAATTGTTCCCCAATGGCTACTATCGCACTATTTACAATACATAAGGTATAAAATAACCCAACTTTTTAGGCAGTAATGACTGGGTAAGGAAACTGAATTATATGTGTATAGTGGGATATTAACTATCTGTAAGAAAACATGAAATCAAGATATTTGCCTCGCGTGGAGGAAAGTATAGTTGGATGCTGAGGAAATTCAGAAGGGGAGAAGTATCTAGAGAATATTCCCTTTCATAAATGACATGAAAAGAAGTTTAGTAAGGGATTATAAATGGTCAAAAGAAACTGAAACTGTTTCTGGCCTATAAAACTAAGCACATCTGGTTGTAAGTGATGGATGACAATTATCCTTGTGATCTTGGTTGAGGAAAGAAGACTTATTGGTGGGTTTGTTGTTGACAGGTTGTACATACTGAAATTCATCCTTAATAATATAGCAAACCATTGTGACTTAATATGTTAACTTTCTTTTCTTTATACCACTTGCCAAGTTACTTTTGGTGTATTCTGCATAATCATTTCTTTCCTCCACACAATTTGACTTTTCCTGAGTGACAATACCTCCAATTTTTGTTCCGTTTCCCTCAGGAGGACACAGTTCACCCTGATGCTTCACTTTCATCAGATTTCCATGCAGAATAAGAATCTATGTTTCATTCTACTGTTAAATGATAAATAGAGACTACTAGGAAGCCAGAGGAGGAAAATAATCTGAACATTTGAACTTAGACGAAGAGTTTAGGATAAGCATGTACTCTCATGATATCAGGTGATGTATATAGGACTGACGATAACATCTTATAATAGATTCTTTATTTTTTTAATTTTGGACCACACCCAGCTGCTCAGGGGTTACTCCTGGCTGTGCGCTCAGAAATCGCTCCTGGTTTGGAAGACCATATTGGATGCAGGGGACAGAACCCGTGTCTGTCCTGTCCTGTCCTGTCCTGTCCTGTCCTGTCCTGTCCTGTCCTGAGTCAGCCGTGTGCAAGGCAAATGCCCTATCACTGTGCTACCACTCTGGCCCCATTTAGATGAACTGTAAAATAGTATCTCTACTGAAAAACTGTACATTCTTACTGTAAGTGCATTCTCGGGGCAATAAGAGAAAAACCA
Organism: Suncus etruscus; assembly: GCF_024139225.1. NCBI lineage: Eukaryota > Metazoa > Chordata > Mammalia > Eulipotyphla > Soricidae > Suncus > Suncus etruscus. The sequence goes on from NC_064854.1 coordinate 1,302,338, forward strand.
TAAAAATACTCATTATGTAGTCATTAAAATTACAATACAGTGATAATTCAAAAGTATCTCTGAAAATACTTGAGTTTTAGTTATGCATCATTTAATAACAATATAAGTCCTGAATCTGTTCAAGAAATTTTTGCATCTGTCTTACTTCCAACATGTTTGGACATGCCCTCTCAGTTTTTGTTCTCTTGGTTGGACTACAATTTTCCCCCCATCTTTGTATATCATGAATCGTGTGTTCTGGCTCTTCCTTAGAATGGAATTCTCATCATTTTACATACTATTTAAAAGAGTGGAATGTAAAAATGCAAATAAACAACAACAAACAAAACAGTTAGACTTCAAGTAAATAGTTTCTCAATTTACTATTCTACTGATAAATGTAGCTGCCATTTTATCATTTATTATTTTTGCTTAAATACTGTGGTCACAAGGCTCAAAATACAGTTTTTTTCCACAGATAAAGTTGTTCATGATTGAGCTATAGTCATACAGTGTACAATAACATTTACCAGTGTACATTTCTTGGCACCAATGTTCCCAGTTTCCTTTTCACCCTCCACAAAGCCCTCTCTCCTTTATGTTACTGGAACATATATTTTTCTTCTCTCTCTCTCTCTCTCTTTCTTCTTCTTCTTCTTCTTCTTCTTCTTCTTCTTCTTCTTCTTCTTCTTCTTCTTCTTCTTCTTCTTCTTCTTCTTCTTCTTCTTCTTCTTCTTCTTCTTCTTTTTTCTTCCTTTAATTATTTTAAACACTTTGGTTTGCATTACAGTACACATTTCCCTCCATCAATTTTCCCATTTTCCCTCTCATCCACTCTTCCCACCTGCCTCTGGGGCAGGTATTTTACTTGTCTCTCTCTTGATCTCTCTCTTTTCTCTTTTGATGCTGAGGTTTGAATTATTGTTGAATTAAGGGGTAAGAGGTGTATCACTTTATGCACTTTCAGCACTCAGTTCTTGTGAGAGTGATAGTTCCAACTATCACTGTCACTGTGGACTGTTCACTACCCTAACTGCAATTTTTGTGACAAGTTTCCGAACATGGACTGGTCCTCCTACTTCTCATCTCTATCATCTCTGGAAATTATTACCATACTGTCTATTACTTACTGCCCCACAAATGAATTCTAGTAATCTGTTTCTCTCACTTTCCTACTGACTCATTTCACTCAGCATAATACTCTCATATCCATCTATGTATAAGCAAAATTTCATGACTTCATTTTTCCTAACAGTTGTGCAGTATTACATTGCATAGATGTACTGCAATGTCTTTAGCCACTAATCTATCTTGTGCACCTGGATTGTTTCCAGATTCTGGCTATTCTAATACTACTGTAATGGACATAAGAATGCAGAGGGTTTTTCTGCATGGTGTTTTTGGATTTCTAGGATATATCCCTAAGAGTGATATTAATAGATCATTGGAAGCTCACTTTCTAGTTTTCTAAGGAATATCCACATTAGTTTCCATAAAAGCTGGACCAGTCTAGATTCCCTTAGCACATTTATGTCAGCAAAGATCACTCTTCATTATTTTTTTGTGATGTGTACCGATCTTTGTGGTGAGGGATAATATATGTATATATATATATAAAGTGTATATACATATATATAAAGTGTATATATATATATAAAGCCATTCTCTTCAATTTCTTTGGTCAATGCCAGTGTATCCTTGTTAAATTTTAGCTTGATAATCCATCACAAGGTGACAGCTATGTTGAAATCTCTTACTATTGTGTTGCAATTTAAATTTTTATTTAAGTTTATTGACAATTGTTTTAAGCTTTTTGTTGGCCTTCATTGTGTGCATATATATTTGGGAGTGTGATTTCTTCCTGGGGTACACATTCTTGATTATTAAGAAATTTGAGCTCCCATACGATCCAGATATTCCACTCCTAGGAATATACCCTAGGAACACAAAAATACAATACAAAAACCCCTTCCTTACACCTATATTCATTGCAGCACTATTTACCATAGCAAGACTCTGGAAACAACCAAGATGCCCTTCAACAGACGAATGGCTAAAGAAACTGTGGTACATATACACAATGGAATATTATGCAGCTGTCAGGAGAGATGAAGTCATGAAATTTTCTTATACATGGATGTACACGGAATCTATTATGCTGAGTAAAATAAGTCAGAGAGAGAGAGAAAAACGCAGAATGGTCTCACTCATCTATGGGTTTTAAGAAAAATGAAAGACACCCTTGTAATAATAATTTTCAGACACAAAAGAGAAAAGAGCTGGAAGTTCCAGCTCACCTCAGGAAGCTCACCACAAAGAGTGATGAGTTTAGTTAGAGAAATAACTACATTTTGAACTGTCCTAATAACGAGAATGTATGAGGAAAATGGAGAGCCTGTCTAGAGTACAGGCGGGGGTCGGGTGGGGAGGAGGGAGACTTGGGACATTGGTGATGGGAATGTTGCACTGGTGATGGGTGGTGTTCTTTACATGACTGAAACCCAAACACAATCATGTATGTAATCAAGGTGTTTAAATTAAAAAAAAAGAAAAGAAAAAAAAGAAATTCCTATGATTATCTCATAACCTTTTAAAGCCTAATGTTTGTGTCATCTTATATTAATTTGGCTACCCCAACTTATTAAAGTTATTTGCTTGAATATTTGACTTTGAGTTGTTGATTAATCTGACTATACAGACGTGTTTCTTGTGGGCAAAAAAATATTGAATTTAATTTCTGATCTATTTTGGTAAGTCTGTGTTTCTTAATTGGTGCATTTAGTTCATTGATGCTAAGAGAAATTATTGTCATGGCATTGTGTGCCATCCTTTTATGGAAGTTTGTTATGTTCCTTGGGTCTGCATTGCTTTAAATAGATCCTTTAGTTCTTTTAAGGTTGATTTTGAGTTTGTGAAGTTTCTGAGCCTTGTTTATCTGTGAAGCTCTGTATTTTTTCCCCAAACATAAAGTAAAATCAGACTGTATGAAATTTTCTTGGTCAAGAATTCATTTTGTTGAGATTTTTCACTATATCCCACCACTGCTTCAGGCCTGGAGGGTTGCTTGGATAAATTTGCCCTAAGTCTTAAGTTGTGTCTTTTTGGATTTTTTTTTATTTAATTTCCCTTTTTGATCTTGCTGCTTTCAGTATTCTATCTCTATCTGTGGTTTTATTCATTGTGACTAAAATATGCCTTGAGGTGCTTTAATTGGATCTCTTAATTGGTACTCTTCGGGGAGCAGAGTATGGGTATTTTTCATATTTGAAAACTTCTCTGGAATGGTATATTTGATTACTTCTTCTCTATTGAGGGTTTCTTCCTGACTCTCTAGGACCACAAATATTCTTATGTTGTTTCTGTTAAATTTATCCCAAAAGTCTTTTGTTGGTTGTTGATTTATTTTAAGTATCTTTTCCATCTTCATCTTAGTTTAACACTTCTGCAATTTATTCTGCTGAATGGAAGTATTATGTAGCTCATCTTCCAGCTCACTGATTCTGTCCTCAACAGCAGTTACTCTGCTGGTGAGGGCTTCCAATGAGGATTTCATTTCACTTACCATATTTTTCTGCCCTGATATTTCTGTTTGGTGTTTTATCATTTCCACTCTCATCATTTTGAGTCTTATGACCTGTCTGTTCCATGATCTCTTAGGATTCTTTAACATTCTTTAACATTCTTTAGCAACTTTAACATTTCCTCTCTAATGTCCTGATCAGAAAGATTGTGTGGGTGGCTGTTGTTGTTTGGGTCTTCAAAACTAGTACATTTAATCATATTGTGTGGGGTTCTTTTCTCATTGAGATTTTTGTAGTTTTGTGCTGTTTTTTTATGGCAGAGCTCCTTGAGTAGAAGAAATGTGCAGTTGTTGCATGAAGCAGTGTAGCATTGTCATTGGCTGGGCTCACATACCTCAGTTTAGTTCAAAATGGTGCTTTTTTTAGTCCAATCTCTGGCATTGCCTACACTATTCCCACTGGGCTCACACAAATGAATTCAATCATATTTTTCAATTCATTTTATTACTTCTTTCTTCTATACTAAGAATTTTATAGATATTGAGAATTGAATTAGAAGATAACCATTTATATGTATAATTGTTTATATGTTATATTTTCAGTTGGATGAAATATTTCAATTTTATAATTATATTCAAGTATAGGATTGGAGAGATAGTACATTCAGTCGAGTGTGCCTTACACAAATCAAACTAGATTTGATCCCTGACATTCCTTATGGAATGTCATCCCTGAGCTTTCTATGAGTGAATACTGAGTGAAGAGTCAAGATTATGTTCTGAGCACACTAGGTGTAGCCACTAACACCCCCCAATTCAACATATTTAAGCATAGCTAAGCTTGCTATATGTAAGTGAATATGCTATTGATTGCATTAATATTAACTACATTAAATTACACCAATAACATATTAAGACCAAATTATATGAATGTTAATAAAATATATTAATCTGAAAGAAGAGATAAAGGTATGTACTTATGATGGTTACCATATGTTAAACATAAAATCTTGGCAATATTTCGAGAAATAATCAATAAGATTTTTAAAATAATGATAGTGTGCAAATTTGATTTTGCGGTTGACAGAATCAATTGCTAATATAAAATTGGGCAAAAACATATTCTTTTGGATTTTGAGCTACACCCAACATTGTGTGGTGAGTGTGCAGAGGGCCATATATGTGATCAGGGATGAAAATAACTTAGTCAATAACTATTCTTTACCCACTCAAGAAAGATATTATTTTCTATAGTTGTTACAGACATGCCACACTGTTTAATAATCTTTTCAGGAACCTAGTAGTGCTACCTCACCACACAAGATAAATGTTAGACTCTGTCATAGTCTTTCTCTAAAGAAAGTTAATATCTGAAGAAACATTAGAGACTATGATATTAGGATCTGGAAAACACACGGTTTTGTGAGTTAAATACTAAAATCTGAGGCTTAGTTCACATATTCCTACCAATGAGCTCTGGGGTAAAAAAATGCAGATGGAATCTCTTCTGGAATGTACATGTAGATGATAAGTGATATGACATTTAAAGCCAGATAAAAATAGCTGAAGAATTGATGAGAACCCTAATGAACCAGAAACAAATAAAATTTGGGAGATAAACAGCTAGCAAACCTAGAGCATACCGAGATGCAATCTGCATAACTATATCTTTATTAGTTCAAGAAATAAAAATACGGTTATTCACAGGTAATAACCAAAACAGTAAGAGAAAAATTTAACATTTACTATTAAAAAAATTAAGAACCACCATAATGTCAAAGAAAACAAAATGATACAGACTAAGATACATTAGTAGAATGCTCTTTTGAAGCATGATAAAGATGATAAATATTAAGATTAATTAATATTTTATATAAAATAAATATTAACAAATAATTAAAGTCATGAAAATTACTTTTAGCTATTTAAAGCAAGTTTTAGGAGTATTAACGTAATGGCTATTATTAGAAAAATGATAAGCTAATGTTAGTATATAAAGTGCAATGCATTGAATTATAATTACAACTATATACATAAATAAATAGTCTTAGAGAATACATGGCGGAGAAAAGTGATCTCTCTGTTGGAGAATATGGGATTGGAACATTGGAAACATGAAAATCCCTTTCACTGACAGTATTATAAGCTATAGTTCTTCAAATAAAATTATAAAAATTAACTCTAATAATAATAATAAATAAATAAATGCCCACTCTTGTTAGTGAGCTAATATCATTGACTCCTGTTCTTTATAAGCTTACTTTTTTAGGTTTCTTTTTGATTTTGAGCTACACCTTAGGGTACTTTAGGAGCTCTGAACTCAGGGATCCCTTTTGGTGGTTTATAGGCAACATCTGTAGATTAAACCAGGGTGTTTCATTGGAGTAAATTTTTTAATCTCAGTATTATCTATGTGATAAATTTTATTATATAAAATTCCATGACATATATTATAATAATATGAATTTTGTATTCTTTTAAAATTTCAATGTAATATAAATGTTTTATAGAAGAGGAAAATTCATTGAAGTATTCATGTACTCATACTGTTAGACAGTTTTAAAGCATAGTTTATATTTAGAAAATTTAATTAAGCCCTACACAGGAATTTAATTTAAATATAAAAATAAGTATATATAAATAGTCTATATTATATGGATATTACATATACATTTATACATGTTATTCATAAGTACATATTAAATAAGCTTTAATATATGAATATATGGTGAGAAAGGAAGTTGTTACAATCTGAACAGCCACCCACAAATGAAAACTTCACAGACAGAAATATTTTTGGATATTTGAAGAGTATTCAATTGTTTTCTCTATCTTTCAAAATCAATAGAATTATTTTAAAAGTTTGCTTGCGTGACTTTACGAAGCATAAATATGAAGTAATGTAAAAACTTTGGTGGAAAATAAGAGGAAAGCTTTTACACTTTTTAAAATAAAATGACTTGAGTGAATAATATAATTAATAAGTAGGAGGATGGTGTGGGTGGAAGAAATGAGAGAAAGCACAGAGAAATGAGAAAGAGAAAAGTGCAATTATTAAAACTATGAATCATGCAATCAGAGTGCATGGTTACTAATGCCATCCTGTCACTTTCTGTTTGCGAAGTCCTATGAAAATTACTATGTCCACCTCTTTATTTGTCAGTCTTTTAAATAGCAACAAAATGTAGGTGCATCTTTGGTGGTGAATGTGGGGTGGGGATATTATATCTGTACACACTTGTAAACGAGTAAAACTCTATTCTAAGAAACCTCATGATTTCTATAAAGATGGAATAAGTCATTCATTAATATTTCTATAAAATAGGTATTATGCCATTTACAATAACTATCTCATCTTAATTGCAATATAATGTTATGTAAAATGATGTATAACATAATAGATTATTAATCTGGTACAATTTTATTTATTTTTGTTCTCTTTTAATGAACTTACTGTCTTTATCTCATCTTTAAGGTCATAATTAAAGTTTGTATTTTAAAAGAATTGTGTTTCTAATGGCAGGGTAGAGACAAGATGGCTAAATAGAGACAACTTGTTTTTGCATCCTATTATTGTCACAGCAAATTGACCAAAATTTTGAGTTGATCTAGACAAAAAATGGACTTAAAACCTAACAAAGAGGGTAAGCTTTGTAATAAGAGACTTAAGGAGAACTCCCTGTGTCAAAGAGAGATTTCTCAAAGGCTTTGCATGCAGGTTTTATCCTGGTACCCCACAATCTCCAGAGTAACATCTGAAGCTTCCCTTGAATGCTGATTATAATGGGTTTAGCTCCTCAAAGCAAAAGCTATAAAGTTCTTTGTTTCTATTCACACAACAGACCCATGGGCTGCCTAAACAGGACTTCAAAGCAACATTCCTTAATGATTCTCACTAACATGAGAAATCAATGAAACAGAACTGGGGCCAAAAATGAAAGATAATTTGATAGTTTCAAATAAAACGATATAAAGATTAGTTATTTGAATTTTAAAAATAAAATAAAGGGACTCAATAGAAGATTGAATGAATCAAAAAATTTAAATCAGTAAACTCCAAGGTAAAATAGAAAACCTACCAGCACCACCAACAACAGTATACCCGCAAGCACACACCCACAATCACACCCACAAACACACACACAAACACACCAGAATAGCCATGGGATAATCTCACTTATTTGTTGTATGTAAGGGGAAATAGAGATAGTTTAGTAATTATATCCAGAGACAGGAAGATGAAGACCAGGAAGAACAGTCCATGGTAGGAAGCTTGTCACAAATAGTAGAGCAGTGAATTTAAGGTAAAAAAGTGACTGTCATGATGATATTTGGAAATGATCAGTCTGGACAAGAACTGGGTGCTAAAAGGAGATAAAGTGATCTGTAAGGTTAATGAAGGGTACTTCATCAACACTAGTGCAAATCACAGTTCTAAAATAATTAAAAGGGAGGGAGAGAGAGAGAGGAAGAGAGAGAGAGAAAGAGAAATGTCTGTCCTTAGGAGGTAGGAAAATTGTGCATGGATGGTGGGAAATATTCATTGGTTAAGGGTGCTACACTGTAAGACTGAAACTCAATTATGAACAATTTTATAACCATGGCGCTTAAATAAAAGAAAACGTTAAACTTAAAAAAGAAACAATGAACTGCATCCTAAAGAGAATAATTCTTATCATAGGTTAAAAAAATAAACAGTGTACATCACTGATCAGAAGAAGAGGAGAAATAAAGAAGCAAAATTCATGTTTGAAATACTAATACCAAATAACTTTTTCAAGATTATAAAATAGTTTTATGTCCATATCTAGAAAATCAAGAATTTTAAACAAAGCAAACCAAAATAGACACATAACCCACACATTATGGAATATTATGATTAAAAATGGCACAGTTAAAAGATAAAGAGAAAAATTGTAAAATTAGCCAGAGAAACGTAGAATTACATGTAAGTGAATCACATTAGACTACCAGTAAATCACCACCAGGATCACTTAGAAGTGAGTGGTATGATATCCAAAGTGCTGAATGAAAGCTTTTCAACCAAAAATTCTCTTTCAAGTTAGGTTATCAATTATATTTGAAAGAGGAATAAAAAACTCTTCAGGCAAAAAATAGTTCAGGGAATCAACAGACTCTGAAGAAGTTATCCAAGACATACTAACGGTTCTTATTAAAAAAAAAAAAGACCCCCCTACTTGGATGTAGTAGAATATCTAAAAATGATAAAATGTGGGGGAGAAAAAAGTAATAATGGAGACTCTTTCTAATTATTTTCTTTGTATTTCCAGTCTTTTGAGTTTAAAGAATTAAACATTTTAGGGATCTTAACTTTTAGTTATGAAATATGCTTATTTAAAAAATTGGTATCCCAATTAATTGATTTTATTTTGCATATATTAATGGTATATTTTATACTTCATAATTAGATATAGTTATTACAGAAATAAATATAGTTGTAATTTTATTTTGTTTCTAATTCAACATTAGGCTCAAATTAAGCTTGACCAATATCATTTGTTTTTTCATCTGAGAATAGGTCATGTTGAAATCTGTTTTGTTGTTATTTTCAAAGAAATGAATGCAAGTATAATAAAAGTGTTTAAAATGCTGACTAGAATAAAATAAAACATAATAAAAATGTATTATGAAACATATATAAAATTATTACTGAGATAAATGAGCATACTGGAATGAAATAATGACTTGGAATTTCACAATAGCTATGTTCCAGGAATAAAATAAACAATATTAGACAGAAGGGAATCGTAAATTGGGAAATAAGAAAATAGCAGTAAGTTAAAGGAAGTTAAGAAAAAGGGGCATTGACTCAAAGGAAGATATAATTAAAAGTCTAAACTAGGAAAAACAAACTCGCAACCTGAGAGGCTCAAAGTTAGCTATGAGCCTTTTCTTGGCAACTTGATGAATGGTTGTAAAGGGAGTTGATTATAAAAATATTTAAAATTCATGCACTAGCTGAAGTAAGCTAATATAATAAAGTCTATATTTATTAAATCTATGTTAATAAGATAATAAATCCAAAATTGAAAGACGCATAAAAATTAGCCTTTTCTGAGATCCTAATGATAGGAATATCTCACTTGTTGAGAAGGAAAAAAATATCAAGCATCTAACCAACATCCTGGCCTATCACAGGATTTAAAAACCTAGAACACTGTTTCAGCACAAAATTGCCAATATTGTAATGATTAAGAGATAATGCAATAGGTGGAGAGTTTGGGAGGGAAACAACAGTGTGTACTAAAAAATTAGAAGCCTATTCTTAATTTTTTAATAATAGGACCGTGATCAATATTATTAAAAGGAAAGAATTTTATATATGTTTCATTATGAATCCAGACTTTTTACTGGTAGTAGTATTTAAAACTACATCTGAAGATGAACAAATAACTGCATGTGTGTTTATTGAAGTATGTAAAATTAAGACAGCAGTTTTTTTTTATCAGTAAATGTGTTATTTTTCAATAGATCAACAGTATAACCTAGAACTCATTAATTTCCTTGTATGGCCTAATGGGAAAATAAAAACCAAAGAGCAGAGAACTACATATTCATGCTAATTTTACAGATTGATGCTTATTTAAAAAGCAATGCTTTATTCTGAATAATTAAAAAATTTCAGACAATGCAAAAGTGGTGTTTCTTTTCTTTTTTTTTTTCCTATACCTAATTAGAAGTGCATCTATGAATATGGCCTACCGAGTGGGCCTGCAAGAGTGGCCTAACAAGAAATGGGCTTAAGGGTGGGTACAAATCCTTGGTGGACATGGACAATGCAGTGGTCAGTGAGACAGCTCTAACAATAAAGGTATATGGTAGGTGAAGATCTCCAATTAGCCTGGTGGAGTACCTGTGAGTGTGGTCCCAAAATAAAAGGTACTTGTAGCCTGCCCATGCACACAGATCAGAGGCCATGATCTCCCAAATGGGCAAAGTGTACACAGCCAGAGATTATCTCTCATCCACATAAACTCCATTGAGACTTTCTTTGCAGGGGGTGGGCACACAGTAACATTGAAGGAAGCCTGGTGGGTGAGGCTTGCAATCCTGCAGACCCAATCATACTAATTGCCTATATAGCTCTCTGAAGTGTAGCTCAGAGTAAAAATGCTTAGGATTTTTAGGAGTCCCAAAGAAACAATGCAATGCAATGGTGATAAAACACAGGAGTATATGAGAGCAGGAATAACAATAACAACAATAATAATAATTATAAGAAGAAGAAGGGGGAGGAGGATATTATGTAACTGAAACACAATTAGGATAATCTTTGTTACCGTATCTCACTTTGATTCAATATGAACTTAAAATTATTTTAATGTAAATAAAATATTCATAAAAAGAATTGCATCTCTGTTGTGGACAAAAAAATTATGTGTGATGAAATGATTAACTCCTCTCCCTAAAATTGTTGAGCTAAATAAGGATATCATATAATTAACTCCAGAATAGTAGTGACCCTTTTCTGTTGTCAAAAAACTGTGTATCACTGGGGACAAGCAGTGGCGCAAGCAGTAGGGCTTTTGCCTTGCAAGTGTTACAGACCATGGTTCGAACCCAGGGGTCCTAAATGGCCCCCCAAGCCAGGAGAGATTTCTGAACGCATAGCCAGGAGTAACCCCTGAGCATCAACAAATCCAAAAAATTTGGCCCCAAATCCAAAAAAATAAAAGAAGTGTGGATCACTGACAATAATGGTACCAGGAATACTAAGCCTAAGAAGAAATTAAGACTTCATAATAAATAATAAAAATAATATTTTTATATAAATAAAAGGGCTAAGTATTCTTACTAAACATATAAATATAAAGGTAGTATATGCTTAGATAAAAAGGTAATAATAATAATAATAATAATAATAATAATAATAATGAAAAGGTAGAATAAGCCTAAAATAAAATGTTAGAATTTCCACTTTCCTATCTTATATAAAGAATTCATAACTTTCCATTTTAGTCTATTAATAAAAATCAAAATGCAAAGGAAAATTAACATGTACTCTTCAATGTTTCAGAGATCTGAGGTCATAGAACAAAGTGTTAGATTAAAAATTAGGGAAAAAAGTCAAATTGAGCAAAGCACAGCTCACTGAAGCTGAGTCCACAATAGAATTGATATAGAAACCGGTGCCCCAGTTAGGAAAAAGAGAACTGTTTCTGAAAAAATTCTGGAGGCTCAATGCAGAAAAATCTCAGTGTTTTAAAAAAAAACAACCCTAGGTTATCAACAATCACTTTTCAAAAGAGAAACATAGCCCATTGCCCTTTTCTGCACTTCCTTAGCCCTTTCTCTCAGGCAAATTGGGTTTATTAATGAATTAATTTTTTATTACTTGTCAGTGTCAAAGCCAATGACTCCTTTGTGAGTTCTTTGCAGCCAAACTGGACCAGGTTCTAACACAGACTTTGAAAACTACTTGCTGCTTCATGTATGGAGGGCAATGACAGTTATTTCTAGATACTTTGTGATCAAGGTTGCTCTTTGGAGAAAGTCAGAGTCAAAGCCTAAACTAAGGGATATATCACAGCCTAACTACCTAATACAGGGGGATGCCCCACTCCTTACTTTTCTGGTCATTGTGTTTTATGGAAATAGAAAGGTGAGGTCCAGAGCCCTTGATAAAATTCATAGTCTAGAACTCCAGATCTATACCTGACTTCTTCAAAAGTAAAGAATACCCACACCATTTTCTTCACAAATTTCCTGAAGATTTTGTTTTTACAGAAGTTCATTTTTATTTCATTAATATCTGACTAGCCAGAAAAAATGTCACGTAAAAGCAAAAATCAAACTATGAAAAGAAAGAAAGGTAGAGAAATTTCAGAACAAGGTCAGGAAAGTTGGAACTCTCAGATCGAAAATTCAAAGAAACTGTGAGTAATAAACTAACATTTCTAATATACAAAGAGCATTCAAACGTAAGAGTGAGCACGTCACTGAAGAAAAAGAAACTTTGAGAATTACGAGCAGTCATAAGAAACTATTTTGATCAATTATATCTCAATTTGGTTAGCCTACAGAAGACGTATAAGTTCTCAGTAGGATGTAAACTACCAAGATAGAATGATGATGACATGGAAAAATTAACAGATTGGAAACAAGACATTAAATTCACCAACACAAAGAAAACTCTCACTTTTCTGATAATTGTCGTCTTGGATTAATTATATATGTCATATCTATATTTTAAAGGAAAACCAGCACTTCTAAAACTCGCACTAAAATTTAACTTTTAAAAATATCATAAGAAATAAAATTTCATAAGAGCTATCATTTTAACACCAATTCAAATATATCATAAAAAATAAAAAGCTAAAAACATATCATGAATAGACAATTATCTCTGGTTCAAAACCAAAAAATTTTTACGATGCTATTGAATTCTATTAAATTATATTTTATTGACTATTTTAACATATGTATACATTTGTTTTATGGACGACATGCGGTGATTCTCAGAGCTATTCCTAATTGTGCTCAGGGGAACCCAATTTTTCTCATTACAAAAAAAAACGAATGCAAAAACTTTCCTTTCAGCAATCTTTTGAAATATTATACTATAAGTAGTAGATAATTAAATCATGTATGAAAGGAAATAAAAGGCAAGCAGATAGTGAAGGAAGGGCTAAAAGTGCTTTGTTCACCGATGCCAAGATTTTCTATGCAGCAAATGAAAGAAAAAAATGGGTGAATGAAGAATCAGTTCTGTCTAGACTGCAGCGTAAGAAGTTAACAAAGAAAGTCAATCCCTGTTCTACATAATAACAATGAAAAATGATTGTGAGATTAAAAAATCATAAATTTATACCTTATATCCCCCCCAACAATACGGTATAATCTAACAAAATATGTATGAGAATTTTGAAGAGAAATACAGAACTTTGGTTCAAAACTCAAAGTAGTAGTAAATAATTCAATCAATATATTAATAAAAATTCAATAATAATGTGTAAAAATTATTACAATATAGTTCTTCCCAAGTTGATTCATAAAGTCATTACAATTTCACTCAATTTTAGAAAGTTATTCCATATTTATTATAAACTGTTAAAAATCAAGATGAATGGAACAAGAGTCCAGGGACAAATTCCATGGTTATAATTATTATTATTTTGAAATACAGTTTTTAAGGAAAAGTTGTTAAAGGTTGTTCATAAGACATTTTTTTGACAGTTACAAAATTGTTCACGATTGAATTTCAGCTAGTCAATGTATAGTCTTCACCAGTACATACTGTCACCAATGTCCCCAATTTTCCTCCTACCTTACACCCTGCCTGGGACTTTTTTTTTTCTCTCCCCTGACTTTTTCCTCCCTTTTTTACCTTTTAGATACTATAGTTTGTAATATTTTTACTGAAGTGTATCATGTATATCACTTTAACTTCTTTAAGCATCCAGTTCTTGTCCAGAGTGATTCTTTCCAAATATCATTGTCATAATGGCCTCTTCTCTGCCCCAATTGCACTCTCTTGCTCTTTGTGGCAAACTTCCTACTATGGATTTGTCCTTCTAGCTCTCATCTCTATTGTTTCTGTTATTATTACCCTACTATATATATTTTATAGCCCACATATATGTGAGTATTCTATGTCTTTCCCTCTTCCTTTGACTCTTGTTTAGATTATTAATTTATTTTCAACAAAAAATAGTCAAAAAGCAGCAAAGGTAGCCCTTTTAACAAATAATGGAATAACTAGACATTAACAGGCAAAAATAATTTTAGACATAAACTTTAAATTCTTCAGAACACTAACATCAAAATAAATCACAAACCTATTTACAAAAATATAAAGCTATAAGATTTTGGTACATAAAAGAAGACCTATACCTTCTTCATTTTTGTAATGATTTTATGAACATTGAACAATGAAATAAGTAATTAATGTACTTCATGACAATTTAATATTTTCCTTTGTAAAAATATAGTAGACAACGAAGCGGACAGTAGCAAATTCTAAGAAAGTATTTACAAAATATTGTTTCAGAGAAAACTGTTAGCAAATAAATACACATATCTTTTAAATACACATAACTCTTAATAGCTTTACCATAAGAAACCAAAGAAAAAGAAAATTGTATCCAAGATCTTAAAAGAGAGCTCACCAAGAAGATTACAAAGGGTGTCCTGAATAGTGTTATCAGGAATGTATTATCAGGAAATAAAAACATACTTATTATTCAGGAATGACCAAGAAAAACTGATACTGACAAGTGCTGGAGAGTTTCAGCAACAGAAATCTACATTTCTTGTAGGGAATGCAGAACAAAGCAGGCACTCGCGCCATTTTGGCCATTTTGATTCCTCTCTTACATCTCTGAAAAACATGGTTTTACTCAATTGCCCAGCAATAAACAAACTCTCCTCTTGAATTTTTATCGAGGTATGTTTTATGGCACATACATGTGGTCCTATTTTTGGAGTATGTTTCCATGTGCACAATGGTTCCCTCCAAAAATGTATCAAGGTTCCTTTCCATCACCTCTGGCACTCATTCTTTGGTAAGCTCAATTTTGTAGACCAACTCATGGAGTTTGATCCCACTATTTATTTGATGTTCCATTCCTATTTTTTTCTTTATATTCCACATGTCAGAGTTTATTTTATATTTTTCATACTTTTGACTGACTTAACTCAGCATGAAATGCTGTAGCTCAATCCATTTAGCAGCAGGTTACATGGCTATATTTTTCTAATATATAAGTAGCAGTCCATTGTGTATAGACCAAAACTTTCTTTATTCTGTCATCTATTCTTATGCAGTTGGGTTATTTAATTTCACTGTTTGTTATAAATAGTATTGTAGGGAACCTATGAGGACAGATCTATTTTTGGTTTGTTTGTTTTGTTTTTTAAACTTTCTGACCAGATTTTGCTGTGTTTGGGGGTTTATTCTTGGATCTGTATTCAACTTCACTCAAGTTTGGGGTACCATATCGTATCGTAAGGATCTAACCCGGGTCAGCGTACGTGACAAGCATCCCACTTACTGTACTATTATCCTGGCCCAGGAGTATAAATGTCTTTTAAACAAAGGCCATTAAAAAAGGAGGAGAGAAAAAAAAATTTTTTGTTGTTTTTGGGTTTACACCCGGCAGTGCTCAGGGGTTACTCCTGGCTCCAGGCTCAGATTTTGCTCCTGCAGGCTCAGGGGTCCAGATGGGATGGCCGGGGTTTCAAACCACAGACCTTCTGCATGCAAGGCAAACACCTTACCTCCATGCTATCTCTCTGGCCTGGGGAGAGAAAAATTTAACAGAATCTTTTTTTGAAAAGTATATATAACTGATAGTTATATGAAAAGTGATCTTCATCACTTATCAAGACAAATAAAATAAAATAATGGGATATAACATCATACCTGTAACCTTAGCACACATAAAAAAATAAAAAATACTTGTAGGACAATGAGGAAAATAGTTTTCATTTCTATTGATTTCATTTCTAGCGATAGGAATGTCATCGACTACTACTCTATTGAAAATAGAATGTTCCCGTGAATCTCCAAGTGTCACCTCCAACCAAACCAAAAGAGCAAAAGCAATACAGAAAACATTCTGGTCATCAAGTCTTTAAACAATAGTATGGAGACATCTCATAAAAAAACAAAAGTGATATTCCTTGTGACACAGAGATTCTACTTTTTGGCATTTATTTACAATAGCACAAAATATGTATATATTTTTACTCTCTACTACATATATTTTATAATTTATATAGAAAAATTTTAATTCCTAAAGCACTTCTAATTTCTTTTTTTTGGTTTTTGGTTTTTGGTCACATCCCAGCAATGCTCAGGGGGTTACTCCTGGCTGTCTGCTCAGAAATAGCTCCTGGCAGGCACGGGGGACCATATGGGACACCAGGATTCGAACCAACCACCTTAGGTTCTGGATGGGCTGCTTGCAAGGCAAACACCGCTGTGCTATCTCTCTGGGCCCAGCACTTCTAATTTCTAACTTGATCCCATTTCTTGTAAAAACATGTCATTATACACAAAGGCAAGGGCAATGTCTCATGAAAATTAGACCTATTTTATGGTATTTTAAAATATGCATTCCTATTTCTTTATAGTTTGTGTATTGTTGTTTTAAGATCTTAAATATTCTGAATTTGATTTGACTTCTTAGCTTTGGATTTTAGTAACAAACTGAGAATAAGACTCTGAGATTACAAAATTGAGTGTAGCATTCTCAAAAATATCTTTTTTGCTGTATCTTGGATAGTCATGAATCTTTTTATTTTCTTGCAATTTCTTTAATGTTTGTTTGAAATGCATTGTCTCTGTTTTTGTTTTGTTCTCCTCTTCCTATCCTCTTCTTATCCTTCCTATCTTCCTCCTCCTCCTATCCTCCTTTTTCTTCTCTTTTCCTCCTCCTCCACTTCCTCCTCCTCCACCTTCTTCTCCTCCACCACCATCTTCTTCTTCTTCTTCTTCTTCTTCTTCTTCTTCTTCTTCTTCTTCTTCTTCTTCTTCTTCTTCTTCTTCTTCTTCTTCTTCTTCTTCTTCTTCTTCTTCTCCTTCTCCTTCTCCTTCTTCTTCTTCTTCTTCTTCTTCTTCTTCTTCTTCTTCTTCTTCTTCTTCTTCTTCTTCTTCTTCTTCTTCTTCTTCTTCTTCTTCTCCTTCTCCTTCTCTTCTCCTTCTTCTTCTTCTTCTTCTTCTTCTTCTTCTTCTTCTTCTTCTTCTTCTTCTTCTTCTTCTTCTTCTTCTCTTCTTCTTCTTCTTCTTCTTCTTCTTCTACTTTTTGAGGAAAGGCTGTATTTTAACAGCAGACCTAGGGTTGACAAGCTGTGTCAACAAGAGGTGGGAAAATAAACAGGGGATGCTAGGTGACACTTTTCATTCTGTAATTTATCTAACTTGATAGTGAATTTTAGAATCTCTTCAGTACATAAGAGTAACTTTTTATGTCTTCTAAATTTTAAAGTTGTAATAATATTTGTCTACTCAGGATTAAAAATGAAAAGTAGACATTTGTTTTCTGTCAGTTCAACACTGGGGTAGTTAATATTTTTCTGCAAAAGCCCATTTTGATATTTATAGAAAAAATGTTGATAGTACATTAGAAGCAGAAAGGCAACAAACTACAGAAGAGTAGCCTATGTGTTCATCCAGTCATTCTCTATTGTACTTTAAAAAAATGCAGAAAATAGGGTCCAGAGCAATAGTACAGACTGGTAGGGTACTTGCCTTGCATGCAGCCAACAGTAGTTTTACCTCTGGCATCCTGTATGGTCACCTGAACTCTACCAGAGTGGTCATTGAGTGATGAACTAGGAATGATCCTATGCATTTCTAGGTGTCACCTCCAAATCAAAAAAAGACCAAAAACAATACAGTAAACGTTCTGGTCATCATGTCTTTAAACAAGTCTTCAACAACATAAGCTTAGTCATATTAGGCCTTTACCAGATTTATATTTTTATGATTTGGGGGAAAAAGGATTGGAGAACACCTGTTCTTATACCTGATTCTTTGCTCATAGTTCACTTCTGGTATAGTTCAGGAGACTATAAGTGGTGCTGAGTTAACTTCATTTAACCTGGGTTATCTGTGTGCATAAAAGTGCCTTAGTGCTGCACTATTTCCCTGGTTCCCTATAATCTTTTTCTTAAATATCACACGTGGTGTGGGTGGGATAAAGAAATATGAATTTAAGAAATATGTAATACTAAATTATTTTATTATGAACATGTCTTCAAAAAACAAACAATATTTACTTTGTTTTTCTGCAATAAACTAACACTTCTTATGGAAATTTAAAGCTCTGAATGCTGGTCTACTAAATTTTAAAACATGCCTCAAATATGCTAGTTATTTTCTGAACATTAGTGTAAAATCCCTGGTTACACATAAACAATCGACGTTCATATAAAAAATAAAACATAAAGGGAGAACTCCTCACTATACATTTCATTGAATTCTCATCACTACAACAGATCCTGAAATACTTAACTTGAGGTCAGTATGGGAAACTGAGTGACATTAAATAACCAAAGAAGTAAATGATGTTATCAATATATGTATTTTTTCCTATACTGTCAGATTTATGTTAAAAAGTTGACAGAAACTGGGGCCGGAGAGGTGGTGCTAGAGGTAAGGTGTCTGCCTTGCAAGCACTAGCCAAGGGAGGATCACGGTTCGATCCCCCCAAGCCAGGGGCAATTTCTGAGCGCTTAGTCAGGAGTAACCCCAGAGCATCAAACGGGTGTGGCCCAAAAAAAAACAAAAAACAAAAAAAAGTTGACAGAACCTATAATCATTTATGTAACTAATGAAAATAAGATGTGGGAGTGGTCTAGTTGCAAGGTGTTATTCCACTGATTTCCAGGATAGATTCATCTGATCTGGCTAGCAAGGTGTAAATCACTCCCCCTTTTCTTTATCTCTTCATGTATGTATCCCCCACAGCTAAAAGTCCAGTTCAAGAGGATACCCTTCTCTGCAATGAGTTCAAACAATATTTGGTAGAAAGTATGAGAATAGCTTTGCTATCCCCTAGAACTTATAAAAATGCTCTTAGGTCTTGAAAGAGAGAAAGATAGAAAAAGTGAAAGAGAAAAAAAAAAGAAAAAAGAGAGAGAAAGAAAAATAATATAAAAGAATTAAAAATAAAGAAAGTGATAAAGATGGAGAACTAATGAAAGAAAGAGAAAGCAAAGGGGATATGGTAAAAAGAAGAGTGGAAGAAAGAAAGGGAGAGTAAGAAAAAGAAAGTAAGAAGGGCCAGCTGTAGGGAGTCTGCCTGGCATGTGCTAGTGAGGATGGACAGTGGTTCGATTACTGGCATCCTATATGGCCCTTCAAGCCAGGAGTGATTTCTGATCACATAGCCTGAGCATCACTGGGTGTTGCCCAAAAACGAAAGAAAGAAAGAAAAGAAAGAAAGAAAGAAAGAAAGAAAGAAAGAAAGAAAGAAAGAAAGAAAGAAAGAAAGAAAGAAAGAAAGAAAGAAAGAAAGAAAGAAAGAAAGAAAGAAAGAAAGAAAGAAAAGAAAGAAAGAAAGAAAGAAAGAAAAAGAAAGAAAGAAAGAAAAAGAAAGAAAAAGAAAGAAAGAAAGAAAAAGAAAAAGAAAGAAAGAAAGAAAGAAAAAAAAGAAAGAAAGAAAGAAAGAAAGAAAAAGAAAGAAGGAAAGAAAGAAAGTTAGAAAGTTGAAAGAAGAAAGAAAAAAAATGAAAAGAAAAGGAAAGAAAGTTAGAAAGAAGAAAAGAAAGAAAAAGAAAGGAAGGAAGAAACTAACAATGAAATATTATGCTTAAAAATGGTCTCATTCCACAACCAGGAGTAAAACAAGTACTTGTGTTTATATAATTCAAAAGTATGAGAACAAAGAAAAAGTGGTCATTCTATAAAACAATAAATGATAGTATAACTGGAAATGTTGAATAGTACCTTAGTCATTGCTCTAGAAAGCAGCAACAATCAGAAATCCTAACTCTTGTGTTCTGTGTCCTGGCTAGCTCTTAGGACTTCAGGCAATCTAAGATAAAACCTGTCTTAATCTTCATTAATACTCCCTTGCTTACCAGTCTTTATAAAACATTATTCTCATGCTTTCTTCTTTGAGATGGTTCTCATTAATAAATGTTGTCCCTATTGCAACTGCCTGAGCAAAGTTATCTCCCTAATTCTCTACTGAATTTCATCTTTGACAACAGAAAGATTTAACTTAGAGAGTAGAGCAAAAGAGTATTATTTTCTATGACAAGTGACTATGATGAAAGAAGAAACTTAGGTATTTATAAAATTACATATAAAATACCAAAAGAAAACAATTCCACTGCAGTCTTACATGAGTGAAGATTAGTAATCTGTATTATTAAACTGAAATACTTTCAATATTATAACATAAGAAAGAGGAAAATCAAAGTGAGTTATGTGACAGGGTATAACAACCCCAACAGAGTTTCAATATCTAAATAATGTGAGTTCGGTAAGAAAGTTTTGAAATGGAAAAAATCAAATTATTGATCGTTGAAACACTGGGAGTACTGAGAGGAAACAGGTTTTCAGATAAAAAAGATTACTGAGTGCCAGAGTAATATATTTGGAGAGAGAAAAAAGGTTTCACATCCAGAAGTACGGGAGTGAAATTTCTATGCTCCAATAAAAAAATCTTTAAACCATTTAAAGTGGAAACTTTTGAAAAGATTACTTGCAAATTGTCAAGACAAAACCATATCAGCTCCTCCAAATGCATGAAACAGCAGCTCCCTGGGCCTGTCCTCAGGGTTTCTGACTCTCCAGTTGAGCACACAGGAATGAAAATTAGCATGCTGCAGGGCTTCCAGATAATACTTATGCTATTCTTTCTCACTAAACCTTGCACAACTAGAGATTCCTATTGAAAGAAAGAACTTCCATTTCCTTTGCCAGCTGATGTGAGCAGTTTTGACTCCCTCTGTCCAAGATTTTTAACGTTTTGAAAAATTCCTGAAACAAACAAACAAACAAACATACAACAACAGCAACAACAACAAAACAACCAGTTGACAGCTTTCCCAACTCATCGATTCTGCTCCAGACCCCAGGCTGTCTGAAACTAAGAAATAATGAAGAATATCCAAAACCCAGAGACAAAGAGATGATCCAAAAGTTGTGAAGTGAGTCAGTCCAAACTGTATCATCCTTCTATTTACTCTACACATCTTGTCAATTGTTAAGTACAACAATGGCCCCGTTTTCCTATAAAAACTTCATGGAAAGAGCCTTACTTTGTCCTCTCCTAAGTTCTTCCACAACTGAGGGTCGCAAGGCTTTCTTTTCTTTTCTTTTCCCTTCACTTCCTTATAAACCTTTCTATTTCAACTTCTATTTCACATCGTTATCACTTGGAATTTTTGTTCTGGAAAATACTGGAGACCCAGGGAACACACATTCTGAACACAGAAATCTAACATTAGAGATTCAGCAGCACTATAAAAACACATGGCAACCCTTTTTTTGTTTGTTTTGTTGTGTTTTGGGACCACACCCGGTGACTTACAGGAGTTACTCCTGGGTATGCGCAATTTCAGAAATTGCTCCTGGCTTGGGGACCATATGGGACTCCGAGGGATAGAACTACAGTCCATCCTGGGTCAGTCACATGCAAGAAAAAAGCCCTATCACTATGCTATCACTCTGGCTCCAACGTTTTTATTTAAACTTGTCTCTGAAAGACTTCAACCTCAAAGAAGTCATCTGAGATAAAGAAAACACACACAAACAAACTTAGCTGTATCTATCTTCTCTCTTCCTTTTTTGAATCAAATCATTGTCTGTAAAATCACCCCATGAACAATATATCTGGGCCATGCATTAAATAATCCAAACCAGGCTGAGGATGAAACACATACTGTCTGACAATCTTCTACCTTCTATCTCCAGCAAGCTGCTTACCAGAACTGTTTTTATTGAGTACAGAAACAACCCCAGGTTGTGGAGGTAAGGACATAGTAAGGGCAAATAGCTCAGGTTACCCTGAGCCTGTTCCAACCAGATTTACATATAAGATGACCTTTGTTTTGGGTGAAACCTAGTTGTAAACAGGTTCACAGAAACCAGGGGTGATAATCATTTTAGGTAAAATGAAATCTAACCTAACGAATTCTGCTTCTTTGTTCACAAAATTGAGAGGGGGTACATAAGTTATGTTCTATTGTTCTCTGCAAGAGGTGGGAACCCTAGATCAGAACTTATAAAAGTGGTTGTTATTTTGCATGATTATCATTTTATGACTGGCTTGGTATTATTTCTTCCCTGCTATCCCACTTCTTCAAACCCATCTGCCTAAGGAAAAAAGGTCGTGGGGTGAGATCAGAACCTGTCTATTTTAGTTTACAATTGTCTTCATTTTAGGTTTCTTCCTTAACTTCTAGGTAGGGTTGTCTATCCTCCAAGAACAGAATAGTTCCCTGATTACTCTCTCATTTGGGTTTTTATTCTATCCTTGTTTTGTTCTTGGGAAGAAAAGGTCTCATCTATCTCCTTTGTTGATTGACATTTCTCATTCGTTTCCATGTTGTAGGTAGAAATTACCTTCTACAAAATCACAGAGAAGGTGCTTGACTTGCACCTGCAGTCCCAAGTTTGGTCCCTTGCACAGGTATAAGGTCCTCCAGGTGTCATGAAGAGTGATCCCGACACATACAGGTGTGGCTTCAAATGAACAATAAAACATTCTAAAGGTTTCTAATAATAATAAAAAAAAATCACACCTCTCCTTTGTGAAACCATGCATGCGTTTTGCATTATCTAGACAACATTGAACTTTGTATAAATCTTCTATGATTATCATTATGGAATTCTGAAGAATAGGTCTTATTTTTCTGGAGATTAGATTTCCAAGTCAAGGAATCAGTAGTGTTGATTTTTTGAGGTCTCCCTCTTTGCCATGAGGATTACTTCTTCTCCGTTTTCATGACCCTTTCTTTGTGTAAATGCATCTCCGATCTTTCTCTGACCACTCACGCCTCTTATAAAGACAAAGTCCACTAAGATTAGGATTCACTGTAAAATCCTCATTTTTTTTTTTTTTTTTGGTTTTTGGGCCACACCCGTTTGACGCTCAGGGGTTACTCCTGGCTATGTGCTCAGAAATCGCCCCTGGCTTGGGGGAACCATATGGGACGCCGGGGGATCGAACCGCTGTCCGTTCCTTGGCTAGCGCTTGTAAGGCAGGCACCTTACCTCCAGCGCCACCACCCGGCCCCGTAAAATCCTCATTTTAACTTAATCATACATCTGAAATCTATTTGCCAAATATAGTAACACTAGGAGGTCTTGAGGTTTAGGTTACCAGCAAATGACACAGTCTTTTTCAATCCTTTGCTGAATCTGGAGCTACAGAAGAGCAGATAAAGTGTTTCCCTTGCACATGGCCTGGCTGTCCTGGGTTTGATCTCTGGCATCCCATACAGTCCACCAAACCTGCCACAAATGATCCCTAAATACAGCAGGTGTGGCAAAACAAAACGAAACACAAAACAAAACAAAAGCAAAAAAACAACCTGCAAACCAATTAACAAGCTGTTTGTACTGAAGGTCTTAAAAATAAAATTATACTATGATGCTCCTTCTGGTATTTTTGCTATGATGCCTCAGTGCTGAGTATAAAGTATATGCCACATTTATTCCCCCAAAGGGTCTATTTTATAAAAATGAATCAGGACCTTAGAAAGTACTCATAATTTAGAGTTTTCCTCATTTTTAAATTATTTTAGCTTTTATTGCTGCAAAATGTCAAATGCTGTACATGGATACATGTAACTTTCTATCCCATAATTTGTAATGAGTTTATCTTAGAACTGCTAAATACTAACAGATATCATAACCACATTTTTGAAACTGTTTCTTAAATTATAGTTTAAAACAAGTTTTGTGTGTTTTTCCATCTGTTCTCTCCCCATGTATACTAACCTAATAAAATAAATATATAACACATACTTAATACATAAAGTTCTCTGTGTCGTCAGCTTAAAAAATAGCTTTTAGCCGAGGAGCAATTGTACAGTGGGGAGGGCATTTTCCTTGCATGTGGCTGACCTTATTCAACTCCAGCATCTCATGTTCCCCCAGATCTCTGGTAATAATCATCACTGAGTGAAGAGCTAAGATTAAGTTCTGAGCACTGCCAGATGCCCCGCCCCCAAATTAGTTTTCATTAATCCTTATTTTATAAACAATAATGTTTTGCTTAGGTAACTTTCCCAACCTTTTCATTAGTGTGGGATGTGTGTGTGTGTGTGTGTGTGTGTGTGTGTGTGTGTGTGTGTGTGTGTGTGTGATGTGGCAATGCTTAGGGGTTACTCGTGGCTCTGCATTCAAGTATTACTCCTAGCTCAAGGTATTCTGCAGATTAAACATGGGTCAGCTCTGTACCAGGAAAATGCCCTACTCACTCTATTCTCTCTCCAGCTCTGTCTTTTTCATCTTTAAGATCTGTATTTCCCCCTTCAATATATATCCAAGTAAAACCATCTCTTTCAAGTCATTTATTCATTCCCACTTTTGAATTTTTTGTATAATCATGAGTTAAGCATTTATGATACACGCCATACCTTAGGTCTGAATTGCATTAAATGTTTTTCATGTTAAAAGTAATGAATGTTTTATTTTCATATTTCACTTTATTATCATTGATGAATCTGAATGATAGTGAAGCATGAAATCATTGTATGACTCTGTTTAGTGAATGGGGCCCAGCATCTAACTAGCTAGTAAATGCTAGATTAACATCAAAAAAGAAACTACAAAATCACTATTATTGTATCATCAATATTGATTTGGTCTTCCAAACAATAGTCAGCATTTGGACTCTGTGAATTTTATTTTTCTTAGAATTGGAGGCCCCATACAAAATACAATAAAGAAAAACCTTTCTTGCTATATTCTTTCTTGAAGAACTACAAAATAACCATAATCTTTTTCGCATGTATTCAAAATTCTCTGCCAGAAACATACTTAAATTCTAGAAAACTTTATACTCATTTAAATTACAATGGCACTATTTTTTTTTGTGCTTGTCATTATCTTTCTTGGGTTTTGTCACTTCCATGGCAACGAATACTGTATTTTACTTAGTGTTTGAAAATTATTTATGCTGAGCGATAAACTACTTTTTATGAATATTCAACAATGCCTTCCAAATGGTGAAATGTTCAGAACCTTCTCTTAAATCCTTCCCACACACATCTTCCAAATTAATACTCTGAGGTACAGCCCTGATCCTGTCTCCCTCAGCTCACAAATCATCACTGACCTCCACAATTTGTTCTAGAAAGCCCACACACCTGCCTACTTAACAATTTTATTTTTTTATTACTTTATAATTTTAAAGGTCAGGTAATATGGTAACATTTACGGTTTTGATGTACAAAGCTACTGCGTCCTCACCACTACCGCTAAATGCCCAGCACACACTGCCGCTGTGCTTATATCACGTCTGGTGGACCTCCTTATCCTTCCCCTCTCCGATTCCCCCACGGCTACCTTCCTCTACTTAGCCTCCAACCAACAAATAACTAAAGCCTTAGAAGTGTTATAAACAGCAAATATATCATTACCGGAGAAAACAGGAAAACTGGATAGTATATAACAATGATTATTTTTGTTCCCATTCATTTTTGCAAAGTTTAGTGTGTCTGAGTGTGTGTGTGTGTGTGTGTGTGTGTGTGTGTCTGTGTGTCTGTGTCTGTGTCTGTGTCTGTGTGCGCTTGCAGCAATTGAGTTTATAGCACAGCTTGAATCAGGGTTTTGTAGCAGAGGTGGGTTGTGTGAGGGTTACCACTTACCAATGTCTTCAGCTTTCTCAGCCACTTGGGGCTCCAGTTCCAGTAGAAGGAGATTTTGTCAGGGAAACAAATTGCATCATTTTTTAAAAAAATATTCTTGGAGAAAAATGTGACTTACAAGTCTTACACAGTTGTATTTACACTACATGGTGACAGTGAAATAGGACCATTCTTACCACAAGTGTTGGTCCTCCCTCCACCACTCTTCCCAGCATGCCTCCCTTACCTCCACCCTTAAACCCCTGGATTGCTGATGTAACAGGTCCCTTTTGTGTATAGCTTGTTGTAGTTTGGGTATTTTGATTCTATTGCCTTTGACTTTGTTTCCCTTGAGAATTCATATATATATGTATATATGTATGTATTATATATATATCAGTGTTTTTCAACCCTTTTTGTGCAAAGACACTTTTTTCATGAACAAATTCTCAAGGCACACCACCATTAGAAAAAGTTAAGAAAATTTATTTTGTGCCTATATTGACTATATATAAAGTAATTCTCTTGGATAGGAATCAAATAAAAACAAAGAAATTATTTTATAATTTCTTTATTATGAAATAAAGTATTTTATAATTGTTCATATTTCTGTTCACTTAACTCAGCGTGATACCTGGGCCTGTTTGTTGAAACAAAGCTGATATCCTGGCAGGAATCGAAGAAAGACACACACACATAGCTCTTAGTCAACAGAAGAGCTCTCATGACATATCCACAACAGTCTCTCGGTCTTTAGATTTTATAGTTCACAACATGCACTTCAGCTCACCAAGAGACCAATCATGCCAGAGTAGCATGTTACGGATGAAACTGGAATTTTTTCCCACTGCACACCAGACAATATCTCATGGCACACGTGTGTGCCACGGCACAGTGGTTGAAAAACGCTGATATATATTAGCTCCCTTTAGGTTATCTCGTACAGAGGCAGAGTGGGGCAAAGCTATTGATTGCAAGAGTAAGCAGAATCTTCGCAGGACCTTCCAGCAAAGTTTACTAAAATCATAATACAGTGAATAAAAGAAGCAAGACTATCATAATTTTTTAAGTGGATGAAGAGATAGCTCCTGACTTAGGAGGATTCCAAATACGGAAAGTTCCCCACGGATGGCATGACTGCTCAGAGATGGAGCATGAAAATCAATATTAAATTACTGGAAGAGGAAATGGCTGTTCTGTAGAGAGCCAGAGGTGGCTTTCAAATCAAATCAGCTGGTAATTTGCAGTTAAAACCAAGGTTTAAGTTCATTTTGTGATGTGTGTCTCAACATGCAGTGAAAAACATTTTCTGAGATATGCCACATCTACTTTCCTAAATCTGTTCCTTTACCAGGCAATGCACTAGCTGATTCCACTTGTCTTCTCTGAGGCCCATATAAATGCCTCAAATTCTATCTATTACAAGACTGAGTTTAGTATTGGTCAAAGCAATTCCTATGTGAATCACTTCCAACAAGAAAATTCCCCTATGAGCTTATAGGGGCTAAATCTGGTATATTCACTACCATCTATGTACAACATTTATGTTCCACCTCTTTCACTCTCCTATGTGGTAATTTATATATTATTTCCTCTATTTTATTTGTGGTCATTTATATTCCTCCATATTAAACATAAGATATATTTGATATATCTTTTCATCAAATAATATTTCCCATTATCAAGTTTAAGTGTGATAAAATAGCCTATAAAAGTTAATTTTATAACAAAAGTTAATTGGAAGGGCAAGTGCTTGCTTTATTTGGTCACAACTGACAATATAAATGTAACAAAATCATATAAAATTAATTATATATTTCAAATAAGCGAAAGGAAGTAAATTCCTGCAGACATCTTTAGTTACATGCCATTTAATTAAAAGCATTATATACATAATATTTCTGAAAATATATGCATTGATGAATTATATATCTTTGTTCTTACAATATGTATTTTTGAATATATAATATATATGCATATGACTATCATTTATCTATCACCTGTCTTTCTCAGAGATGGAAGAGAATATTGAAGTGTCAATTTCATTGATGTATTGAGGGGAAAAATAAGCCTATATATATTTGACAGAGTAAGTCTTGAATTATTTAAAATTTGTTAGAGGTGCCACTCCTGGCCTAGGCAGTGCTTGGCCACAGGAATCTACCACCACTACAGCTGGCAGGGATAGTGCTGAGAAATGAATTTAAATTAGGCCTTCAACATACTAGATTTGATCCCTTTGAGATAATTTTAATGACTATGTTCTCTAGCATTGTTCTCTTGTTTTGAGATGTAATATTATTCCTTATAAATCTAGTGCAGAGAATTATTCACAGAGAGAAAATGTGAGGCTAGCCAAGTAATCTCCTGGTATTTTTTACGGGGAGTATTAATTACTTATGAACTACTTTAATTGATTTGAACTACACACTGGAATAAAACATAAAGGCTTTTGTAATAGATTTAGGGCATGAAGAATTTAATCTCATGAGTATAATAA
Organism: Suncus etruscus; assembly: GCF_024139225.1. Classification (NCBI taxonomy): domain Eukaryota; kingdom Metazoa; phylum Chordata; class Mammalia; order Eulipotyphla; family Soricidae; genus Suncus; species Suncus etruscus. The sequence goes on from NC_064854.1 coordinate 1,330,615, forward strand.
TAAATAATATTTTCCTATTATTCTTTTTCTGTAAGCATATCTTAAGAGATATTTGTGCAATGTCAATGTTTATAGTATTTTAAATGCCATGCAAAACTCAAATAATTAAGATTAATTTATGATGACATTAAATTATTGAAAGTTCATATATATTCACAAACCTGGGTATATCTGTACAGGATAGTTATTCTCTGATCATTGGTGCCCATTTTTCTTTGATAATTATGTAGTTTTAGTTGCTTTATTTTTTGTCCGTGATAATAAATAGTTCATTCTTACATTCTTATTTAAGTATATAGGCACTATACATAAAATTTTTAGTGATCTCAACAAGTCAGTGTAAATAAAATTATATATTATATGTTATAAGCTAATCATGCTTCAATTAGAATATAATTCCAATTTTTCAAGTTTAATTTGGCACTTAACAATTCACATGGGGCCCGAGTGGTGAAGCAAGCGGTAAGGTATCTGTGCGCCTTGCCGGCGCTAGCCTAGGACGAATCACGGTTCGATCCCCTGGAGTGAGTCCCATGTGCTCCCCCAAGCCAGGAGTGATTTCTGTGATCATAGCCAAAAAACAAAAGCAAAACAAAACAAAACAAAACAAAAAAATTGATATAACTCATGATTCTTTGCAAATTTTTTAATGATTTGAAAAATAGGTAAATATATTATCATCTTTTTCACAAATATTATCTTCCAAATAGTCACTCCAAGCACATGATCCAATAGCCATATCTAATATTTAACACTTTATTCACATTGTAATCATACAGGTATTTATGATATTTGATGGGTTTTATTTCTCATGAATTTTTGAATATTGCCATTGCTCCCTACATTCTCAGATAGTTCATGACTTAGTTTGTATTGCAGAATATCACTTTAGTAGAATCTCCAACTAGCAATAGAGACTCTGAACCTTTCTTGTCCCTGCTATATAAGAAACTAGGAATTCTTTAGATAAGACCAATTTGCTTCTTTGTGAATGCCTAGCACTTTTGGGATGGCTCTGCCAAATGTAGAGCATTATTTTATATTGACAATATTTGATGTAGAAAATACTCAACTATAAAATGAATTTGACCATGTCCTGTTACAACCCATGGTATAAAATTTGGTTTTGTTTTGTTTTGGGGCTACATCTTACCCTACTTAGGGGCTATTTCTGGGTCTCTGATTAGCATCACTCTTGACAGTGCTTAGAATATTTTATGAAATTCTGGGGATCAAACTGGGCTCAGGTTCATGTAAAGTAAAAACCTTAAGGACTGGTTTAGATGTTTTAAAGTTAACTTTGAGTCCCCCCCCCCCTGTCTTTGGGCAAGTTTTCAGAAAGATCTTTGTATTTTTCTTTTAATCTTAAATTATTTTGTAGCATAATTTTAACAGAATTTCATATGCTTAGATGAAATGCTTTAAATATGTGCTCAATTGTGGCATTTTGACTGAACTATATTTAGGTAAACCATTTACATCACAAGGCTATCCGAATATTAATGAACAAATTATACAGCTCATAGAATCTAAGAACCCAAGAAATTATGACAAAATCTGTGACTGGAAATTCAAGTTACATTTACCTCACCATTGCCAGTCAACGTTCCAGACTTATCTCCAATATTCTGAACACAGTATTGCTGCTTCTTTGGGGTATCAATTGCTCAAATGGTGGTTGGACTGGGATGTATTAGTGACATCAGTTGCAATAAGTATTCAGTTTTCCAACATAAAAGAGAAACCTATACTTGATAAGCTAATCTGAGTTTTTTGAATCTTTAATTCAATAACAAGAGGCTGCATGACTTACATTTTTAATTTAATAACATGTACTTTTCAGTGACATAGCAAAATTGTTTTGAATGAATGAATATCAAGTGGTTTGGCATTTGTTAGTCTGATTACAGACACTTCATTTTTATGTGTAGGTATATTTTCAAAACATTTTTATTTGAGATGACAATTATTTAAAGCACTCTATACATTAGGAATATAGTTTTACACCTCTTCACAAACACTTAGCAATAATGTTTACAGCACTTGTCAATAGAGTTCTAGTAACTCTCCACCAGTTTACCTTGAACTATCTCAACCTTTTGCATCTACATTTCCACAATTCTTTGATGACATTAGTGTTCCAATCAGAACTCAAGGATGTGTTTTGTTTTGCTCTGTTAGCTCCTTTTCGTTGTTTTCTTTTTCCCCATGTGGATGAGATCATACACTATTTCTATTTCTATTTCTGGCTTATTTTGCAAAACACATCCCGTCATGTTATATTCATATTATCACAAATGGCAAGATTTTAGATACATTTTTGATAGGTAGAAAATCTTCAACTTGATACTGTCCATTTGTTTATTTTTTATCCGCTTGCCTTTGAATTGACTTCTCACAAATCTATTAATTTAAAGTCATAGAGTGTTTTGTCTTGCTTTGACGTATTTTTATCATGCAAAATCTCATATTAAACTTTTAAATTGAATTTGAATTAATGCATGTATGCAGTATTAGATTATATTCTTATTTCTGGTTTCATTCCTTTGCCTATTGCTATTCAGTTTTCACAACGCCATTTGTTAAAATATTTTCCTTTCTTAATTGTTTTTTACCTTGTTCTTTTGTTGTTAATTGAGCAAACCATAGATACGTGAATTCACTTCTGTAATATCAGTTTTATTTTATTGGATGTATCCCTGTATTTTGAGTTTGAATTTAGGTAGCATCCTTTTTCTGTTCTTTTAAATTTGACTATGTATATATTTTGTGGTTCATAGATATCTGTTGCCTTCCTACTCACACTTACCTTTTCCCCAATAGAGGTAATGTCTTTACCCACCCCTTTTGAGATATAAAAGAACCATCTATGCTTGATTAGCATGAGATTGGTACTTTGGTTTGTTATGTCTGCCATTCCCCCATATGAATTGAACCTGAAGAATAACAATTGGAGGGGGAGGTTCATTTGTTGTGCTCTCAGTCCATTAAGCAGAAAGAACCCAGATCCCTATAATGTTTCTTTCTTATATGACTTATTAATATCTTGATTTATTAATTCTGAAGGAGACCCTGCTTCAACCCTGTTATTCTGGGGTGGAATAACAGAGAGTAGAGCATTTTCAGATATCTAATTTTTCTGTCTGTTTAATGGGAAATGCTATTTAAATTCTAGTAGTTATTTACTTGGACTTCTATATTGCTATGGTTAAGACGCCCATTTTTACAATGTTAAATTTTACAATCCATGAACATGGAACGTTTTCCCATGTACTTGTCATTCCTTCTTTAAAAATACCTTACAATGTTAGTGAAATGAATTTTACCCCCTTTGTTATGTTTATTCAAACCAAGGTCCATCCTAGATCAGCCACTTAGCTATTGCTCCAGCCCCTAGACTTTTGTCTTTTAAAAACTTTGATTACTTCAGTTATTTTACTTGCTATTGCTCCATTTACACTTTCAATTTCTTATTCATTTGTATGGGTATATTAGTATCAAAATTTATTTCTTTTAGATTACCCAAATTAATTTATTTCTTTTAGATTATCTAATCTATCAAAGACATATCTTGATAATATCCTCCTTTAATTCTTTGTATTTCTGTGGTGTTCCAACTTATCTTAAGTTTTGAAATATTACCTCACAGACAGTATTATTTAGATCACTTTATTAATACTATTTAATTACATTTAATTGGATATTGCCTTTTTATGGCTTTTGGTCCAGACCAGATGATACTCAGGGATTACTCTGAGATCACTCCTGTTCCTGATGCGTTTGGGGGACCATATGGAATGTCAGGAATCAAACCTGTGTTGGCTGAGTTCAATAAAACACTGTATATACTGTACTATCATTTTGACCCCTATATTCAAATTTTAAGTTCTCAGTTTCTTTTATCAAGTGATACATTCCAATATGTTGATTTAGTCTACAAAATTTTTCAAGATCATTTATAATGCTGTTAAACGAATATATTCTTTATAGTTTTTAATATAATTCTATAATAGTTTGCGAATAGTATGTGCCATATTCACTGAATTAATAAAATATTTCCTTATATTACCTGTTATTTATTTTTATATATATTTGTTCTTTTTATATAAAATTTAAATATTCTTCCTGATTAGAATAATTAGACATTACTTATATCTGTTGATTGCAAGGAATATGTTAGATTAACCCTCTTTTCAAATATAGGTAGTACAAGTGGGAAGTAAAATAAATATAGACCTTGAGACTAACTAGATGAAAACATGTCATTACTTTTCCTCATAATCAAAAGTTTCTGAACAAATTTACTTGTCACTGGTTAACATCATTAGCAGAATAAAAGTTAGACATATCATTAATAACTTCATCTCAACTGGTGATACATACACTCTACTTGCAAAACGTTTAGTGATCTTTTGGATAAAAGTTACTACAATAACAGGGACTGGTTAATTTAAAAATTAGCAAGCAAACAAACAAAATTGAAAAAATTACCATGGGGTCTGGTGTGGTGGCACAAGTGGTAGGGTGTTTACCTTGCATGTGCTAACCTAGGATGGACCTTGGTTTGATCCCTTGGAGTCCCATATGGTCCCCCGAGCCAAGAGCGATTTCTGAGCACCTAGCCAGGAGTAACCCCGGAGTGTCACCAGGTGTGGCCATAAAACAAAAACAAAAACAAAACAAAACAGAAACAAAAACAAAAAAAAAACCCACAAAGGTATAAAAGAAGAAAGAGAAAGATGCAAAAAGTGAAGCTGAAAGTGAGGTAGGTAGTTTTCTGAATCATGAAAAGAAGCTATAAACACAGCATTCAATTACACATATACAGAAAACACTGCAAAGCATAAATAAAAACATCTTAAAGGGGAAATGAATAGCTATTTAATTATTCTTACGTATATACACAATACATCAAAATGAACCATTTTTCAAAGAATTATATTTTATTTAAGAAAGACAGTAATATGTTTTGTAGATATGCAAATACGAGTAGTATGCTCACATGTTCAATAATTAATTGGATACATGGTTTAAATAGTAAATAAAAGAATTTGGTTCATTTTCTTGAATATGTTTATTCTTTAAATGTCCCAAGAGTCACACAATTTGCCACTCTTTCAAAACCTGCTTAATATTTAAGAAGAACTGAAAATAGAGGCTGTGTTCTATTCAGAAAAGTTATGGCCCTATTTCTTGAATATATTTCATGGGTTCTTCTCTGGTTCTCTGAAAATTTGGTTTGCACAATAGCATAGTAGTTTAGTAGAACCGGAAGGAATGGGGACTGGCCTTCTATATTTAATCAAACTTATTTTATCAGAGTCTAATTTGCTTATATATTAATTTTTTAAAATATAAATAAGATAAACTGTAACAAGCTAATCTGTGCTTAATTTTGCTTCAGTGGCTCCTAAGTTTGATATCTTTAAACATTTATGTTTATCCGCACTTACTCATTAAGATATTATTGCCAAACAATGCTTCGATTTAATGTGCACAATAAAATAATCTGTTATAATTTGTATAAAAAGCATCCCAGTTAGCTTAATTCACAACATAGCCATCACATCACAATTCATTTTCTTTTGTAGAGAATATAGTCAATATATATTTCCTTAGCAAATCTCATATGCAGTATAGCATTGTTATCAAGTCATAGTGTTTTATCTTAAATATATCAACTGATTCATATTATAACTTTATAACTGAAATTTTGTTCCCTTTTAATATCACTTACTTATCTTACTTTTCAGAAGTTGTGAAACTAAATTTATAAAGCTACTCTATGTTCTAAAATTTCATCAATTTTAGATGCCACATATCAATGATATGATTCAGTTTTGGTCTTAATCCATGTACCTTATTAATCTAAGTGATATCAAGTATCAACTATTTTAGTCTTTTTTGTTATCATAAATGGCAGCATTTCTTTTTAGGTTAAGAAAAAACAGGTTTTATTTTAAAAATAGGAAGGGAAGGGATAAGATAACAAAGAGAGATTGAGAGTAAGAGAACAATGGTTTTTCCAGAGGTGAAGAGAGTTTCAGTACACAACTCAGCCTGAAAGCAGGAAACTCCACATATCAAGAAGGAAGATGTGGTCGTACATATGTGAAGGGGCATATGTGTCTCTTTTGTCTTTTAAGCAGAATAACATCCCATTATTCAATTACATGGAATACAATGAAAATATTTAAATATATTTTATGTTAAAATAAAGCCATGTTGCATTTATTTTAAAATATTTATCTAATATAGATGATTTTTATTTCTCACATATTGTGAATAATGCTTAATTAATGTGGGAATGAAATATGTTTTTATATGGTAGTTTTTTCCTTTAGAAAATTTCTCATTGTGAGGTAGCCTCTTCACAAACATTTATTTTTTCTTTCTTCCTTATAATAAACACGAGCTAACATTTCATTGTTGTGGTTATTTTTGTTTGTTTGTAGTGGAGACAAACAGTATATGTATTTATTTTAACCACTAGATCCAAAGCTATTCTAAGCATTGGGATGTAAATTTAATTAAACTTAAAATAGTATCTGTCAATATGTTATTATTGTTATTGTTATTATTTTGGTGGGGTACACCCAGTGATGCTCAGGAGTTACTCCTGGCTATGTGCTCAGACATTGGTCCTGGCTTGGGGAACTATATGGGACACCAGAGGATTGAACCATGGTCTGTCTTAGGCTAGTCTGACCACTTGCGCCACCATTCTGGCCCCTAGATATCACTATTTAAAAATCTAAAAAGGTGAAAAAATATAGGGGATTCTGGATGCTGCTACTCTATCTCAAAAGTTAAGATTTATAGCATACTTTCTCTGGAGTTCATTGGCCTAAATAAAAAAAATTATAGTATATGTCAAAGAATCAGTTTTGTGGGACAAAGGATAAAAGGAAATATAGGGTCAGTGTTGGAGGGATGGATGAATGGGGCACCAGATGGAAGGATTGGAGGTGAGATTATTGTAAACATGAGAACATCTGGAGAACAACTGTAATTCACTTTATTTAACTACATTCTGTAGCCACAACTGCTAGGTTATAGGGTTTACTCCTAGCTCTGCCCTCAGGGCACTATACAGGGTTAAGGATCTAACCCATATGCAAAGTGGCAATCTAACTACTGCACAATTGTTCAAACCCCAAAGTAAAGCAATATTTTTAATGTAAAAAAATGTCATTTTGAAAAAAAAATAACATAACCACAAAGAAGTAACACAGCATCCTGAGAATTAGATTCAAATGAATAACGATCATAAAATGAGAAATGATACAAACTTAACTATTTAATTCGAATTAAATAACATTTTAATTAATATTTAATTAATATGAAAGAGAAAATAATTGCATTTGAATTAAATTAAAATTAAAGAGATAAAATCACATCAAGAGCTTATTCAGTAGTCTCTCCTCAGTATTTATTTGAATGAGCATATTTGTAGAAATGGTCAAATTTGAGTATTTAATTCAAATTAAATAACAGTGATAAAATGAAGAATGATGTAAACTTAAGCAAAAATTCAGGCACCATGATTTACAAAGCTGTTAAAAATAGAATTTCAGGAGTTAGGTGCTCCAAGTCCAAATCCATTACTGAACTCAGTGTTCTTTTAGTGATGAGCCAAGTTCCCATTCCTTCTCCCCCTCACTATCTCCTTAAAAAACTCATTTAAAATACAATTAATATAATTTTGATATCATGTTTACAATAGTGTTAAATTTAAGCATCATTTACTACTCCAATTATCACTAAATGTGTTGCAAATTTTGTGGACAAATGTTTAGGTTCTGTAACTTAAAAAGATCATTGAGGTTAGTAACAAATTAATCACTGCTCTCCAGAATAAAATAGCATGTAAATTATTTGTTCTTAATAGCAATTAAAGGCATTTTAATGGAAAAATGATGGCTTTTTTTATTAACTGATTTCTTTAGGCTGCAAAATAGGTCAACATTTGGAAGAACTAGGGTGCTGTTCTCAATAAATAGGATGATTAAGTTTAGTAGAATTATTTTGTAAAAATATTTAGGAAAGTGCAACAAATTAAAATTCTGTATAGACTTGAGTGAATTAATTGATTTTAAGTGATTTTTCCATAATTCAATATTTCTTTTGACCACATACACAAACACACACATACAAGAATGGAGGGAGAAATAAATATACCATTGAAAATATTAGTTCCTTTTATATATATATATATATATAATCATAAATTTTTACTGCTAATAGAAAATCTTCCTCTCAATTGAGGGATGGAGTTAACAGCCAAACAAATGAAATTCTACTCTCTATTGTCATGCCTAGTCTATATACTTGAATCCTCTGAAACATAGAAAATCACATAACCAAGCAAGGGACTATAAATATATTAGAGTAGTATTTACTGATTGCAAATATGTTTATAATATGTAGATTTAAAAAAATAGATGCAGGGGCTGGAATAGGGGAGCAAGCGGTAGGGCATTTGCCTTGCACATGCTAACCCAGGACATGCTAACCCTGGCATCCCATATGGTCCTCCAAGCCAGAAGCGATTTCTGAGGACACAGCCATGAGTAACCCGAGTGTCACCGAGTATGGCCATAAACAAACAAATAAACAAAAAGATGCAAACATATTTATATCTTAATTTTTCATATTTTCTTTAGATAAATAGGGAAAATTGCACAAAAATATCCTAATTATATGGATTAATAAATGAGTGAAATTTAGAAATTTTATTTTTCTATTTTTGTATTGAACATACATTACTTAATTTAAAATTAAACAAAATTATTATCCATTTGTTTAATTTTTATCCACTTTGTCTGTTCTTATTCATTCGGGAAAAAAAGCTTGCGATCTTAGTTTGACATTTTATGTATCAGGGACTGGAGCCCAAACCTTCAGCCACAACCTTTCTTGCTTATATCCTACATATTAATGCCATGTAGAGAAAGAAAAACGATGTTAAGTCAGACTATTGTGTAGTGTCTTCTCTTTGCTTCAATTCATTATTATTGCTGTTAGAAGCACATTTGGGAGGAACTAGTAATTTTTCCCATTAAGGTAGATCCTGACATTAATTAAATGATGTGTAATTCCAATTATTTTTAGTCTAAGCATGTTTCTGAGAAGGGGAAATGTAAACAACAGCACATCTTAATCATAAATAGCTATAGAATAGTGAGCAAGGAGGCATACATATCGCTGGCAACGTGAGTGATTGCAGCCATCATAATAGAAATACATTCAGAGAAATCATTATGTGCCAGACCTGTGATGACTGATTGACTTAGTTCTACTCTGGATTCTTAAATCACTCACAAGTCTAAAGTGGGATCTTTATCTTTTTCCCTCCCACTTTCCTTCACTTTTTGTCAGGACTGCTCCCAGAGAAGTCAATCCTCAAATTTGACAATTCCTGCAAATATGTTCATTCAATACTGAAGAGAGACTTCTGAATAAGCTCTTGACATTATCTTTTCTCCTTAGATTCTAGAAGACAGGGAGGGTGGCAAAGAACATATATGCAGGAGTGAGAGAATGTGAAACCACAGCATATTTTCATAATTAAATTAGTGGCTTTTTCATATTTAAGTTGAGAGTAATTTATTAACTGCCATTTATAGAAAAATGAATCCATGGGCTTCTCACCAAACCCTGAGGGCTGGTGTATGCACTGGGTCTTGATTTAGCCTTAGTTTTAATATAGTCTGACAACGGAATGGAATCAAAGCCTGCTTGGTCTGAACAGAGATTTTGGTCTATAGAAGCTATTCTGTAGAATAGAATATAGAATAGAAGCTATTCATCAAGTTCATCTCTGTAGTTACCAGACATTTTATTTTACAGTTGCTAACTACAATTGTAGAACTAAAGTTCAACAGGCCAGGGTGGTGGGTGGCCTATGGTTCGATGCTGCCAATGGCTAGTCCCATGATTTCATGTTAGAGTGAGCCTATCTTTGCTTTTGCTAATATAACTAATTAATATGTTTCTCTATATGTCTTAGCGCTACACTTAAGCAGGCATAAAAGGTAGTGAGGGAATGAAATCCCTGCTACACTGCGATAGGGTGACGTTGAGTTTGAGAAGGCCTTTTGGAAGTTCTGGCGTTGAGTTTGAGAAGCTGCCTTTTGGAAGTTCTGGCAATCAAAATTAATGGCACCCACATGTACTTACAACAGTGGATGTTAATGACTAAGAGGATTCAGACTTGTATGTGGTCAAACATACATGTGAGTCAGATTAACTCAGTCTTTTGGGGAGTAGGCTCATAGGTAGGAAATCTCTAGCGGCAGACTTGACAGGCTCCCATCTACCATGAGGTGATTCACACATTTGCCTTTCATCTTTTCTGCTTGCTGTTGTTTTTTGCCTGCCGCAGTGAGGTGGGCAGGATTGAGTTTGTTGGTTTGGCTAAACAGTACATCTAAGCTAAGAGATTGCTCTACTACTGTCATATGATGGACAATCCAATCCATCTGAGTTTAAGAGCTTGTCATCGCTCGATATTATTTATTTACTCTGTCCGTACATTGTGGATGAGTAAAGTCATTCAGAGTAGGACTAGAATAAGCATAAAGATGAAATTGAAGGGTTAGATAGAATACTTGCGGTGATGATCTATAGTAACTTTATACATTCACATCATAAATGTTAACTATTTTATAACCATGCTATCTAGACCATCATAAGATTAACAAAAAAATCAAAATAATGACAAACCCTAGTCAAATTGCTAGTGGCAGCAGACATTTATGCCAGCACACTGCTTCAACTATCCCCTAGTCCCTTGCTTTCCTGCTCAGTGATTATAAAAGCAGAAAAGGGCTTCTGGAGATTTGCTCTCTGTTCCCTTTGATAATAATGTTTTGTTTTTTCTTCTTCTAGTCTAGGAATTGTTTTTGTTGTTTCTTGCCAAATCCACTTTTAATCCTAGTTTTAGTATTAAAAATATTCTGGGCCCATTTCCCAAATAAGTAACTTTTCAGCTTGAATGGGGACTTGGCCTTATAAAGGATATCAGCATTAAGGATGACAGACTAAAATTTCACTTTGGTACAGGAAAATAAGAGTAAGGAACAATGAAAAAGAAATTATTTTAAATACCAGAAATTATTTTTTACTTGTTAACAAACTAAATCTGATTTTAGCTTTCATTATGTAATATTAGTCATGGAAACAAGGCCAGAATAAAATATCTTACTGTTTATGAAATTTTTATTAAATGTGTACAACTAGAAACATTTATTAAAATATGTTAATTAAAATGACAGGCTTTCTACCCATTTTATGATTAACTATACTGAAGTGTTGTTTGGATATTAACTGAAGGATGCATCTTGAAATGAATCCACTAAAAAATAAAAATCAAGTTGAAGCAGTAGTAGTGGTCAGAATTGTGTTACAGAGTTCTTGGTGTCTGTATTTGATTCCTATTCTCCTTTCCTTCTTTTTCCTTTTAGTTGGTTATGTTGAGAAGACTTCGAGTTCCACACATTTGTGGACTGTGATGCTCGATTTTTTTTTTTTTTTTGGTTTTTGGGTCACACCCGGCGGTGCTCAGGGGTTACTCCTGGCTGTCTGCTCAGAAATAGCTCCTGGCAGGCACGGGGGACCATATGGGACACTGGGATTCGAACCAACCACCTTTGGTCCTGGATCGGCTGCTTGCAAGGCAAACGCTGCTGTGCTATCTCTCCGGGCCCGATGCTCGATATTTTTAAGCTTATTTACTTGCCAGAGGTTGCTCATCAGGTGATGGTGCTCACATGCCCGTAGTGAGTAGTGTTTGCTGAGGTTTGAACTATTTTATTTATATTGGTTGCACAACTGCTTCCTAGGAAGCACCTTTCATTAAGGAGAACATTGTAATATGGATAGTTCTCAAAAACTTGACAATTGATTTCTTTGATTATTTGATGTTGAGTTTATTGTTTCTCTTTGCTTATGCAGTTTGGGCTTTCTTCTGAGGTGTAACAATGTGGTCAGAGACTGACTTTCCCAGATTTCTTGCCACAGTGGGAAAACATATCTTCACATCACTGTGATGTGAAGAATATTATGTAATAGTTATGCATTGAGTTGCCTAATCAAGGTGGGTAATTGCATTAAGTTTAGTAAAGGTCTACATAGGTTTACTTGTCATACAATAAATTGAAAGTGTATGCTTGATAAGAAGGTACATGAGGTAATAGGATTCTGTTTTACTCTTTTCTGGCTAATATTAGTATTTTGCAGACTTTAAAAGAATAATCTGATAATGATAATGAAGGACATAGGTTATGAATTTAACAATGGAAGGTAGGAGGTTTTCTCTTAACAGAGAAAAATAGTTAAATTATGACAGATATAATTGATACTGATGAGTGTCTTTATGTACTCATTCATTTTACATGCACATTAAACATTAAAATATTTAAATTCTTGCATTTAAAGTATTCATAATAACTTTATTCATAACATAAGAAAAAGGATTCTAATTATACCATGTCTTTCCTCCTCTTTTCTCTGAACTCAAAGGTTATAATGAGAGAAATTCTTATGAGAGATTTGAATATCTTACCCTATGTAGAATCTACCCTTTCCTGGAAAATATGTGCTATGTGAATTTTTATTAGCTGAATAACATACTTTACTTATAACCTAATGGGATAATTTTAGTGCATCCTGGTATAATTTCTCACTTTAGAACTCAAATCTCTAGAGTTTTTTTTTTAACAAAAAAATAGTAAAGGCAGGAGATAGAATGTAAAATATTTTGTTAGTGAACTATTAGAGTTAGAGCAAGTGGTGTTATTCTTACTTTCACTCATTGAATCGTAGATGCATATTGGTTATGGGTCTTGTTCATGGAAAAAATGTTATGTATTGACTATGTCTTTAGAAAATTTTCAGACATTTGGAGACATCTACCCTGTTTCTGCAGCTCGCTGCCACACATTTTGAATCAAACAGTCTTTCAAATGCTGTAACATAATTTTATATAGTCAGGGACAAGGTTTGTGAAAAACATGTAAAATCAGCAAATTCCATGAACACTAGAAATTACTGCATTTAATTTGAAGTAAAATGTGCTCCTTGATTAAAAGCAATTCTGTGTGGAATATTATGCTCAAGGAAAGGCATCTGTATGTCCACAGATGATAGTTTTGGCAAAAGGATTATGCAGACATAAGGGAAATTCATATCCAGATTGTATTTATTCCAATAGCAACAAAACATTGCTCCAACTAATAAGAGAAATCCAATGTAATCAGACTGTCAGGTAGATGGCAGATCATTCTGAAAAAGAGAATATGTTGCACTGAAAACAGAATTCTACTGGCAGACTGGATATTCAGGAGTGGAGAGAGCCAGATCAGTTTTGGTACATTTTGCTGAGTGCAAATTTCCATTCTTGGCTCTAAGATGGCATCGATTATGCACTCGTTGAACAACAATAGGGTGGCCTAGGAAAATATATCAACTTGTATCTACAAATGGGGGAACTTATTTACATGATTCTTAATTCCTCTGTAGAAACCACCCTTTATAGAATATTCAAATTGAACACAATTATCTTTAGTTCTTATGTTTCCTTTGATTGTTTTGTTTTGGGGCCATGCCCAGGAATATTCAAAGGTTCCTCTTGGCTCTGCTCTCAGGGATCCATCCTAGAAATGCTAAGGGACCATACCAGATGCTGAGGATCAAATTAGCCATGCGCAAAAAATACACCTGACGTGCTATCTGGCTCAATTATTAAAAAAAAAAAAACATGATGAGAGATTTACTGACTAACATAGTTTTAACATAATTTGGGGGGGGGGTTGGCTATACCCTGGAATATTCAGGGGTTACTTCAGCTCTGTATTCAAGGATCACTCAAGGGACCATATGGGTGCAGAATGTCATACCTGTTTTGCTTACATGCAAAAAAAGAAAGGATCCCGCATGCTATGACATCACACTGACTCTAGATATCAACTCTTATTTTAACCTTTATAATCTCAGTCCTTCCAATCTCTATCTTCTTTAATTCTTTATAACAGATTATAAATCCATAAAAAAATCATACCACCAATTATCCTACTAAGTATAATAAACGTTAGAGGCATCTGTCATAATTTTGCTTATTGAGAGAACTTCATCTTACCATTTCCTTCTAAAATGTCTCAGAGGAATGAATAGTCATGGATTTTAATAGTCCATACTTGAGATGGCACCTGTATATCATATAAAAACATATTTATAACATAAGTATCTTTTTTGTCAATTGATCATAATGAATGCCTCATGATGGTGTAATTAGTATAATAAAAGAAAAATTAAGATACTTTTCTGTGAATTCAGATTAATTGAATGTGAACCAATATAAAAGCATTGAATTCAATTTCATTTTTGAGGGAGGATTTAGGCTATACCTGGTGGTTCTCAGGGGCTATTTTTATCTCTGCACACAGAGATAACTACTAGTGATCTTGTGGGACCATATGTCACTCTTAAATAAATTAGACGTTTCTCTTTCTTTTTTGGGGGAGATACATCAGTGGTCAAAACTTATTCTTTCTTACTTTTATTGTTGTGCTCAAATAATACCCATGGCATACTTAGGGGACCATATGCAATACCAGAAATTGAATCTATATTAGCTTTATGAAAGATAAGTGCCAAATTTACGGTAGTATCTATGTGTTCAGAAATTTGAATTTCTGTGGAATTTATTTCCTACTCTAATAGATCTAGAGAAATTATTATGTCTTTTATGCTAGGTACAATTAACAGAAAATTTGATATTTCTGTGATGTACAATTGAAGAAGATGACCCAAATTCTTTTGTACTAAATTATGGCATCTGATTGGAAATTTCATATATGCTAATGTAGTGTATTAAAGTTATATTGCTGACTTGTTAGCTGAAGTACACAGCTTTAGTCATCCCAACTAACATAATCAATCTAATTTTACCTGCCAAGAAATTAGAAATGAAAGAATAAATAATGCCCAAAGATAAAAGAAAGGAGATAAAAAAGAGAAGAACAGAAACAAGAACAGAAATAAGAGCAGAAAAAGAATAAGAAAGAAATATAGCATTATTTTTGTTGTTATAAAATATACGAAAATGACAAAATTTTAATTATGTTCATGATATTAAAAGAGAAGATTAAAAAGAAAAAATTAGAAATTAAAAAGGAGGCATAGGGGCCAGAGAGTTAGCACGGTGATAGGACATTTGCCTTGCAAGCAGCTGATCCAGGATGGACGGTGGTTCAAATTCCGGCATTCCATATGGTCCCCCATGCCTGACAGGAGTAACCCTGAGCACTGCTGGGTGTGACCCCAAAACCAAAAAAATTAAAAAATAATAAAGAGAAAAAATAAATATAAAGGAGGCATTATGACACAGATATATACTTATCAAAATAAAGCATTTAACAAATTAGTAGTTATAAACCAGGTATGAGGTGGACTGTTAATTTGTTCAAACCACGAATTTATATCTGAGACCATGGATGTTCTTGGAACCACAATAATATAAGGTTTATAATAATCCAATGTCCTCAGCAACTTTTTTGTTGTAGTTTTTGTTGTTCAAGTCAAACTATGAAGTTGGCTCAAAATATAGTAGGAAATACGATCTCTTAAATCTTTTTATTCTTCATGGTGACATTAATCTCTGTAATCCCTGTAAGGATGTGGCTTTTTAACCTTTTTTTTGTTGTTGTTGTTAGTTTTTGTTTTGGGACCATACTCAGTGGTGCTCAGGGCTCACTCCTGGTATGGCTCTAGGAACCACATTGAGTCGGGGTGGAAGAGATTGAATTTGGGTTTGGGCTGTTTAAGGCAAGCATCCTAACCACTTTACTTATCCCTGTTCCCTTTAATTTTGAACTTTTTCATAGGTAAGGGCAAGTAAGGAAGTTTTTCAAGAGGACTTTCTACTTCCATTCCCCTCACTTCACTTATGAAGGACTCAAAGGACATGACCCTTCAGGAGGTCTCTCTCTCTCTCTAGACACGGATTATTTCTCCTTTTACAAATTAAAGTCATACTTTTAAAAATGAGTTCCATTTGGAGAAGAGTTGGAGAAAGATTCACAGTATGAATCTTTTCAGTGAACCTGTAGGAGTCCTGGATTGCCCTTCAGTCAAGATAACCTAGATCTGTACACTGCCTCTTGTTACGGAAAAACTAAGGCAATGACATTCTAGAACTGATCTAGACCTTGCTCTTGGCCATCTCAAAACTTTTAGCAATTCCCCAACTAGTTCTATGACAGGTATGAACTTAATGATGTCATAGATCTCTGCAGTTTTATTTATATCACTGCTTTAATGCTAATTCATGATAATCAGAACTGCAAAGTCTTTGACAATTGGTTGCCATAACTTGGCTTCTGCAGCTGCATTCTAATTATTCCCATTGCATTTAAAATTTCTAGATTATTGTGATTAATTCCCACTTTAGTTTCTTACTTATGGAGAAAAGTGACAATAAAACTCTTCAAGAATGCTGACATTCCCTAAAATACTAATTCTGTACAATATAAGAGAACATATGTTATTGAGACACCCTGAGATGAGCACAGTTCTTAAACAATAAGTATATTATAATATACCAATATCCTTAGAAATTTGGATTCCTTCCTTACTCTAAACCAGAAAAGTCCAACATATCAATTTTATTTAGTGTAAGATACCTAGTTCTAGTGTTAGTGAAATATCCAAAGTATTACAATCCATTCTGACCTGTCAGCTATAAGTATATATTCTGTGCTTAGTGGTTTCATCTAAGTGAATTCGATTTGATCTAAATGCACATGTCTTCCACCACTGTCCAATATCTATCATGTCCATTAAATATCTATTCTCTGAATTTGTCTTCAGAAGTCAGAACAATTATGCAGGCTTTCCTAAAAGAAGTGGATCAGTTTCTATCTTTAGCCATCTCAGATATGCCTTGATAGATAATAACTGTTTCTCTTTTAGAGATGATATAGAAAAATTCAAATAATTTATATAGTACTCAAGCTGAAAATTTCAACCCGAATTCCTCAATTTCCCATTCATGTAGCCCAAAATATCCTGAGAAATATTTGTGCTAATCTCATATCCCTTTGTTTTACAGGAATGCTAATTTTTCTAATACATAGTCATTTAAAATTTTTCTTCCCATAAATATTTGGTTAGTAGTATGCAATGGTGATGTTGAGTGTATCTGTGTAGCTGAATCATGTCATGGGCTATAAATGGTCTCTTTACTAGAGACTATAGAATTACTAGTGTCCTTAATTCCTATTTGTCATGCTCAAGTCTATTTCTCTGATAGATATATGAAATACACATATACACACAATGTTATACATACTGGACATAATATAGCTTTAAGGAAAATACTTATGTATGCTTGAATTAAATATATTCATTTACAAATTAATAACAGAAGGTAATTTTTATTGAAAAAGATATTGCTTACAAAGATTTGAGATGAGACAAAGAGGAGAAGGAAGAACATAAGACTGTAGAGAAAGTCAGAATGAGGGGCTGAACGATAGGGCAGTGGTAGGGCGTTTGCCTTGCATGTGGCTGATCCAGGACCTACCATGGTTCCATCCCCTTGTGTCCCATATTATTCTCCAAGCCAGGAGAGATCTCCGAGTGCATAGCCAGGAGTAACCCCTGAGCGTCACCGGGTGTGGCCCTAAAACAAAACAAAACAAAGAGCGTCAGAATTAGACACATTTTAATCAGAAAAGAATAGGAATGAGTGGATGTTGTTCGATGGAGCTGTTCTATTGCTATCATGAGGGGTGAAAGAAGTAACAGTCCCTCATTCTAATCCATCCCTTCAGACAAACCCTAAAAACATCTGATTATGATTAGCTGAGAACCTCTACCGGAAATAGTCCCCTTTCATGAAAATGTGAGGGCTGAGACTTTACTTAAACCTCAAATAAGACACACCTGAACCAGATCTTGAATACTGACAAGAGGAACACATCCAGCTTGCTAGCATCTTAATTGGTATACGTTTTATTTTAAGTCATCTGCATTTAGCATAAATATTTAATCAAAGTTGCCAAATGTGCTTTGAAGTATCAAGAAACTGCCATTTCTCAGCTCAGGTGTCTAGACTAATCAAAACTTTAAGAAAAGTGCCATATTCCTAATGAAACCGTCATTTTATTGAGCCATTCCAGTTAAATTTGATTTCAGTGCAGAAATCATAACATTTGCTTTACTCTGATAGAATATATTTCAGGACTATAATTTTCATTATGATTAAAGAGTACACAGCTTGGAGGATTGGAAGATCTTATGAAATTTAAACTATGTTTTTCTCAGACATTCACATTCCGAGACCCTTTCTTTAAACTGAGAATGTAAAGGGAAACACTTTCTACATCAATTCCCCTTTCAAGCTAGATTTATGCTCTGATGTAAAAGGCAATTTTTTGCCTAAACTGTTGACTGAGCAGATAATGCCTTTAGATATTCCTGAATAATCAAGAAAATTATGTTATTTTCAATGCTTTTTGAGTAGAGTTGGACTCAAGAAGATGATTTACATGGGTGTAGCTGGAAATAACCTGCTAAATGAAGTAAGCTAGAAGGATAAATAAATACACCGAGATAACTTACATGTGGTATTTAGAATAACTGCTGTTGGGCACGGGTTCGAGAAACAGAGAAAACGGTTGGTAAGCTTAGACAAAGACATAAGAATACAAAAGGAAGAGGCGGTTTATTTGCTTAGCTAGCTAAGAGCCCAAGACTTCCCCCTGGAAACAGGTTTCCATCAAGAATCCTGAGTCACTTTTTCACTACGGTCATATAGATGTACAGCATCAATCTAATTCTAGACCCACCCAGTTACTTTCCAATTGGTACCTGTACCTGTCACTTTCAAAGAATACATCCTTTATTCCATTGGGTACCACTTACGGTCAAAATTCACACAGCCTGATTCCGTGGTAACCAGCATTGACGTAAGTGTACCCTTTTGTCTATATCTTTTTTTCCCCATCCTACACCCACATGAAAAGTCCCGCTATCTGGTCCCAATTGATGGTCTCCCTTCCTCTCCAGCTCTTATCTGAAGGCCACATTCCTATAGGCTTACAAGCTAACAAAGGGAGTATACAAAAGTTAATAAGCAGTTTAACCAGTTTAGTAAAAAGCAGGAACTTTCATAGGAAAAACAGAAATCTCAGAGTCTCACACTTCCCGAGGGAAGAAAATCATTAGCCCCAGAGCACAGTAAGAAAAAGGAAAGACAGAATGGTGGAGGACAAAGACAGATGTGTAACAGCACGGGGTAGAGGTTAACGGGATTCTGGTACTGTGATGGTAAGGAAGGGCAGAACTAAATATCCAATACATGGACCTAACAACATTGAAATCAGGGGACTCAAAACTTTTTCTTTCTTTTTCTTTCTTTCTTTCTTTCTTTCTTTCTTTCTTTCTTTCTTTCTTTCTTTCTTTCTTTCTTTCTTTCTTTCTTTCTTTCTTTCTTTCTTTCTTTCTTTCTTTCTTTCTTTCTTTCTTTCTTTCTTTCTTTCTTTCTTTCTTTCTTTCTTTCTTCCTTTCTTTCCTTCCTTCCTTCCTTTCTCTCTCTCTCTCTCTCTTTCTTTCTTTCTTTCTTTCTTTCTTTCTTTCTTTCTTTCTTTCTTTCTTTCTTTCTTTCTTTCTTTCTTTCTTTCTTTCTTTCTTTCTTTCTTTCTTTCTTTCTTTCTTTCTTTCTTTCTTTCTTTCTTTCTTTCTTTCTTTCTTTCTTTCTTTCTTTCTTTCTTTCTTTCTTTCTTTCTTTCTTTCTTTCCTTTCTTCCTTCCTTCCTTCCTTCCTTCCTTCCTTCCTTCCTTCCTTCCTTCCTTCCTTCCTTCCTTCCTTTCTTTCTTTCTTTCTTTCTTTCTTTCTTTCTTTCCTTTCTTTCTTTCTTTCTTTCTTTCTATCTTTCTTTCTTTCTTTACTTTCTTCCTTCCTTCCTTTCTTCCTTCCTTCTCTCCTCCCTCCCTCCTTCCTTCCTTCCTTCCTTCCTTCCTTCCTTCCTTCCTTCCTTCCTTCCTTTCTTCCTTCCTTCCTTTCTTTCTTTCTTTCTTTCTTTCTTTCTTTCTTTCTTTCTTTCTTTCTTTCTTTCTTTCTTTCTTTCTTTCTTTCTTTCTTTCTTTCTTTCTTTCTTTCTTTCTTTCTTTCTTTCTTTCTTTCTCTCTTTCTTTCTCTCTTTCCTTCCTTCCTTCCTTCCTTCCTCCTTCCTTCCTTCCTTCCTTCCTTCTCTTTCTTTCTTTCTTTCTTTCTTTCTTTCTTTCTTTCTTTCTTTCTTTCTTTCTTTCTTTCTTTCTTTCTTTCTTTCTTTCTTTTCTTTCTTTCTTTCCTTTCTCTTTCTTTCTTTCTTTCTTCTTTCTCTTTCTTCTTCTTTCTCTTCTTTCTTTCTTTCTTTTCTTTCTTTCTTTCTTCTTTCTTTCTTTCTTTCTTTCTTCTTCTTTCTTTCTTTCTTCTTTCTTTCTTCTTTCTTTTCTTCTTTCTTTTTTTCTTCCTTCTTCCTTCCTCCTTCCTTCTCCTTCCTTCCTTCCTTCTTTTCTTTTTTTCTTTCTTTCTTTCTTTCTTTCTTTCTTTCTTTCTTTCTTTCTTTCTTTCTTTCTTTCTTTCTCTTTCTTTTTCTCTCTTTCCTTCCTTCCTTCCTCCTTCCTCCTTCCTTCCTTCCTTCCTTCTTCTCTTCTTTCTTTCTTTCTTCTTTCTTTCTTTCTTTCTTCTTTCTTCTTTCTTTCTTTCTTTCTTTCTTTCTTTCTTTCTTTCTTTTTCTTTCTTTCTTTCTCTTTCTTCTCTTTCTTTCTTCTTTCTTTCTTTCTTCTTTTCTTCTTTCTTCTTTCCTCCTTCCTT